>NW_022589714.1:7162437-7635834 GCF_004348235.1 Phoca vitulina
GGGGGGGAAATCGGAGGGGGAGAAGAACCATGAGAGACGATGGACTCTGAAAAACAAACTGAGGGTTCTAGAGGGGAGGGGGGTGGGAGGATGGGTTAGCCTGGTGATGGGTATTGAGGAGGGCACGTTCTGCATGGAGCACTGGGTGTTATGCACAAACAATGAATCATGGAACACTATATCTAAAACTAATGATGTAATGTATGGGGATTAACATAACAATAAAAAAATTTTAAAAAAATGAAGAAGGAAAAATAACTGGATACCGTGAAAATACAAAGGATTAAATGAGAAAATTATCAAAAATTATATCACAAATTAGACAACCTAGAAGAAATGGATAAATTTCTAGAAACATAATCTTCCAAACTGAATCAGGAGGAAAGAGAAAATTTGAACAGACCCATTACTAGTAATGAAATTTAAACAGTAATCAAAAAACTCCTAACAAACAAAAGTCCAGGACGAGACAGCTTCACAGGTGAATTCTACCAAAATATTTAAAGAAGAGTTAATACCTATTCTTCTCAAACTATTCCAAAAAAATAGAAGAAGGAAAACTTCCAAATTCATTCTATGAGGCCAGCATTACCCTGATACCAAAACCAGATAAAGACTCTATAAAAAAGAAAATTCTCACTGTCTCTGTCAAATAAATAAAAATCTTTAAAAAAATAAAATAAAAATAAAAAATAAATAAAAAAGAAAACTACAGGCCAATATCTCAAATATAAAATAAAATAAAATAAAATCCACCAGAAATATTAGCAAATTGAATTCAACAATACATTTTTAAAAGTCATTCACCACAATCAAGTAGGATTTATTCCAGGGATTCAAGGATGCTTCAATATTCACAAATCAACATGATACATTATAAGATAAAGGATAAAAATCACATGATCATCTCAGTAGTTGCAGAAAAGTATTTGATAAAATAAAACATCCATTTATAATAAAAATCCTCAACAAAGTAGGTCTAGAGGGAACATACCTCAACAGAATAAAGGCCATATCTGATAAGCCCACAGCTAATACCATACTCAATGGTGAACTGAGAGATTTTCCTCTAAGGTTAGCAACAAGACAGGGATGTCCACTCTCACCACTGTTATTCAACATAGTACTGGAAGTCCTAGCCTCAGCAATCACAACAAAAAGAAATAAAGGCATCCAAACTGGTAAGAAAGAAGTAAAACTCACTATTTGAAAATGACATAAAACTATATATAGGAAACTTTACAGATTCTACCAAAAAGGGATTAGAACTGATAAATGTATTCAGTAAATTTGCAGGATACAAAATTAATATACAGAAACCTGTTGTATTTCTATACACTAATAACAAAGTAGCAGAAAGAGAAATTAAGAAACAATCCTATTTACAATTGCACCAAAAAAAAAAAAGATACCTAGAAATAAACTTAACCAAGGAGGTAGAAGACCTATACTCTGAAAACTATAAAACATTGATGAAAGAAGTTGAAGATGACACAAATGAATGGAAAGATATTCCATGCTCTTGGATTCAAAGAACAAATACTGTTAAAATGTCCACACTACCCAAAGCAATCTACAGATTTAATGCAATTTCTATCAAAATACCAATAGCATTTTTCACAGAATTAAAAAATAATCCTAAAATTTGTAAGGAATCACAAAAGACCTCAAATAGTTAAAGCAATCTTGAGAAGAAAGAACAAAGCTGGAGAAAATTCCAGATTTCAAGTTTTATTACAAAGCTATAGTAATCAAAACAATATGGTACTGGCACAATAAAAATTGACACGTAGATCAATAGAACAAGTAGAAAGCCCAGGAATAAACCCGTGTTTATATGGTCAACTAATCTATGACAAAAGAGGTAGGAATATGCAATGGGGGAAAAAAACAGTCTCTTCAACAAATGGTGCTGGGAAAACTGGATGCAAAAGAATGAACCTGGACCACTGTTTTATACCTTACATGATAATATCTCAAAATGGATTAAAAACCTAAATGTGAGACCTGAAAACATAAAACTGCTGGAAGAAAACATAGGCAGTGATCTTTTTGACATCAGCCTTAGCAACATTTTTCTAGATAGGTCTCTCTAGACAAGGAAAATAAAAGCAAAATTAAACTATTGGGACTACTGTAAAATAAAAAGCTTTTGCACAACAAAGGAAATCATTAATAAAACAAAAAGGCAACCTACTGAGTAGAAGATATTTGCAAATGATATAGATTAATATCCAAAATATATAAGGAACTTACATAACTCAACACCAAAAAAGCAAATAATCCTGTTAAAAAATGGGCAGAGGATCTGAATAGACATTTTTCAAAACAAAACAAAACATAGAGATGGCCAATAGATACATGATAGATGCTCAATGTCACTAATCAATCAGGGAAATGCAAATCCAAACCACAGTGGATATCACCTTACACCTGTCAGAATGGCTAGAATTAAAAAGAGAAGAAATAACAAGTATTGGTAGGATGTGGAGAAAAAGAAACAGTCATGCACTATTGGTGGGACTGAACACTGGTTGAAGCCACTGTGGGAAACAGTATGGAGTTTCCTCAAAAAATTAAAAATAAAAATACCATACAATACAGTAATTCCACTCTCGGGTATTTACCCAAAGAAAACAAAAACACTAATTCGAAAAGAAAGCTGCACCCATATGTTTATTTCAGCATTATTTACAATAGTCAAGATATGGAAGCAAATCAAGGGTCCATTAATAGATGAATAAAGAGGATATGTAATGTATATCTAAATCTATCTATCCATCCATCCAATGGAATATTACTCAGCCATAAAAAAGAATGAGACCTTGTGTTTTGTGGCAACATGGATAGACCTAGAGGATATTATGCTAAGTGAAATGTCAGACAGAAAAAGAGAAATGTCATATTATTTCACTTATCTGTGAAATCTAAAAAACAAACCAAATGAACAAAGAAGCAAACCAAAGACAGACTCTTCAAATACAGAGAACAAACTGGTTGTTGCCAGAGGGGAGGTGGGCGTGGGGATGGGTAAAATAGATAAAGGAGATTAAGAGGTACAAACTTTGAGTTATAAAATAAGTCATGGAGATGAAAAGTACAGCATAAGAAATATAGTCAATAATTTTGTTAATAACATGGTGACAGACGGTGACTACAGTGTGATGAGCACTGAGTAATATATAGAATTGTTGAATCAATGTTGTACACCTGAAAGTAATATAACGTTGTATATTTCAATAAAAAAATTAAAAATTTAAATAACAAGTGCATTTTATATCGCAAACCAAACAGTGATGTGTACATATGTGAATATATACAGACAACTAAAACAGAATATTCAAGAAAAAGAGTTACAATTTCTATGTGCCATGCATTCTGGTATTTCCTATTCATCCCATTTTGTTAAAAATATAATTCCTGTTGCAACCCACAAAACCAATTCCATAACCACTATGGAGTTATCACCTTCAACCTGAAAATTTGCACTGTACAATAAGGTTCTCGATAAAGAGTTCTGTGCAGTGGAGTGCTAGGACGTTAAAGAACAGTTTCCCCAGGGTTGGAGGGGGAGTTCAGCTGCAGTGTTTGCCCACTGCTGTGGTGTAGATATTCCCACCATGACCGCTACCAGCCAGTGATGTGTTTAACAACCAGCTAACAAAATTCCTGAGGATCTAGCAATGGACTCGCATGAGTTGGTACGAGGCAACCCGGCAGACCACTGATTCTAGGAAAACTGGCTACACATAGGAGAAAAATAAGGATTGGACCTCTATATCACACCACATATGAAAATCCATTTCACATGAGCTGAATACCTGAAATGTGAAGAACAAAGTTATGTGTGAACATGAAATGTGAAATGCACAACTTATAAAAGTAAAAAACAAATACAAATTCCTGGGTAGAAAAGGATTTTTTAAGGACATGAAAAATACTACTCAAATTTAGTAGAGGCTTTGAAAACTAAAGGGTAAGACAACCAGGAGACTAACTGCAGGAGATCCTAGGTGGGAGAGAAAAGAGATTGTGTTCTCAGAATCCAGGGGCTCAGGCTGCCCAGCAGTCACTGAAGGGAAAAGGGGCCATTGGGCAGAGTTGCAGCCGTGACGGGGATGGGACAAAGGGAGCTGGGATAGTGAGGGACATAAAGCACTGCTGGAGACCCCACCAGAAGCAGAGTGGATGGGGAGAAAGAGCCTGGCTTCTCCCCTTCAATCTCCTACTTGTGCTTCCCATTTGCTAAATGAAAATGGCAGCCAGTCGGCAAGGGACCTTGGGAAATGTTTTTCAGAGATGAGCTCCCTCCAGGATAGAGGAGGGAAAGGCTGAATAAGGATCTGACAGCAAACAGGTAAATAAATGCCCAACAGGTCAGGGGGTTGCATATTAAAGCTAGACTGAGTCCATTTCATATCCAGCAGATCTGGAATTTTTTTTTTAAGATTTTATTTATCTATTTGTCAGAAAGAGAGAGAGCACAAAGCAGGGAGAGCACCAGGCAGAGGGAGAAGCAGGCCTCCCGCTGAGCAGGGAGCCCAATGCGGGACTCGATCCCAGGACCCTGGGATCATGACCTGAGCTGAAGGCAGATGCTTAACCAACTGAGCCACCCAGGTGCCCCTGGAATACTTCTAAAGTTAGACCATTAAAAAGCATTTTAAGGATATGGATCGAAGACAACTCTCATACTCTGGCAGTGAGCAGGGAAACGGACACAGCTAAGTTTGAAAATGGAGTGTCTTCCTTGGTAAAACTGAAGATGCACACACTTTCTGTGACCTAGAAATTCTACTCCAAGGTATGAATTCCAGAGAAAATGCTCACATTTATGAATAAGGTGACATGTACAAGAATATTAACCATTTGGGGATGGTAAAAACTTGGAAACCAATTAAATGTCTATCAATAAAAGAATGGATTTTTTAAATGTTATAGATTAATACAATAATGGAATACTATGTCATGGTTAAAATGAATGAACTATTTCCACATCCATCAACATGCATTAATCCCCTAAACCATGCTATTAAAACAAAGCAAGTAGGGGCACCTGGATGGCTCAGTCATTAAGCGTCTGCCTTCGGCTCAGGTCATGATCCTGGGGTCCTGAGGTCCTGGGATCAAGCCCCACATGGGGCTCCCTGCTCAGCGGGAAGCCTGCTTCTCCCTCTCCCACTCCCGCTGCTTGTGTTCCCTCTCTCACTGTGTCTCTCTCTGTCAAATAAATAAAATCTTTAAAAAAAAAAAAAAACAAAGCAAGTAGCAGAAGATCACACACAATATTATTCACATGAAGTTTTAAAACATAAGAGATAATTATGTTCCATGGGATATTGTTTGGGATTATGTACATAAATAGCAAAAGTATAAAGACATACATCATTTTTTAAAAGATTTTATTTATTTATTTGAGAGAGAGAGAGAGCACAGAGGGAGAGTGGGAGAGGGAGAAGCAGACTCCCCACTGAGCCGAGAGCTCGATGGGAGGCTCGATTCCAGGACCCTGAGATCATGAGCTGAGCTGAAGGCAGACGCTTAACCATCTGAGCCACCCAAGTGTCCCCGTACATGGGTTTTTTAAAAAATGTATTTTGGATACTAACCCTTTATTGGATACATCATTTGCAAAGGCCTTCTCCCATTCAGTCAGTTGACTTTTAGTTTTGTTGATTGTTTCCTGCACTGTGCAGAAGCTTTTTATTTGATGAAGTACCAATAATTTATTTTTGCTTTTATTTCCCTTGCCTCAGGAGACCTATATAGAAAAATGTTACTGTGACTGATGTCAGAGAAATGACTGCCTGTGCTCTCTTCAAGGATTTTTATGGTTTCAGATCTCACATGTAGGTTTTTAATCCATTGTGGCTTATTTTTGTGTATGGTGTAAAAAAGTGGTCCAGTTTCATTCTTTTGAATGTTACTGTCCAGTTTCCCCAACCATCTATTAAACAAACTGTCCTTTTCTCATTGTATATTCTTTCCTCCTTTGTCAGAGAGTGATTGACCATATAATTGTGGGTTTATTTCTGGGTTTTCTATTCTGGTCCATTGATCTGTGTGTCTCTTTTTGTGCCATACTGTTTTGATTACTACAGCTTTGTAAGATAACTTAAATCTGGAATTGTGATACCTCCACTTTTGTTTTTCTTTTTCAAGATTGCTTTGGCTATTCTGGGTCTTCTGTGGTTCCTTACAAATTGTAAGATTGTTTGTTCTAGTTCTGTCAAAAATGCTGCTGGTATTTTGATAGAGACTGCATTAAATGTGTAGATTGCTTTGGGTAGTGTAGACATTTTAACAATACTGGTTCTTCCAATCCATGAGCATGGAATGTCTTTCCATTTCTTGAGTCATCTTCAATTTCTTTCATCAGTGTCTTATAGTTTTCAGAGTACAGATCTTTCACCTCTTTGGTTAGGTTTATTCCTAAAACAAACCATTCCTGGGATTGTTTTCTTAATGTCTATTTCTGCTGCTTCATTATTAGTGTATAGAAATGCAACAGATTTCTGCATATTGAATTTGTATCCTGCAACTTTACTGAATTCATTTATCAGTTCTAGTGGTTTTTTGATGGTCTTTAGGATTTTCTATATTAATATTTCTATTTTCTATATGTAGCATCGTGTCATCTACAAATAGTGAAAGTTTTACTTCTTCGTTACCAATTTGGATGCCTTTTATTTCTTTTTGTTGTCTGATCACCATGGCTAGGGCTTTCAGTATTATGTTGAATCAAAGTGGTGAGAGTGGACATCCTTGTCTTGTCTTGTTTCTGACAAGAAAGGCTCTCAGTTTTTTACCATGGAGTAGGATGTTGGCTGTGGGTTTTTCATATAAGGCCCCGATGTATGCTCCCTTTAGACCTACTTTGTTGAGGGTTTTTATCATGAATGGATGTTGTATTTTGTCAAATGCTTTTTCTGTATCTACTGAAATCATCATATGATTTTTATCCTTCCTCTTAAAAAATGAGAAGACATGAACGGACATACAGATGGCCAGCCAACAGACCCATGAAAAGATGCTCAACATCATTCATCATCAGAGAAATGCAAACCAAAACTACAATGAGATATCACCTCTCACTTGTCAGAATGGCTAAAATTAGCAACACAAGAAACAAGTGTTGGTGAGGATGTGGAGAAAAAGTAACCCTTGTGCATTATTAGTGGGAATGTTGATTGGTGTAGCCATCGGGCAAAAACAGTATGAAGGTCCCTCAAAAAGTTGAAAATAGAACTACCATACAATTTACCCCCCCAATACAAAAACACTAATTCAAATGGATACATGCACCCCTATGTGTATTGCAGCATTATTTACAATAGCCAAATTATGCAAGCAGCCCATGTGTCCACTGACAGATGAAAGGATAAAGAAGATGTGGTATATATGTGTGTGTGTGTGTATACACACACATATCTATACACAATGGAATATTATTTAGCCATGAAAAATGATGAAATCTTGCCATTTGCAACAACATGGATGGAGCTAGAGAGTATTATGCTAAGTGAAATAAGTCAGAGAAAGACAAATACCATATGATTTCACTCATGTGGAATTTAAGAAACAGAACAAATGAGCAAAGAGAGAGAAAGAGAGAGAAAGAGGCAAGCCAAGAAACAGACTCTTTACTATAGAAAACAAACTGATGGTTACTAGAGGGGAGGTGGGTGGGGGGAGGGGTTAAAGAGGTGAAGGGGATTAAGAATACAGTAATGATGAGCACTGAATAATGTATAGAATTGTAGAATCACTATATTGTACACCAGAAACTAATATAACACTGTATGTTATCTATATGGAATTAAAATCTTAATTTAAAAAAAGACATGCATGGGAAGGATGAATACAAAATTCAGAGTAATAGTAACTCTGGGAGTGGTATAGATGAAAATGGAATCATGGGGTGGTCCCCAGGAATCTCTTCCAACAATATTTAAATGCTTTGTTTCTCAAGCTAGGTGAACAATACTTGCCTGTTCATTACATTTTCTTTCTACCTTTTTGTGTGTCTGATATATTTGATTTTTATTAAAAAGATAAGGAAGCACTGGCATCAAACCCTAATGTTTGTCAAAACTCTGTAACATGTTTATAAGGACTCATCACATACAGCTCGTGCAAGAGATAGCAATGGTTCATAAACTGTCCATTAAGTAATTACTCCCTGTGTTTCTGAACTTGTGAGCTTTCCTCTGAATAGCTCAGCTTCTTTGTTTTGTCAAGTACGTAAAAAGCCAGAAGGATTTTAGATAGTATTGGTGGCTGACATTTATTAAGCACCTACTCTGTACAAGATACAAATCATCCCCTGTGTTATGTGAGACAAACACAGCACCAGGAGGCTAAGTCAGTTTCCCAAACCCAACCAGCCAATCAGGGACAGAGTGGGGTCCAGAGCCTTCTCTATACTTTCCTTTTGCCCCTCCCAGAGTAGCCATTATGTTTCTGTCTCACTTACGAGTAATTTTTAAACAAGTACGGATAAAATAAGTACTCCTCACAGTTTCTAGAACTGACCATAAGGAAAACAAGATTGACAGAGCTTCTGAGAAGTGAGGCCCCCTATCAGACCTCGTTCTGAAGCCCTGAGGTAGCTCCCACCAGTTGCGTGACCTCCGGCGAGCTAATGAGACCACCTGCATTCTAGTCCTGGCTCTACCACTTCCAATTCATAACTTAGCTTCTTTAAGCATCACAAAACCTCATTAAGTTTGTCTGAGTTAAATGAAAACATGCACAGTGCCAGGTCTGTAACTTCCCTGAGACTGTTACCCTCTGGGCAGAGCCCCAATGGTGCCCATCTCTTCCCAAACCCACATCCAGTCACCTCGCATTTGAAACTGACCTTAGCGGAAGGATTTATACCACAGAAATTGGCAATTTCTACATTTCAGGGTTTTTTCTTTGTTTGCTTTGAGACTGGTTGTTAAACATTTACCAGCACCCCTGTGTTGTTGGAAGTTGCTTTGTCAATTGAAAAGCACTATATAAATATTAGCTATTATTATTTAAGATTTCATGACCAACAGAACAAAAAGAACTTTTAAGGGTGAATACACCTCCCACAAGAATATTGTTCTGCATCTCACAGAAAACCTCATGCAGTACACAAATTTAAGGCCTTCCTCTGCACCCCAAGCTGGTACGATGGGGCTCCTGGGACAGAGTGGTCTTTCCAGGGAGTCAGTCCAGCTCAGTGGGGCAGAGCTCCAGGGTTTGGTTATGAGCGAGCTGATGGTATCTGCAATGTTACTTTTGACTCTTGTGTTATGTTTTCTTTTTTAAGATTTTATTCATTTATTTGACAGAGAGAGAGACCACACAAGCAGGGGTAGCAGCCGAGGGAGAGAGAGAAGCAGGCTCTCCACTGAGCAGGGAGCCGGATGTGGGACTCGATCCCAGGACCCTGGGACCATGACCTGAGCTGAAGGCAGATGCCTAACTGACTGAGCCACCCAGGGGCCCCATCTTGTGCTGTGTTCTTCCTGAAACCCCCGTGAGCACAGAGGACCCTGTCTTTGGTTTCCTTTGCCACTCCCTAACTGTGTGAGGGAGAATACCTTCTTCTAAAGGTTTATTGGACAGAATTTCCACTTCATCAAAGGCTTAGGATAATACATTTAAGATTTTAAATTATGAGTATATTTAAAAATGCCACACTTAACATAGGAAAGGTAATGATGAAAATCTAAATGTGTAATGATTTGTGATTTTTTTTTTCTAAATGGCACAAGAATGTGGCTACTCTGAGAACTGCCTTGTGACATTTCTTGTATAAATATTAACTTGCTCAGAAAGTGGAAAATCCTCAGCATGACAAACACCTGAATATATTTTACTAAAATTTTCAGCAGCCTCTTCCCTTAGACATATTTAAAGAGCAATTGCAGAGCAGAATTAAATGCTTTCCTCAGCATGCTCTAAATGAGAGGAAATGGAATTGTAATGAAGTCTATGCAGGCTGCTTCAGCCACCACCACAAATGAAAACACTCCCTTCCCTGTTCTAATCACCACGGGCTGACTTGGCTGATTAGAAATTCCCAACTCAGAACCTAAGCTCTTTGAATTGGAGGAAAAATGTTGCCAGCTCATTTTCAGATTTACCTCCGAGAGTCCAGTTGCTACAAAGCAATGGACAAAATGTACTCCATGTAAATGGTTTGTTCTTCCTAACGGCCAAGCTTACAGGAATCGTGTATGGTTTCTATTTGCCTTCACGGCGGCAGAGTTACGACACTCAATATTTAAAGTGTTTCCCAGTGAAGCAGAATCGCAGGTGCTGAATCATGGCCCTACTTGTCCTCAGCTGCCTGCCCCTCAGCTTGGCCCCTCTAGAATGTTCCCCCAATTCTGCTGCTACAGTTCTCCTCCTAAAATTTCAGGCATTCACAGATCAACTTCACAGCTGCCTCCTGTACTCTTATTTATTTAACGTTTTTATTTTGATCAAATCTCAATGTCTCTAAGCTTGATTTTGCCCTAAGCTCTAATAGCTGTGGGGGCCCGTGTTATTTGCTGTCACGCAGTAGAAGAAAATACTTGCAAAACATATCTGCTAAAAGCTTGTGCATAGGGTACAGAAAGAATGCTTACAACTCAGTAACAAGAAAACAATCCAATTTAAAAATGGGCAGATTTAAACAGACACCCTACAAAAGACAATATACCAATGGCCAATAAGCACATGATAATATGTTCAACATCATTAGACATCAGACAAATGCAAATTGAAACCACAGCAAGATACCACTACACACTACAATTTAAAAGACTAATAATTCAATGTTGGTGAGGACGTAGAATAAACCAGAGTCTCATACAACACTGTATGTAAAATGGCACAAATACTTTGGGGGAGAAAATCCTGGCATTTTCTTAAAAGTTGAAACAATATATTCAAAAACACAATCATCTAGTAAATGGTTGTCTCTACATTAGACATAGAAATATATACAGAATAAAACTTTTTTTTTTTTAAATATTCGAGAGAGAGGGAGAGAGAGGGTGCAAGCAAGGGGAGGGGCAGAAGAGGGAGACAAGCAGACCCCCTTCCCCGCTGAGCGGGGAGCCAGATGAGGGGCTCGATCCCAGGACCCTGAGATCAAAACCTGAGCCGAAATCAAGAGTCAGACGCTTAACTGACTGGGCCACCCAGGCACCCCTAAAACGGGTTTTTTTTTAAGTTAAATATATAGTTACCATGTGACCCAGCAGTTGAACTTCTAGTTACTCATCCAAGTGAAAGTAAAATCCACAGAAAGATCTGGACATGAATTTCTGGGGACGGAGACCGTTCTGGGGAATAGCGAGCGAGCCTCTGTGAGCGACGCCTCATCCTAAGAGCTGAGTGCTTGGGGGAGGGATGGAGGCGGCAGCCTAAGGTGCCCTCGGCTTGCCTCGTAGGGAGCCATTACCTCACCAGGAGGACCCCAAGCTTGGTGTGTTGCCCCCAAGGCAGAGCCTCCACTCCGTGCCTGGTGACTGGGCGGCAGAAGAGAACCTTAACCAGGAAGGAAAACATATTTTTGCATTTTAGACAGATCACCCTAGCACTGATCTGAGGTCTGCCAAACTGGCAACCCGGGGTGAAAAGAACTCACCGTGAAGAGCAAAGCAGAAAAGAAACCAAGAGACTGGGCCTGGTTAAGGTCTTACTTTTCCTTTTTAAGTTCTTAGTCAGAATTTTAAATATTGTAGACCAGAGTCTGGTTCATCTGGCTCATCAGTAGGGAGAGCCCCAAACGGCAAGCTTACGGGGCAAAGGTAGTGGGTCGCAGAGGAAGTTGGAGCCTTTGTCAGCATGATGAAGCTGAGCATTCTGGAATACGGGAGCGCCGCGCACTCCCCTCACATTCTGTCACATTAAGGTAAAAAGTGAGAGCCCATAACAATATCTAGACAGAACACTATGATCTTACCTTGAACAAGTTTCTCTCTGTTCTCTGTAGGCTGTAGAAGGCAGAATGTTTCCCCCTAAATGTCAATGCCCTAACACCTGCAAATTCTGAACATGTTACATTAAATGGCAAAAGACTTTGCAGCCGTAGCAACAGATTTTACGATTGGGAGATTATTCTGGATTATGTGGGCAGGCCCACTTGAATCACGTGAGCCTTTAAAAGCACCAAACTTTCTCCAGCTGGGGCAAAAGATGTAGCGGAAGGGAAAGTGGGTGAGATGTGAAGCCTGAGAGGGACTGGACTGGCCCGGGCTGGAGGGGCCGCATAGACCGCATGAGAAGGAACGTGGGCATCTTTTACAAGCAAAGACTGGCCCCCAGCTGACAGCTGGGAACTCCATCCTACAACTGCAAGGAATTGAATTTGGCCAACAACCTCAATGAGCCTGGAAACACAATCTTTCCCAGAGCCTCCAGGGAAGAGCGCAGCCCAGCGGACAGCCTGATTTCAGCCTTGTGAGGCCTTCAGCAGAGGACCCAGCTGAGGCCCCTTATGCTCAGACTGCTCAGCCATGAAACTGTTCTGGCAGCAATAGAAAACTCATACATAAACACACTTTTTTTTTTAAAGAAGCAAGCAAGCAAAAGTGACTTTGAATATAATTCTCTTTCCTCATTGCAAACATGTGATGTAGGAATCTTGGAGTACTCTGATCAAAAAAAAGTTACAATCTATACTCCCACCGATGCCTCTCAGTATATGGCTGCATACAATGGGAGCCTGAAGCTCTATGTAGGGGATTTTCTCTCCAGGGCCTTCTAGAAGACGAGTGGAGAATGGATTTCAGTGAGATCAAGACTGTAACCAGGATACTGTCCTACTTCAGTTGAGGGATGATAGGGCAGGGCTAGCTGGTATGAAGTCAGGTTGAAGAGCTACCCAGACTGAATGGTTCTGGAAGAGCCGGATAGGTGGAAGGTAGTCCCGGTGATTCTAAGAATGCAAGAGAAGGGGACTTGGGGTGAGAGGCCCACGGTGGGAGCTGAGTATGGGGGAGCTTTGTGGAACATCCACGTGGCATCCAGGAGGTGCCTGGATATGGAAAAGTGAAGCTCAGTGATCCTCAGAGACTCCAATTTGGGAATAGTTAACATATAGGTCCAGAAAATGCTTATGGATTTCCTTTTGCTTTAAAATACAGTAAGAAGAGGAATGAGGAAGAGATACATATAGAGAGTAATAGAGGATTTTGTGTGTTTGAGGTGATTAGAAAAGGACTGGAGAGAAAAAAGTTAGAAAAGATGAGAAAACTGTTGGCTGAGGCGGAACTGATGGATATATTTACTAATAAACTACAAAAAAGGTGTGCCCAGAGTTTGCGATCTCTCTCGGAGGGAGGCAGAAGCTACAGAATGTTCCCGTTCGCCCCCAGTGAGCACTGGCAGCCAGGACAGCTCGGTCCTGCCAGGCCCAGCGAATGATGAGGTGGGCGCAACAGGCCGCAGAAGGAGGCACGGGAGATGGGTCCGCCAGCCATCCGCACACGCGCGGCCTCACCAGCTGGGGGTTTGTCATGTCAGGAAGGTGAATGTTGTGTTCCTCTTGAGAACCGCAAGTGAAGCTTTAGCTATTTCTAACATCATTTTCAGGGAAATTGGAGACTCCTCCTACCCCCCCCTTTCTGTGAAAACAGGGCTGCTTATTGGGTAACATGGAAAAATCTCAGCTCCTGCAGCAGCCACCTGTGCATTCAACAGTTTCCTCATGGAAAGCTCACAGTGACTTTTCTTTTTTTTAATTTTATTATGTTATGTTAATCACCATACATTACATCATTAGTTTTTGATTTGGTGTTCCATGATTCATTGTTTGCATATAACACGCAGTGCTCCATGCAGAACGTGCCCTCTTTAATACCCGTCACCAGGCTAACCCATCTCCCATCCCCCTCCCCTCTAGAACCCTCAGTTTGTTTCTCCATAGTCTCTCATGGTTCGTCTCCCCCTCCAATTTCCCCCCCTTCATTTTTCCCTTCCTGCTATCTTCTTTTTTTTTTTTTTTTAACATATAATGTATTATTTGTTTCAGAGGTACAGGTCTGTGATTCATCAGTCTTACACAATTCACAGCTCTCACCATAGCACATACCCTCCCCAATGTCTATCACCCTGCCACCCCATCCCTCCCAACCCCCCCCGCCACTCCAGCAACCCTCAGTTTGTTTCCTGAGATTAAGAATTCCTCATATCAGTGAGATCAGATGACACATGTCTTTCTTTGATTCCCTGACACAGTAACTTTTCTTGATGTCCTTTGCTAAATCCCAGTCAGGGAAGGTACTTGAAAGCTGCAGGCAGCAGCGGAGGCGGGCCGGGGGGGCGGGGCGGGGAATAAATCGCCCACACAGCACAGCGCAGGAGGGCGCCCTGCTGAACTGCCAGGTGTGCGGGAAACAGCCGGGAAAGGTAGCATTTAGGACACAGTGTGCCTCTAGATGGGCTCAAAAAGAACTACAGTTTAACCCATTCCAAAGCACCAAATGATTATTTTAGGTCATAGGACCAGATGCTACACTTTCATGATTCTTCCTGACACCTCTAATTTTGGCTAGGAATCAAAAGAGTTGTTAAGATTCTCTTCCACTCTCTAACACATCTAATCCAAAACTGCCTATGTGAAGTGTCTCCAGAATCTTATATTGTTGCCTTTTAAATTCCCCTTAGATACAGGGGGGATATTGTTGCACTCAAACACATTTCCACCACAAGAATTAAAAAGTACTTATACTTTTATTCTACTCTGTATCAGTGCCACACACACACACACACACTCACACACTCACACACAAAATGGATCACTTAATAAGTTATAACATTCCATGTTTTAATAGTAATACAAGGACATAAACGATCATTTCCTGAGTTAACAGTGCAATGTAAAATTTAATCTGTATTGCTAATAAGACATTTTACGGCATAGAAATGTGATCAAAATGATCAT
This sequence comes from Phoca vitulina, assembly GCF_004348235.1. Lineage (NCBI taxonomy): Eukaryota > Metazoa > Chordata > Mammalia > Carnivora > Phocidae > Phoca > Phoca vitulina. The sequence continues at coordinate 7,177,358 of NW_022589714.1, forward strand.
TTACTTTATCATGTCATAAAACACAAGAGCTTACTGTAGAACAGTGATACACTTTAAATGGTAAGGAAGTTTGTGACTCATCACAAAAGATTCCTGTATGGACTTGTTGCCATGATAGATTCCAGGTCAGAGATCAGTAGTAAAATAAGTTATGGTACAAAATAAAGTCAACAAGTCATCTATACTGAAGAACAGTTGATTTCATTGAAGAAACTGAAACCTGGATTCTAGCTGACCTTTTAGTTAGTATGTACAAAAATGTGCTCTTAAAAAATCCTAAGTAATCACAAATTTAGACAAAACAGTTGAATAAAGGACAATGACAGCTCTTCATTATGCTGTAAAACTATGGATCTCATCTTTGGAAAAGTTCAGATCATGCAGCAACCTGAAAAACAAATACAAAGGACATGTTTCTTTGGGAAAATGTTTAAAAATAAAGAAGATCAAAGTTTACCATCATAAACATAGTATTTTTTCATTTTCCCCGCTTAGCATGTACTTTCTAAAAAAAAAAAAAACCCCACAATTATCACTTCTAAAAAACTAATAATCATTTCTTGATATCATCAAATATCTAGTCAGTGTTCAAATTTTCAATTGTCTAATAGATGCCATAATTTTTAAGTTTGTTTAATGCCAATTTAAAGTCTACCCATTGTGATTGGCTGATGTCTTTTAGGTATCTTTTGAGCTACAATATCCCTTCTCTCTCTTTGTCCTGCAATTTCTTTGTTGACAAAATCAGATTTCTATGTGTTGAGCCTCCCAGAGACTTCATTTTGCTGCATCTTTATGGTGTACTTTATAGCACATAATACCTGACTGCCTCTCTTTTTGAATGCTAACAACCATTGGTGATCTACGTACACATCCATTAGTTCATTAGGGACTAAAGTTGCTGACACCTACTATAATTCTTTACTTATCAGCTAAGGAATTCTATAGAGAAAAACAAACTTCTGCTAATTTATTATGTAGTTACTCAGTAGTATAGCTCATACAGAAAAGGCAGAATAAATGCATGATATTTTCCCCCCTTTATTCACCAGTTTTCAAAGTAAGGAGTTGATCCTCCTAGCATTCTATCTTCATTCTCCTAAACTGAACAAGACAAGCATATGATTCCATATGATTTCACTCATGTGGAGTTTAAGAAACAAAACGAACAAACAAAAAAGAAAAAAAAAAAACAGACTCTTGAATACGAAGAACAAATCAGGGGTTGCCAGTGGGGATGAGATGACATAGATAAAGGGGATCAAGAGTACACTTATTGTGATGAACACTGAGTAATGTACAGAAATGCTGAATCATTATATTGTATGCGTGAAACTAACATAACACTGTATGTTATAAATAACAAAAAATTTTGCTGAAAACAAAAACATTTGTTTAGTACTCACTCTATGTAGTCACTGTGCTAAGATTTCACATGCCTAAACATTATTATTTATTACCTTGTACAGACGAGTGCACTAAAGCTTGGAAAGGTTAAGTAATTGGCTCTAGGACACCCGATTAGTGATTGCAAGATGACTGTGAGTGGTAGAGCTGGGATTCAGATTCAAGTTAGCAGCTTCTAGACATACACACATATTCAGACAAAATAACAGTACGGAATAGGAGCCCCAGGGCCAACTTGGTGCAACAGTCAAGCCTCTCCCTGGCTGAACTCATCCCACCTTTCCAGCCACGCTCACTTGTGGCTTCACACTGGCCACGCCAGTCTCGTCTTTTGAATACCTGCATCCTCAAAGTGTCTGCTGTTCCTCTGCCTACCCTACCCTTCTCCACCTCCTCTGACTGGCAATATTTTGGCCATCACTCAGAGAACAGGTCTTTCTGAGCATGCAGCTCCTCTCTCTCCAATACACTACCCCTAGGTAGAAGTAAATTGCCTCTTCCTGAATTTTCATAACACTTCGTTTTTACCTCTCCTAAGAGTGTTTATGATATTCTGAGTCATATTTTAGTTACCAGTGTGTGCAACTGTTTCCACCACTAGATAGGGTGGGCCTCGAGAGCAGAGACTGTTTTATTTATCTAGGTAATAAACAAGTGGGTATTTAGTAAACGAAAGCACCTTTACTGAGCAAGTAATTATCTTGCTCTTTATATTAAAATAAAATCCATTTCTGAGTCTTTCTCTGTTATCATATCATACAAATTTAACAAATTTTCACCAAATATGGAGAGTATGTTTGATATGGTTATACATACATAGCAGACATGAGATTAACTTTGGAGGGCCTTAGGGAGTGCGCATCACAGAGTCATTTTTCAGGACAGCAAAAACTATGATATAGTAAGAGATCCAAGTAACTGCCAAATAAGAGATACACCACATCCATTAAGATGGTCAAGGCAAGGAAATCAAAGAAATGAGAGTCTTAAATTAGATGTCACAAGGGCAGATGTTATGAATTGCAAGTACAGGCACTCTTCAGAGATATTGTGGATTCAGTTCCAGACCACTGCAATAAAGCAAATATTGCAAGAGGGCAAGTCAAATGAATTTTTTGTTTTCCAATGCATATAAAAGTTATTTTTACACTATAGTCTAGTAAGTGTGCAATGTCATTATGTCTAAAAAAAAAATGCAATGGCATTATGTCTAAAAAAAAATGTAAAAGATCTCTGCCTGCCTTATTTAATTAAACAATACTTTACTGCTAAAAAATGCTAACCATCATCTGAGCTCCCGGCAAGTTGTAATCATTGATTGTAGATCACTGTAACAAATGTAGTAATAATGAAGAAGGGTGAAATATTGTGAGAATTACTAAAATGAGACACAAAGTGAGAAAATGCTGTTGGGAAAATAGCACCGATGGACTTGCTTGATGCAGGGTTGCCACCAACCTTCGATATGTTAAAAAAAAAATGCAGTATCTGCGAAGCACAATCAAGTGAAGAGCAGCACTGAAACGAGGTGTGCCTGTACTGATGTGAATCAGGCTACAGCTCACAAGGCAACTCCATGCAGCATGTTCGAAGGTGAGCAAAAGCAGGGATCCATAGATGATGATCAGTAACACTCCTGAGCAATCCTAGGCAAGCCAGCTAGTGCAGCACGGAAAGATTAGCCCTGAGGTAACGCTGAGAAACTAAAGCTGTAGAGATTATAGTCAATTTTAAAAATGCAGACATACTAGGATCTTGGCTCCCTTCTATTCAATTCCACACACACCGAGGCTCCAGTGTGCAAGGAAGTGGGCTAAGCCTTGCACGGAATGAGAACGAGAAGGAAGAACCCACAAATAGCCCATCATTCATGGGAGAAAACAACCCACTTCTTTAGGAGGCTGGACAAGGGATTCTTCCTCAGTCAGTTAATTGTGCTACGTGGCCTTAAAGACAGTCTCTTTCAATGCTGAAGAGTTTATGATTCCCATTATTTCAAAGGATTATTATGCTGCAATCTATAAAGCAAGCATTAAGATACATCTAAAATAGCAGTGTCAATAAAATTGAAGAATGTAGCTCTTAGCCTTTTTCTTTTTGAAAAAGTATTTTACTTCAAACCATATTGTTAGTCTTCACTATAATTTTAATAGTTTTGTTTTAACTTTGAAAGATTAAGAGTTTAAATTGTAGTATTTTTTAAAAATTTTGAGAGTACTTAAACAAAAGAACATTTCTGAAGGTATTAAAATCCAGAAATACACTTAAATTTAATTAAAATGCTTTTAAAATGCAACATGGAAAGAAACATTTCTCAACGTCTTTATTTATTGAGGTCAATCTTTTTTTTTTTTTAAGATTTTATTTATTTATTTGACACAGAGAGAGAGATAGCAAGAGAGAGAGAAAGAGAGAAAGAGCACAAGCAGGGGGAGCGGCAGGCAGAGGGAGAAGCAGGCTTCCTGCATGAGCAGGGAGCCTGATGCGGGGCTTGATCCCAGGACTCTGGAATCATGACCTGAGCCGAAGGCAGTGGTTTAACCAACTGAGCTACCCAGGCGCCCCGAGGTCAATCTTTTTCTTAATTAAAATTAAAAATAAAAAAGCAAGAGAGAAAACTATCCAGGAAAATGTTAGGTTTAGTCATATATCAAAAACAAAGAAAAACAGGGCATTTAAGGCAGTCATATTTTAAAATCACCTAGACACCCAATAGTGGCTACATTTAACGAAATATTTTATTTTTATTTATTTTATTTTTATTATTTATTTATTTATTTATGTTATGTTATGTTATGTTATGTTATGTCACCATACAGTATATCATTAGTTTTTGATGTAGTGTTCCATGATTCATTGTTTGCATATAACACCTAGCGCTCCATGCAGTATGTGCCCTCCTTAATACCCATCACTGGGCTATTTTAAAGTGTCATTTTAGATTTAAATCAGAGCAAGGTTAATTTCAAATAAGATGAACACCACCACTGATGTTTCATTATCCAGAGTCAACTCTTAGTCTTTGCTTATTTATGTTCCAGCCTCTCCTTCTGTCTTACTGTCTGGTTTTCAATCACTGTAATTTACTAGCTTTTGCCTAGTTGCAGAGAATGAAGAAAAGTCAAAAGCTACAATGAGATGAACAGTGCTTATTAATTCCTATATGTTATAAAGCTTTGGTGGAAGAAGAGGTTGAATCCAATGTCCCACCTAAGATTGTGGCACCAAACTTGTGAATATGTATCCATAGTGCGGGTCATTAGCAGAAATCATCACTCACATCTAACTCCATGCATAAACCTGGCCTCCAACCTCCTTCCTGCATGAAGGTTAAAAACTTTACTATTTTCTTAGGCTGTAACAGACTATTGCAGTGTCGGTTTGTATGAATGGGAAGAACAGAGGGCTAAGTCAATTGCTTTTTATGGAAGATTTGCATAGAGTATTCTTTTCCCTACCACATTGCTACTCACCTTATTCCTTGTTCTGTGAATGGTGTTGGTCCACAAATGCAGATGAGGACTCTGGAGTTGTCTAAACTTCTTTTCAAAAATTGAGAAAGAAGAGCTGGTGAAATGTATCCCCGTTTGCCATTCCATTCAGAAGTAGGTGCTGAGAGAACAAATTCAACATCAAATCTAGAGAAAAGAAATATTTTTTAAAAGTCTATTATTTTAAACATATTATTAGCATGTTTCAAGTTCATGAAAATGTTTTCCTTTTTCCCCCTAGAGAACAATTTAATACATTAAGATTGATACACTTGCTAGAAAAGCACTAGAAAAGATTGGAAGCAAAGATTTAACAAAAACATACAGGTAAATCCATATTTACTAAGGATTAGCTTTTGCTATGGATAAGAAGAGTAATCTGGCATTATTTACTGAATTCACTAGATAGAGAGTTCTAAGGGATCTCAGAGAACTCCACATTTCTATTAATAATCTGCTTGTATAAATCACAGTACAGAGCAATTTAATGACATGTACATTTTAATCTCCAACCCAAACCTCTCCAATGAGTTCCAGACCCAAGAGAGCCTATTTGACTTCTTACTATTGCTGTCTCAACCGCTTCAACCTCAACTTATTACCTCCCTACCCCACACCTGATGTTATCCTTGTGAATGGTGACATAGAACTTGGTTGCCAAAGCCAGGAGCCTGGGATTTATCCTGGGGACCTTTTCTGCGTCACCCCCCATAGGCACACCCTCACCAAACCCTACTTGTCTCAGTCTTCCCATGCTGCCCATCCTCTTTCTTTCTGTCAATGCTTCTACCATGCCCCACTCATCACTTCTTAGCTCAAGCATCATTTCCACAGGGGGAAGCACTGCAGCCCATCAGCCCTTTGTTACAATGTGTTGGAGAAATGTCTTTCTTTCCCTTTTCTTCAGCTTGTAAATATGTGGTCATCAAGATGACTATTCTATGAATGTCCACCTTCCCCGTTAGATCATGAGCTCCATGAGAACAAGGGCCATGTTTGCTTTGGCTGTCAATGCATCCCTAGCAGCCAACACCCAGGAGTCACTCAAGTACTAAGAAACCACACATATGAAAGAAAAAGGAAAGATACAGAATTAAAATGAGAAAGAAGAACATCAAACCAAGTTTCACAATGTAACTACAGGCCATTTTTTCCCCATAGTTCTGTAATCTGTTGAGTGAACTGCTGGTAAAGAATCACAGTAAATAAAAAATTTCATGTTGTACCTGCTCTCCGATGTAGCAAACACAATTCTTACCATTTTTAGTAGCATCAGATCAAATGATTTTCTACCATTTCCAGTGAATAACTGAGATATTTTCTCAAGACTAGCAGAAATGAATCATCCATTAATGTCAATCTTAAGAAAAAGCAGACGTGAACAGTTTCCCTTGTGAGGGCGCCTGGGGGGCCAAGGACCAGAATGGAAACAAGATGGGGTCGGTGCTGCGCCCCTCACATCGCTGTGCTGCAGCCGAGTTATGGTTCCCAAAAACTGGCACGAAGCACAGTGGACCAACTCAGAGTGCCTGCTGGGGGTGAGAAAACCGGTCCTAGCTCTCACCCAGATGCCAGCCTCTAGGTCTTATTTGTCCATTTGTAGGACAAGGTAGGAGAACTCTGTGATCCCTATACTAATACTCTGATTTTATATTTAAGAACCCTGTAGAATTATGTTTATTTCTTACCTCTGAGGCTCCCATGTAGTTTTAGCAGCACTCTAATCTACTCTGTACAAAAGAGCTTCCCCAAAGACTTTCTTTCACTAACTGATTTTTCCTTGCTAGCATGTAAAATTAAGATAGTTTTAGGTAATTCTAGAATATCGTATTTGTTTACTGCTCCATGAGGGCAGGATCCTTGCCTGCCTTATTTAATACTGGACCCAGGCTTGGCTTGAGGTAAGTGTGCAAGAATACCTGATGAATGAATAAAGAAATGTATTTATAAAGAAGCCATACTGATCAAAAATAAAAACTGCACTTAGAAGAACAAAAGTCATATGTTGGCATCTATGAAATCACATTAAAAAATGTACGTGAATTCGTAAGTACATTTTTCTGGGAAGATCCATATAACCTTTGAACAGATTATCAAGGGAGACCCAAAAGCAGGTGCAGAACTACTATCTTAAGACATTTCCAATTACACATAGACAACTGGATAAAATATAGCAACTGCCTTGCTAAATTAAAAATAAAAAAGTGTCTCCTCTGGCTCTATTTCCAACAAGTCTGTCACTGGAACAAAACTGCGAAGATATATAAATCAATAGTGGTGTCCCTCTCATCTGAAAAAATTCATAATTTTCCTTTACTGAGATGTTTAAAAAATAAAGCCTATCATTGGCATACTTTCTGCAGGCATCTACTAAAGGGTGGTAAATAACTGAGATCCTTACATAAATGATGTAAACTTCTCATGCATTTCACATTTATTCACACAATGGTCCCTTGGCCATAACTTTTGGGCACTCAATGGAAAAAGTGAACAGCCACATGGATGCAATTTTTAGGGATATTGTAAAGAGGCTGCTACCTTGCTTATCCCCTTTATAGGACTAGAAGAGCTTACAGTGGAGTAGAAGCCATGCCAAGTTAAGACTCAAGAATAGTTAAAAGAGGGACTCCTTTTTACCCAATCAAGACACAGATGGTTACTATGGAATCCTCTCTTCTGGATTATTCTGAAAGGCCAACTTACCATCTGAAACAATTATAGCCTTGAGGCATAAGGGTAAATGTTCTGAAATTCCTTCCTGCCCTATGATTTCAAAATGCAGGGAAGGACTAGAACTCTTGAACGTTACCTGAAAATAAATTAGGTAATCCATAAAGTGCAAAGCAACAAAAAAAGAGAGTGAAGAGAGAGAAAATAGACCTGCTTCTAGAAAAGGCCTGTGTGTTCTAAATGTCAGTGGAAGTAAATATGCTTGTGAAAAAAGTTCTTTTAGAGTAGACTAATAATGATCTGAGATGACAAATCTTGACATACAAATGTATTCATTCAGTCTAAATCTTGTGCAGAGCCCGCAGTCATCCAACAACCGAGGTCCTCCTCCTTCAGCCAATCAGCTTCTGAAACCTACCTCCTTCACATTTCTTACACACGTCCCCTACCTTCCCATTTTACTGCCACAACTCCACATCAAGCCCTTAGATCTCTTGTCTAAAATACTGCCCTAATGCCCTCAGCCCGAATCTATCTGACACATCACTGCTGTATTAGTTCTCCTAAAAACCCATATCCCATCTCAAAACTTTCTGCTTACAAAGCTTCTGTGATTTGTCACTGCCCAGAGAATAGTATTTCAGGGTATCCAGGGCCTAGATTTCTCTAGATAAAGAAAAATATTAGATTATATGGTATTTGTCTTTCTCTATTTTCTCTATTTTGTTTGCCATTATACAACTCCATCCGTGTTGTTGCAAATGGCAAGATTTCATTCTTTTTTGTGGCTGAATAATATCATATGATTTCACTCATACACAGAATTTAAGAAACAAAACAAATGAGCAAAGGAAAAAAGAAGAGAGAGTGAGGGCGCCTGGGTGGCTCAGTTGGTTAAGCGACTGCCTTCGGCTCAGGTCATGATCCTGGAGTCCCTGGATCGAGTCCCGCATCGGGCTCCCTGCTCAGCAGGGAGTCTGCTTCTCTCTCTGACCCTCCCCCCTCTCATGTACTCGCTCTCTCTCATTCTCTCTCTCTCAAATAAATAAATAAAATCTTTAAAAAAAAAAAAAAAGGTTTTAAAAAAAAAAAAAAGAAGAAGAGAGAGTGAGACGAACCAAGAAGCTAACACTTAACTATAGAGAACAACAGGTGGTTATCAGAGGGGAGGTGGGTGGAGATGGGTGAACTAGGTGATGGGGATTAAGGAGTGCACTTATGATGAGCACTGAGTCATGTACAGAATTGCTGAATCACTATACTCTACACCTGAAACTAACAGAACATGTTAACTATACTGGAATCAAAATTAAAAACTTAATAAAAAATACCAGAAACAGCAAGAAGACTTGCTATTTGCTCACAGGAAAACTCACAAACTAAACTCACAAAATAAACAGCTAGGGATTAAAATTTGATAAAATATATATATTATGGAAACACTTCTCAAAACGAATCTGATGAAATACTAGTGTTCTTCTTGATGTTAATGCTAATCCATGAGAAAAGGTTAACCTATCAAATGAGTTTGGGACTACTGGGTTAAGAAAAGTTAAATAGATTTCTTCAAAATTTCTCAAAACCTTGAATATGCTAATTTCCAGCAAATCTTCAAGAAGGTAATATAGTATACATTCTTTCTCAAACTTTTTATTCACAGAGCCCTTTAAAGGGGAACACATGAATATTTCAAAAAACACATTCCAAGAAACACACCATTTGAGGGACATCTGGGAGGAACAGAGCGCTTAAGGGTCCAGATTAGGGGCCCACATATCTGAGCACACCACAGGCTAGAGAAAAAGGGGCTCGGGCACATTTTTCAATTTACTTGTGCCTCTGAAGTCATCAGCTTTTGCTATCTCAAGTGGACTGAAACACTGCTAGTCCTGATGCGGAAATCAGAGTACAGAAACAGAGCCAGTCATTATCTACAGAGCCTGTCAGTAATAAAGGGAGATGAGCTTCCTTTCCATGTGGCTGGAGCTTTCCATGCCCACTTTGTACACACTTATTTGATATATGAATTATACTTAAGGTCTTCCATTCCCTGATTTTAATCTACCCTGTTTCTTCGGCTGCAAAACAAGAAGATTCAAAGTGATCACCACTAAGATTCCTTCTAAATAGATCTAATTAATGGTTTTATTTTTGCAGTTATTTCACATTGTTCTCCATCATGCACCGTATATAGTCCAATGAAACTGGACTGTGCTCTTTTGCTAAATGCTGAATCACTCAACATACTGGCCCTCGTGGTTTTTTGCTCCTAAAATCCTGTTACCCAAATTCCTTTTGCTGTTCACAGAAATGCTAATTGCTTCCCAAAGCCCAACTCCAAAGCCCCTTCTTCCACTGAAGCTTTGCCATCCCCACCCTCAGAAAAACAGATCCACTCTTTCCTCTTCTTAGACCTCTGTAACACAGGATTTGTTCCTCTCAAGGTACAGACTTTATAGTTGCCGCTGACCCTCAGAACTTCTCCACCACTAGGGTATTCTTACTCACTCTGCATCTTTTCCCAACATTAAGTACGTTTTGCAAATAGTGAGCACAGAGACATCTGAAGTGATGCATGTGATCCACTGGTGCCTATAACGGGGTACACAATCCCCTGTCCTTTGTGCCCCACTCCTTTGCTGCTTGGAATCCCTTTCCCTTTCTCTTTCCCTTATGCCCTAAACATTAACCTCATCCTTTCTAAAGGAAAAATAAGGACACTAACATATTAAGTGTGCGGGGTACAATATTCTGTGCTGGGTACTTTACCTTGCTAGAGGCTATTTGTCAAAATATATCAATAGCCTTGGTATTCTCTGATCTCATGATTCTTCTGATGAATTTTTATCCTGTATAGAGAGGTACAGAACAACTTCTGATCACTATGCCAAACAGCAGGGGATTGGTTAAATAAATCATGGTATGCTTACATGACTGAATATAACGCAGCTATGAAAAGTCATGGTACAGTGCAGGTTTTCCCAACTGGCACTACTGCCATTTGGGGATGGATATTTCTTTGTAGCGAGAGGCTGTCCTGTGTGCTGTAGGAAGTTAGCAGCCTTCCTGGCCTCTACTAACTAGATGCCCTCCGTGGTGAGGATAAAAAAATGTTCTCAGACAAATGTTCTTCAGTTCTGCTGAAGTCATGGCGGGGGGTGGGGACAGGATGGGGGGAGTTGAGGTGGCAGCAAAAATTACTCCAGATGGAGAACCACTGGTTTAAAGTATTCCATACACAGAATAGGCATAATACACTAAGTAGAAAATATAGTTATAAAACATATAGTCAGTATGACTACATTGTTTAAAAAATGCAAAACAAAAAGATGAGTGTGTATACGTGCACACGTGTTTGTGTGTCAGAGAGAGACAGATAGCTTTACTAAAAGAAGGTTATTTTCTCCAAAAATGACTGCTCTGAAAGTAAAGGAAAACATTTGTTACATTTATATATTACAAAATGTGGCCCAGAAGACAATCTCGTTGTCAAGCTATCCCACCCCTCAAAAATCATTCTGCAAAAGCTGAGAACTCACACAGCTAGGGCATTCTGCTGGGATGGGACCTCATACATAACACCGTTCAGTAGTCAAGAGAAAGATAAGTGAAATTTAATTTGCATTCCAGTTTACATAGTAATTAGCTACATCTACTACCATACATATTTGCCTTCTGTTTTCTCTCAATTTTCTTAAGAAAAATAAATGTGTGAGATTTTGCTAGATCTGAAATGTTGTGAATGGAGTCTTAACTACTGGAGTTAAGAGTCAAGTGTAATAACATACTTGAACAAAATTCAACTAAGCTCTTTTCTGCTCAAATTTTATACTTAATGGAGGGGCGCCTGGGTGGCTCAGTCGTTAAGCGTCTGCCTTCGGCTCGGGTCATGATCCCAGGGTCCTGGGATCGAGCCCCGCATTGGACTCCCTGCTCCACGTACGGGAAGCCTGCTTCTCCCTCTCCCACTCCCCCTGCTTGTGTTCCCTCTCTCGCTGTGTCTCTCTCTGTCAAATAAATAAAATCTTTAAAAACAAAAAAAAATTTTATACTTAATGGAAATTTGATTGAAATAGAAATATCCCAAAAAAAGTGCTTATGATATACCTGTGTTTTGCACAATTCTATTGTCTAGCAATGGGGGTAAATGAAGAGATACATTCCATGGACTGCATTAGAAAATAAACCAACACAGTATCTTGTTCACTGTCGTACCCCTGTATACAGGCACATGGTAGAAGCTCACATGTATTCAGTGAATGAATGTTACAAATACGCTAATTCTGGGCTTGGCACTTACATATACACTACCTCATTGACCAAACAATTCTATGATGTAGGTATTGATATCCCTATTCTACAAATGGAAAAACCGGAGCCTTAAATGCTAACTGAAATACAGATGTGACTAACTAAAATAACCTTATATTAAATCTCAACTTTTACTTTCCTTTTTTGTATGGGACTCAATAATCAATAGTGCTACAAAACCCATCTACAAACTTTTATGGCTAGCTTTCTCATACAGCCTCAGAATATGGTAACATTGCTGACAAACACTCCAAAGCCATCTATACAAGCACAGCCTTTCTGTTTTCCAGTGAGGGCCCAACAGGAGTCTCCAGGGAGCATACGTTATACAACGTTAGACGTCAGCGCCAACAGAGTGCCTCATGCAAGGACAGCTATGTCTCCGAGAAGAGGAAGGAGGAGGTCAGTGAGGGGAGAAAGAGAAAGGGAGAGAGAGAGAGAGCACACACAGGAGTGAGAACGGAGAGCAAGAAGAGAAAGAAGGAGAAGAGGGAGGATAAAGGCAGGCCAGAAGTCAGAACACTAGCACTTCTCTCTGCAAGGCACCAGTTAGACCAGTCACCCAGATGTGAAAAAGGGGTCTTGCCTCACCTTCAACACTCCAGCCTATGTAATCCACCAACCCAAATTATGTAGACCAAAACAAAACGAAATGAAATGAAACACACTGTATATTCAGAGGCTGTCAACACATTTCTTTATACCAAATACTTCTTAAATCAAGTTTAACTCCTATTGGAAGACTAAATGGACAATGTCTGTTCATTCAAATAATGGTAAATGCATCTTCTTGTACAAGGAAACAATCTTAAAAAATAAATTTGTCAAAACACTGCCAGAAATACTTTTTTTAAAAACCTAAAGTTAAAAAGCCTAGCTATGCTGTTTAAATTATTTTAAATATTTGGTTAGGAAAACAGGAGCTCACACAGTTAATACAGAAACAAAACACAGGTAGGTAGAGTTCTTCTAAACCACAATTCAAATATCTTGAGGTAGGGCTTCCCAGTTTTCAAGGCAGTTATACAATCTTCTCTAATCCTCACATTACAGCCTTATGAAGTAAACAGGAAATATGTCATTATTTTATTTTGAAGATAAAGAGGCCCAAAGAGCTAAGTAATTTCTGAGTAAGTTCCAAGCTAGTGAAGAGCAGAATGAAAACTCAAAATTAGGGCTTTAGGCTTTTTGATACATGCTGCTTCTAATTTTCCACTTTGAAAACAGCAGAAAAGACACTTGTAAACCCAGGAATTTGTATTTCTCTAAACCATGCTCTAAACTGCCATATAACTACCAAAATAATAGTAAATGCTCTTAGAGGTTTATGGTTTAAGTATGTAAGAAGACTAAATACTTCAAGGATAAATAAGTTCGGGTCGTCCTTAACTTGTGAATGTTATTTATGAAGAGAGAAGGAAGAGGAGGATGGAGGAAAAGCCAGAGGCGGCCAAGCATTCCCTTAGCTAGGATGCTCAGAAAGTATGCACAAGAAACGGAGCCCCTGAACAGCTGAGTTTCTGACGTCTTTAACTCTAACTTTCAAAAGGCCTAGAATTTTATCTGTACTGTACGATCCTCAGCGTATTTACTTCATATATTTTGTGTGAAGTCCTTATAGAGCCCCGAATTTCTTAAAAATAGCTCTAGAAATGCTTTAGAAAGTATGACAGCTAGTCCAATTCACTCTTCTAAACAATTCCTTTAAAATTTCCTACCGCTTTTAAATCTGCTTAGGGCACATGGGGCACACGGCCATTTCAATCATCTTATTTCAGCTGGCTGTGCTAGGGCTTTTTTTAATGAAACAGATTTCCATGCTCTTTCATTTTACCACAGTTTGGCCTGACTCAAGCTCTTCTCTACTGCCTATCCCAGCAGTTTCCAAGGTGTGCACTGAGGACCACAGCCATTAATCAGTGTTAATGTAAATAGACAAAAATAAAGAAAATCTTAAAATCTTAACAATGTATAAGGAAGCCCCCATCTTGAAGTCACAATGGACATTAGCATATTAAAGGCTCTAAGAAATCCTGTACTAAAGAAAAATACTTATTTTTGCTTAGTCCATCTCATCACATTTATTTGATTTGTACCCACTATAACAAGAAAATCTTGAATTATCAAATTGGCTATACTATGTCATTTTCAATGAAACCCAACTCAGTATAAGTCACACAAACGTAAAGCCCAGTATATATTTTATTGATACATATATGATGTCATATTAATCTTATTGAAAGTATTTCTTTGGGGGAAGGGAATTAACATTGCTTACATTGAAAGAATTACTGATTAGCTTATTTTGTCTTTGAAGGAGCTTCCTGGCCAATTAAAAACTCCAATCAAAGAAGATAAGGCCTAGACTGACTACACATTTTTGAATATTGAAATGCAGAGCTAACACCAGTTTAATACCTTTTATCTTTAAATGCTAATTTCTCCAACTGGCTTCTCCAAATTATATCATCCTCTGTTTTATTGAAGAACATCAGCTTCACTTTCCTTAAAAGAAAAAACAACAACAACTCAAAAAGAACTATTTCGATTACATTAAACACACGCATGAAAGGAAAAGTCTAAACGTAAAGTGGCATGAAATGTTTTTTTAGTGCCAATTAGGTAACCAAAAGTATCAAAAATAAAAGAATCAAGTTAGTAAAACAGCTAGGACTGGAGGGCATCGGGTAAGAAATGGTAAATGAGGGAATGAGAATATGTCTATTAAGGTCCACTGAGTATTTAATTAATTTAGAACACCTCATACTAATCTAACAGCCTCACAAAGGACAGTAATTGAAGATAAAATTACATACCTGAGACCGGGTATGTTAGTCAAAGCATAATTCAGTATTTTAACCATTGGTGTGAAGCCTGTTCCAGCTGCCAATAAAAAGAGATCTTCTAATTCTCGGAACTGGGATATTTTAAAATTGCCCTCAGGATTGCTTACGGAAACAAAATCTCCTAAACAATGAAATACAAACTAAATCAGAAAAAAAAAAAAATCAGGGAAACGGAGGTTAAGCTACTTGAATTCAGAACACTGATGAGTAACAGGGTGAATGTATAACTTTCAGACTACAGCTTAGTCTTTAAAATGTATAAGGAGTTTTGGGAATACTCATTAAGCCCCCAAGTATACTCGGATTACGTCATTCTAACCAAATTAATAATGAGGCTTTATTATACTCATTTCCCATAATTATTTTCCCAAACCATCTGGAGTCTCTAATTTACAAAGTACTGACAAGTATTTAAGTAGAAGTTATCAGTAAAGAACTGATTGCTAAACTAAATTATAAGCACCTCGAAAGTAAAGTCCATGTATACCTGCCTTGCACAGTACAAGGTGGAGAATATATAACTCACTACTTTCGTATTGATTCATAGCCAGAGCAATAAAACTAGGAGAGAAAATTGAAATAGCAATGTATTCTACAGTCACATGTTAGTAAATGTGCTAATGTCACCTCCATCAAATCTTTGAAAAAAACCTATGATTAAAACAACAGCTGTTCTGAATTTAATGCCTATAAAAACAAAGACCAGAAATTGTACTTAGAGCATGTGACTTCTCAATCTAGAATAAGAATATTTGCAAAAAATCATTTGCAGTGCATTTGATATAATCACTATGTACCACTCATATAAGAGAACTGCCTTTAGGACATTTCAGAAATTTCCAATGTAATTTTTAAAATAAAAAAAATAAAGTTAAACATTTTTAAAACAATTTCAAATACTTTATTTTTTTTCAATGCTCATAAATTTTCCTTCTTGTCCATAGCAGGATAGTAAGAATCTTGCAGTAACTGATGAATTAAGTATTGGAAAGGAACAGACGCTCCCTGTTCTAGTTCAAAAGGACCATAAGATCAGAATATCTTCACGAAAAAGTAAGCTGGCTGTTTACTGGAGATGCCTCAAAGAATGAGGCTAACTTGAGAATTTTGTCAGCAGTCCAGTCTTTCCAATGTCAGAAAACTGATTAGGCTCGGCAAGGGACCTGATTTTAATCGAGTTCACGAGATATTAAAGTAGGCCTACCAGAACAGCAATTGACTTACAGAAGGCTATCTGCACCTAGCGACCTGAACCTTACATACCCCACCTGAGGCATCTCATTCCCAGTACCAGAACATTTGGAAGGCCAAAATAATCATAAAAGAGTTGCTTGGTGAACATGGAATTGAAACAAAGAAGTGGATAATTTCATAGGGCAGCTCATGTAGGCCGTGATGAGGCTTCATGAGTTAGCACTACCAAGCCAGTATGTCACCCTCTAAGTGACACAAGTATTTGCGCTATGTCTAGCTCCCCTGGATGAAGCTGAAAAAACACTGATCTTGTTCTTTGGGCTTTCCTTTTCCATGCTCCAGGCTAATTCTCCACCCTGCTCTGTTCACACAACCTCTATAAATAGGGTATAACAACATGGGTTCAGTTTCCACATGCTATATTACAATCATGCGTCAGTCTACCACAAGATGATAGTCACCTTCGCTAGATTTGCAGGCATTCCAAGATTCTTTAGGTTCACATTTATATTCAGTATTTTGATTTATGTAATCAAAGAGGACTAATCACATCCATCATGTAAAGACTGGCTTAACTTTCAAAATGCAACAAATTTTCTTTATTTCCAAATTTTAGTGACCTACTTCACTGGTACTTGATGTTACTGCTAAAGCTGTGTTAGAAATGGGAAGAGCACTTTTACTGTTAAACAAAAGGCAGTGAAAAGTTGCAGATGCAGAAAAAGGAACAGAAACAGGAACAGGGGTCTTGACATCTTAATAGATGTCATTATAGTCTTTTTATTAGTTCTTTCAAAGTACATTTATTGAGACCCTATTATGTGCCAATTGCCATGCTAGGTATGGGAACTACAAAGATAACACAATCTTTACCCTCAAACTCAAAGTTCTGTAAAGAAGGAATGTTATTTATTCCTATCCTAGAGCTATGAACAAAGTGTTAGTTACTGAGGGGTTCAGGAGAAAGGAGGCTTCATAAAGGACATGATATTTTGTTTTGGTCTTTAAAAAAAAAGGCTACCTGACAGGTAGAGAAAGGTACATGCATGTAGGAGGCACCTGCATGTACCTATGAATGAGGATGATAAATTGTGGAACTCTGAATAGTATTCACACAAGTAGTTACATGGAGAGATGAAGCTGGAGAGATCAGGAAAGTCTGTGCTGACATAATGACATGCAGAGGACTTAATCAGTTAAGTAATGGACACGCATCAGAATTTTCAAAGCTGCAGAACAACCTGATTAAATCTATCCTCAGGGTAGTTTGGAGATGCAGATAAACAGAAAGAGAAAGACACAGTTAGAGGCAACTGAGAGAGACAGAGGTCATGAGAGAAATGATGAAGTCTGAGAGGGTGGCAGAAGGGATAGAAAGGAATGAGTAACAAGTGACTAGAACTTAGTGGCAGACAGGACTGGGAGGGCAAAAATGGAGTCAAGAATGACTCAAGCCTGCAGACTGGGTCCAGGACGCACAGTGATGCTGTAAATAATAAAAATGAGGAATGTGGGAGTAAGGATAGGTTGGGTGGGACAAAGAGAACATGACTTCAGTTGTAGACATGTTGAATTTCATTATTTCATGGACTCCCACATGTAGATAACTAGAAGACAGTGTATGTAACATGTGATCCAATCTAGAACACAAATGAGGTTAAAAAACGAATACTAACCAATATGAAGATGATCAAGCTCTGGTGTGAAGAGTCCAGCAGGATAGATTTTGATCAAAAAGTAGATGTATTTATTGTTGAGAAGAACCGGTTCCTTGAACTCTGAGAGTAAGAAATCACATACAGGTGTATATGGCTTCACAATTTCAGTACCTAGAAGAAGTCATGACAAAGAAATTCCATTCTAAAAATCTCCAAAGCTCTGAATAATGATCAAACATACTAATTTTATGATGCTATCAGTACATATTTAAAACTGTACATCTAATGTATATATAATTCTAAGTATATTTTCTATATATAGTATGTGTGTGTGTGTAAATATATCCCAAGCCTATGCATGCCGAAATAATTTACACAAATCAATACTTTACACATCATATAAACAATGTATTTTTATTAAGTGTGGCATAAGATGATAGGGATTTATGGTAATAAACTTAGACAACCATCTGTTCTATCAGGATATAAACTTTGTAATGGGCTACAAAAAAAAGGCATCAAAAGTTTACACAGAGATATAAGAAAGTACTTACATAATAATTTTAATTATGTACCAAATTTTTAACAATGGTTACTGATAGCCACGGGGATCATTTGGGTTGAGAAAGGGAAGAATTTCACTTTACTTTATATATTTTGAATTGTTTTAATGTTTTAAAATATGTTACTTTGGCAACTGAAGGAAAAAATATTAATCCAACTAGCTCTAAGAATATAATATTAAAAAAAACAGGATAAATTTAATAAGAATTCATGTTATATTTTTAGCTAGCCAAATTCCATAGAAAGAGGAGTCACCACAATTGAAAAGACCAACATTTTCTACATGGCTCCTTGACATATACAGAATTAATCTACCTGTAAATTCTAATCCATTGACAGTAACTGCGCTGGGGAGCATACCAGCTATTGAATGACACCTGGCACTGGTGACGATGAAGGGAGGAACTTCCTAGAGCTGTGGTGGTATGTTGTACCGACCAAGTCCTGGCTGGCAGTTGGCTAGACTGACTGCAGGAAACACTGAGAACTGATGTGAGAATGTGGCCTTCTGCAGCTTTGAAAGGCCAAGAAAATGTTAGACGTGGCTAAGAAGAGCATTTAAAACAAGTACATAAGGTAACTTCAGGATGAAAACGAGGGGAAAAATTCCCAGTAAGGAGTATCTTTATAGAGCTGCTTATCCCGGTGGCAGATGGAAGGAAATCATTTATAATCATGCACTCCTTTTGAATTTTATAAATTCAACTCTATAATGACACAAGCAGACGTGGCTCCAACACGTTGGAACGCTGCATCTACAAACCTAGAACTGGGCTATCACTCACTCAGCTGCCAGAAACATGTATTAAGAACCTAAACGGGTACTTCCCAAAAGATTAGTACTGATTTGGAACTGCTTTTAAATAAAGAAAATGTTTCCCCAAAGCCTCTATTACCTTACCTGTAATAGTTAGCTTGAGGTAAACATGTTGCCCAACTGGCACCTGAAGATGAGTGCTTGGTGGTAGCATCAGGCAGAAAAGCTTCGTATCATGAGTAACGCCTTCCTTGGAAATTAACTGGCACTTTCTGTAGTACAAACCTAGAAAGCGATTCATTTTCTCTTATCGATGAGTAAATTAAGTAAGAAGTAACACCAGACCCGCTAAGTGAAAGCACAGATTCAGCTTCAACGCTTTCACAAGCTTGAAATTCACTAAAATGCCTACGCACTTTAAAAATTCATCAGTAGTCTGAAAATCTTACAGTTGGAATTTCATTTTATTTCCTGAGATACCTATTTTCTAAAACCTGCCAGTACTTCTGTAGGTTGAAAAACAAACTATTAAGTGAGTCTTATTTCCTCATATCTAATTATAGCATAGTAAAAGCATTACATTTTAAGAAGTTAAAACCTAATTTATTTCTTCATAAATTCACTTTTTAAATAATTTCATCTTTTAAGCCGATTACTCACAGCTATATAACTACATTACAGATGTGAAAAATATTTGATAATCAAGAAATCTACATTCTAAAGTCTTTTCTTACAGCGTGGTCTTAAAATTCAAGTATTTAAGGTTTAACAATATTAGTACTATGAAATAATTTTGATAAACGCAGGAAAAATAAACACTCTTTCTCTATGTTGTGTATAAATTATAGAACATTTTAACTGTCAAGAAATGATTAAAACAAAAAAAATAAAATTTTATGTTTAAGGGTGTAAGTTTTCATTACCTGGAAAATTAATTTAAGTGAAAAATGAAAATTCCCAGTTTGTGCTACTAATATACAAATAAATAAAAAGGAACAAACTGTTTCCATAAGTACTGAAAATATTTAAAATTAATATCCCAAGCTCAGGAAATATGTATTATTTGTATACAGAGCAAGAGAATACTATTTAAGTTAGAAGAACTTGTTATAGAAATTCTGAAAGCATTAATATTTTCACTTACAAAACTCTTGTGGACATAAACAGCATGCCAGACTAGACTAATGATACTGGTTTGTTTTGTTATTTCCTGTCTTACAAAACAGCATTTACAGAGATGGAAAGGAATCAACTCTGATAATGTATTTCTTAACCTAATTATTCTCACTTTTTTTTTTAACCTAAAAATATTTAAGTAAGCACAGATTTACTCCAGATTATAGGAAAAGTGAAGGCCCAACACTTAATAATCAATGGTTTGTGGAAAACTAAAATTCACTTATAATCCTAAGAAATCATTTTGGGCATGGTTTCATCCAACTTCTCTTCTTCCCTTGTCCCTTCGGGCCCTAAAGACCCTGGTCACTAAATCTTTCCACCTGCCCCCCTGGTAGCTCAGTACACACATAAATTTAGAGTGCAGCATAACACACCAAAACCAAGGGGCATTACTGAAGTCACCTCATTCTAGTGCCAAGGCATAGCTCAGACCAGATTACAGCTAAAGGAATCACTGTAAAGTTATCCTAGAACACCTAATCCAGTATTAGACTGACAAAGGATCAATGGACATAGGCTCATCTAGAAGGAGAAATGAAGGTTCAAATGATCTCCTCGTCCCTTCCTTTCTGGGACCCAGAGTGAGAACACAATCAGAGACCCACATACTATATGTCTAAACATGTAAAAGTTATAAATCAGATGAATAACAGTTAAATAAAATATGTTCTTTGCTGTACCTTGAAATATACCTTCAAAATGTCCTAGAAGGTTAGGTTCAAATTCAGGATTCTTGAACTCCTCAGAGTTCTATGCAGGAAGATGGCAGAGGGATGAGAGCCCCCCCGCCACCCCCTTCTTCTCTCACCTCAGGCTCTGCCTGATACTGAGTGGAGCTTTATGCAGGTGTGGACATACCAGCCCATATGTTTAAGTTCATCCTCTTGCTTTCCTCATAAACAGCCTTGGCCACTCCTTGAATGCAAGGGGAGTTGGGGCCATTTGAGCAGGAATTCTGGGTTCCAGATACTTAGCATGCAGTTGTTGAAGGAAAGAGGGTGAACTGAGGTGGACATTTCTTGGCCTTGCATACTTCTCATCCTGTGGGAGGGGCGTGACCAGAAGAGAGGAGGAGTTCTCTAAGTCTGGAGTCCAGGGCAGGGTCTGAGGGTCTTTAGTGCTCTCTTACAATGACATTGAATGCATGCCCTTCTGAAAACGTTACTGCTGGCTGAAAAGGTTCATGTTCTGACTTGACAATTTCAACTCTAGCATTTGCCAGAAAGGATTTGCTGCAGGAGGTATGCATCTCCTCAATTATATTTCAAACACAATGAAAGCCCGGGTTACAGTAATTTATGGACACTTCTTTTTAAGTTCATAGAGTATTCTTGCTATTTAACACCCAAAAGATAATTTCAACATCTTGCCTATAAGTCTGCCATAATTTCAAAGAACATCCAGGTTCTAAAAGTTTAGGAAACACTAAAGACAGTTTTCATCTTTTAATTACACCGAGGAGAGAGACGGCACAGACAGATGGCCGTGAAATATATGAGAAAAGACCGGAAGGAGACACGCTGGCTACTTCAGGCTGCACAGTGCCATTATTTAAGTGTCAGGTTTTTGGCTTTGTAAGCATAAATAATTATACAAGAAAATGAGAAACTGAAATAAATATAAGATGGTGAAAGAGAAGCATAAGACAGAAAAATTTCTGTCCCAAACACCTAACTTCTCTTAATAACATACATATGATATTACTCAGGGTAATACTGAAATAGTAAGGATAATATGATTAATTTGGGCATACTCTTTTCTTCTGGCTGAAAAGAAACTGTATTTTTCCTTCTAAAGAACAGAATTTCACAAGGCTCGAGTCTAGACTAAGTCTTCAGTGGGAGAGAGAACACAAAGAGAACCCTGGTTACGAGTCCACACTGCCTTCCATCTGGTCTTCAACTCCTACTTGAACTTAGTACACTTTTAAAGCACCTATCCACTCTTACTTTCCCTACTGGAAACAGAGGCTTAGAGAAGTTAAATAGCTTGTGCAAGGTCACAGAGCAGCTCGAGAAGATGTGGGAAGAGGCAAGATGGGATTAGAGTTTCTTGTTCCAGTTCATCGGCTTTGTTCAAAAAGTGAGAAGCCACTGTTCTAGACTGGCTTATGGTTTGGTGTCTTCCTCCCTGTTCTAACCATGTCAGTTCAAGCACAAATACTTATAGATTATCCCTCCATCCTTTACAACTTCCTACTAACTATTTAATGTACAGATTAAGGAATCAGTTCAGCAAGTCAAGATTCATCCCAGGTATATCTCTTCTTGAATATTCCCATTCTCTACTATTCTCATCAACCACACTTTTTCTTAGCACTCATTACTACTTTTGATCACCTAAATGTCATTTACTTACCTCCTAATTTGCAATCTACCTTTACTCATTTATTCCTCCAAGATCTTCCCGAACCAATGTAGGGCAACCAATTAGTGGGACCACACACTTAAAAATGCAGTCCATGGAAAAGAGACAACCCCAAACATACTAACATCTATAATAGTTAAAAACATATTTATGTACATACCTAGATATATCCACACAGAAAAAAACACAACCTACAGCCATTCAATACAATAGACATTCCACTCAGAATCTGTCATAGTTCACATAGCAGGGGCCAGGATGATTTAGCCTAGCTAGCTATTTCTACCAAGACAGTGATCTTGATGAGCAATGAACCTGACTGCAGGGATGATGTCCAGAACACTTGAGTATAAACTATTTTCAAGCACTGTACAAATGTTTAACATTTTGACTACTGATAAAATAATTCAAACTTATGAAGTTATTAGAACATCTTCCTATACTGAAGATACAACAAAGTTGGAATATTACTCTTAAAAGAATTACATAACTGCACTTATTTTGTTGTTTTTAAAAAATTATTGAGGCTTTTCACTAATTTTGATAAAGCTTCCACTTAATCTCTAGTAGTTTAAATATCCTCACTCAAACCACTCTGTATATATGAATAAGAACACACAGGCTGCCTGGGTGGTTCAGTCAGTTAAGCATCTGACTCTTGATTTTGGCTCAGATCATGATCTCAGGGTCGTGAGATCAAGCCCCACGTTGGCCTCTGTGCTGGGTGTGAAGTCTGCTCAAGATTCTCTTTCTGTCCCTCCCACCCCATTCTCTCTCTCTCTCTCTCTCTCTTAAAAAAAAAAAAAAGAATACATCCACAACTGGTCTTCAAACACTAAGGATGATAAATAACTGTGGATACATGTCTATTCATATATTAGAATAAAACACAATGAAAGAGAATGCTCAAAGACTGAGAATTCTCATACATAATTGTTAAATTAGTATTATCAAATCAACAGTAAAGCACAGATTCCTTTTTGTTTTAGCTATTGTTAAAAATATTCCTAAAGTTATAAAGATGTTTTACTACCTCAGACTGATGGGAACTGAATCTTTCAAGGTGAGGATTTTGTGGAGTTAAACATAGGAGAAAGGCAGCTCTTTCTCCAAGACTAGATTCAATGGAGTCTTAGACCAACACACCATTTAGCAAGACTGTCACTAAATTTGAACACCTCTATACCTATCACCTTTCCTCTCTTGTTCTGTAACTAATAATGCAGCCAACACTGTATATTCAAGTGCCTGAATCACCTGAATTCTAAGGTTTTAAACTTCTTCCATTTTATCTTTTAATTCAGTAAATAATTTCTTACTCAGTTAGAGTCTGCCCCATCTACTCTGTGTTTCTTCAGATTTCACATTTGGGCCATTCGAACAGAGACGAAAAAAGACAGCAAGAATGCCAAAGCATTGTATGGTTACTGAGTATGCAACAACTTCACGTGTGCCGGGCAGAGGAGAGAACTGAAGAGAACAAAGCACAGGGAAGTTTTTCTTTGCTACTTGCAGTACTTCTTCATTTCTAGTAATTTTGAATGCTTATTTTAGGCAGCAAAGAAACACGGATGTATAGGCAAAGATTGGGGAGAGGTGTGGGCTGGCTCTTCTTACACCTGCAAGATGGTCTAGTCCATGGTGAGCAAGCAGCTTGCCTGCAGAATCACGGGCCCTACAGAAAGGCTCAATTAAAGGATTGCTTAGAGTGTGTCCACAAGCACATTTACGAGTACAGACAGTACACCTCGGGGTGTGTGTGTGTGTGTGTGTGTGTGTGTGTGTGATCCGCATTTAAGAAGCCATTATGAAAGTATAGGTCAAACCGTGCAAAACTGTCAGCTTCCTAGGTTAAAAATAGTAAAATATCAACAATTTCACGTAGTTCAACTTAGATTAAAAAGAGTAAAGTTACAGATTCAATACATATATTTAGCATAAAGGTTTATAAGTGGCTGCTGACATCAAAATTGTGACAAAATTTTTTAAACTCTTCTTTACAATTTTGTATCCTGATGTTCATTTACTGAGGTGTTTGTTGGCAAATCTATAAAACTAACTGTCTCATGATCAAAGGCCCCACAGTAAAGGCAACTGCAATTAAAATAAAATTTTAGGTTGGCTGCAGAAAGAGTAACCCAATTACCTATCAGTTGCTGACCCTTAATAGACAAACAAGGTCCTCAGCCATCACACACACACACACACACACTATTCACTCATAATCGTCACCTCTGGGGGAGAAAATGGGAAGCATCCAACTTAAAAATGGTAGTCTAGTTCCACTGATACTATTGCATTTGGATTAAAGGTTAAAATGAAGTAGTTTCTCTTCTCTAATTATGTTCTTTGCTTTATTTTAATCTTTTGTGTAAGTAAATTCTAGATTTGCCATGAGAAGGTATCACATTAAAAGTTTTAGATTTACATGCTTATTTTCAAACAAACTTCATTTAGCTAAGAAATTTTAATAAGAGTAAATCAGCATGCTAGTATTGTAAGAGTCAATAATTTTAACATACTGAAAACCCAGGACCATGTGATGGACTGTAAACATTTGACATTACTGACAGCAACTTAATTGTAATAATTTGATGATGTAAGTGTTCAGCTTTGTTAGTGACTAATTGACAATTTCTGTCATGAGTTAAGGAGTGGAAAGAACAAAGAAGAAATTATCTTTGCTAATTCAGTCACATAAGTAAACACATCCCCTAAACTCTGAGTCTTTTTCCAAAGTGGAAAACCCAATTCAATGAAAAATACCTGCATTGCTTCAATTTCAGACAAGAAAGCTAAAACTAACTGTGGTGGTTCATGACTCAAGCAGAAATTTATGGCAGAGACAAAAGAGTTCAGGGAAAGCCTTGGGAAATTACTGAGAAAACCTGAGTGATGCTCATTTTAACAATTTCCAAATGGAGGTCACCCTTTATTCTTAGTATCATTTATTTCTTGGACTTGGCTTTTATCTGGTTTGCTATGATTTTTCAATCACTAGATAGACAATATCAGGGCAAGAGATTTCACTTTAATAATATCTCTTTTCATTCTTACTGTCTTTTATCTATTTTCTTCTGATCTGCTGGATCACACTATTATTCCTCTATGTTCTCTCTCCCTTCCTAATACCGCAAAATTCAGACCTCTGCTCCCATAAAAGAATTCTATTTGGACCTTTCCCCACTTGTGGCTTACATTTTTCTTTCTCTACAACCTGCAAAATGCTGGCACAGTAAGTACCTAGTAACAATTTGAAGCTCTTCCTGGAAAACCCTTCATAGTTTCTTGTTATTTGTTTGAAAGTTATTTTCACAACATTGCTTGAAATTCACCTCTTTCAGGGAGTCACTCACAATAAAACTCATCCACATCTGTTTGCTTGGGGTTACCTTGGAATATGCTCAGTCTGTACTACAGAACTTGCTCTTGTTAGTCTGTCGCTTTATAAAAAAGTATTCTTCAGTCTCATGTCAGTGTATGTTCTTTCAATTGGGAAAATAATTAACACAGTGCCTAAAACAGCTTTCTACTCACAATGTCTACCCAAAATAATGCTACCTGATAACTTTTCTGAAATTAAATATTATCCACAAATATAACTTTGTAATTTTTAAAATATTTATAATAATTTTAAATATTTAAAGACGCTAAAGTGAATACGTGCAGTTAATTCCTTCTAACTCCCCTAAAATAATAGCAAAGGGGTGTGTGTGTGTGTGTTTGGTTGTTTTTTAAGGCATAAGCCTGCAAGCACAGAAAGAATGGAAATAAGAAAAAGCAACAAAACTTTAGGAGCTGACAAGGCAAAGAAATGACTGGTAACTGACTCAGCAGACTCAATAATGCTGATCTTAAATTAGAAGTAAAGAAAACCAAGATTTGACTCACTTGTAACAAAAAAATCCCTGAAGGCTCAGAAATTGGCAGGACCAGTTATATCTGGAATCAGAGTGAAGGTGTAGCTGAACAACCACTTTCTGGGTGAAAGTTCATTTAAAAAATCTAGATGCTCCCACCCGTCACCTTTTCTGAAGTCTTCCCCTACTTAACATAGCCACATGACTGACCCTCTCCTATTCCGGGAAAACATTAGAAGTGTACTCTCTAGAGTGGGTAAAACAAAGGGTCTCTGGATTGGGTATATGTTATAGGCTGAATTGTGTTCCCCTCAATTTTCCTATGTTGAAGCTGTAACCCCCAGTACCTCACAATGTGACTACTTGGAGACAGGTTCTTTTAAAAAGTGAAAATAAGGTCATTAGTGGGAGTGATCCCTAATCCAATATGATTGATAACTTTGTAAAAAGAGGCAATCAGGGGCACAGACACACAGAGGGAAGATAATATGAAGATGGCCACCTACAAGCCAAGGACAGAAGCATCAGACGGAACTAACTTTGCCAACATCTTGATCTTGGACTTCTGGCCTCTAGATTGAGAAAATAAATTTCTGTTATCAGGCCACCCAGTCTGGTACTTTGTTATGGCAGCCTTAGCAACTAATACAGTATGCTGTATTGGACTTCTGAAATTCTGGGTGCAAAGTAGGAGACTGTCCACTCTCGAGACTGACAAAATACTGGCATTGAACTCGGGAACTAGGAAACAATCCATCCATATAGTTAACATTACTGTCAATAAGTCACACCCACATGCACAACATTTCTGAGCAGTTTTTAGAGTTCCACTCCCAGAAATATGAGCAGATAGTCAAGGATGAGCAGACCTTCAAAGAAAGCATCTAACATGAAAGACTAAAACAAACAAGGCGCCTGGGTGGCTCAGTTGGTTAAGCGACTGCCTTCGGCTCAGGTCATGATCCTGGAGTCCCCGGATCGAGTCCCGCATTGGGCTTCCTGCTCTGCAGGGAGTCTGCTTCTCCCTCTGACCCTCCCCCCTTTCAGGTGCTCTCTCTCTCCTCTCATCCTCTCTCTCAAATAAATAAATAAAATCTTTAAAAAAAAAAAAAAGAAAGACTAAAACAAACAAACTTTGGGGACACAGGTTACACAGGGAGAGGGAAACACAAAAGCTCTATCAGTAATTAAAAGATAAGAGAGGCTGGGGCGCCTGAGTGGCTCAGTCGGTTAAGCATCTGCCTTTGGCTCAGGTCATGATCCCAGGGCCCTGGGATGGAGCTCCACATTGGGCTCACTGCACAGCGGGGGGCCTGCTTCTCCCTCTCCCTCTGCCTGCCGCTCTATCTGTGCTCTCTCTCTCTCTCTGTCAAATAAATGAATAAAATCTTTAAAAAAAAAAAAAAGATAAGAGAGGCTATTAAGAATAGGATGCTAGGGGCACCTGGGTGGTTTAGTTGGTTAAGCATCCAACTCTTGATTTCACCTCAGGTCATGATCTCAGGGTTGTGAGATGGAGACCTGTGTGGGGCTTCATGCTGGGCATGGTGCCTACTTAAGATTCTTTCTCTCCCTCTGCCCCTGCCTGCCCCTCTCTCCCTCTCTTAAGAAAAAAAAGAATAGGATGATAAAAAAAAGGAACAGAAATCAAGAGTTCTTAGGAGTTAAAAATATGAGAGCAGAAATGAGTAACTCAGTAGAAGAGCTGAAAGACACAGCTAAAGAAATCACTCAAAAAATAGAAAAGGGCAAAATTGAAAATAAGAGAAAAAATGAGCTATTTAGAAGTTTAAAAGGTTTAAAATAAGAATACTTCTAGACAGCAAAAACAGACTATGAAGAGAAGGAAAATCAATATTTCTCAGAACTGAAGGTCATAAGTTTCCATAACGAAAAGATAGCACAAAGGAGAAAGAGCCAACATGAAAAATGAAAACAGACCCAAATTAAGGCATATCAAATTGTGAAATTTCAAAGAGCAAGTCCTGCCAATTTCCAAAAAGATAGTGTACATTTACCATGTGAAAATTCATTGGGTAGAACACTTATAATATTCATCCCTTTCTATAAATGTTATACTAACATTAAAAACCTAAAAAAATAAAGGAAAAAGGGAAATGAATGAAGAAATGAAATGAAGAAGGAAATGGATTACATCCTTTAGAAATAAACTGAGACAATGGTTTAGATAAGCAGAAAAAAAATACACACGTCTCCTTTAATATAAAAAAATTAGATGTGCATACAAGGTATAAACTTAAACTTGGTTGGGGGAATTCGGAGGGGGAGATGAACCATGAAAGACTATGGACTCCGAGAAACAAACTGAGGTGTTTTAGAGGGGAAGGTGTGGGGGGATGGGTTAGACTAGTGATGGGTATTAAGAAGGGCACGTACTGCATGGAGCACTGGGTGTTATACAAAAACAATGAATCATGGAACACTACATCAAACACTAATGATGTATGGTGACTAACATAACATAATAAAATAAAATTTAAAAAAATAAACTTGGTTGTGCACCTTTTATAAAAAGGAACCTGAAAGAGTAAATGGTTGAACAACAGTCTAAGCACAAGTGGGCTTCCCCATTCAGATATCACTATCTAATAACTGTAATGTCTAAATATTAGATATTAGAGGCTGAAATTTAATCTCTATTAAAAACAAAAGAGTTTTCCAAACAAGTAAAAGCTAAAGGAGTTCATCACCCTAAACCAGTCTTACAAGAAATGTTAGAGGTACTTCATTAAGCTGAAAAGAAAGAGCACTAATTAGTAACAAGAAAATACATGAAAGTATAAATTTCATTGGTAAAGGTAAATATATGGTAAAGGTAGTGGATTAATCATTTATAAAGCTAATATGAAGGTTAATGACGAAAGTGATAAAAACAACTATAACTACAATAATTATTTAAAGTTTACACAAGAAAAAGGTTCTTATTAAATGTGACATCAAAAACATAAAACGTGGGTGTAGGGAAAGAGTAAAAATGTAGAGCTGTAGAATGCATTCAAACTTAAGTTGCTATCAACTTAAAATAGACCATTACAAATATAGATTTTTATATGTAAGCCTCATGGTAATCATAAAGCAAAAACCTACAGTAGATACATGAAAAGTAACAAAAAAGGAATCCGAAGAGTAACACCAAAGAAAGTCATCAAATCTCAGGAGAGAGCAAGAGAAGAAGAAAGGAACAGAGAACTACAAAACAGCCAGAAAACAATTAACAAGATGGCAAAAAGCACATTTCTATCAATAATCACTTTAAATGTAAATGAACTAAATCCTCCAGTCAAAAGACATAGAGTAGCTGAATGAATTAAAAAACAGGACCCATCTATATACAGCTTACAAGAGACTCCTCACTTTGTGAGGAGACACACAAATGGAAAGCAAAGGGATGAAAAAAGATATTCCATGAGAATGGAAACCCAAAGAAAGCTGGGTTAGCTATATTATATCACACAAAATAGACTTTAAACAAGGACTGTAATCAGAGACAAAGAAGGCATTATAACATAATGATAAAGGGATCAATCCAACAAGAGGATATAACATTTGTAAATACTTATGTACCCAACAGAGGCTAGAGTACCCAAATATATCAACCAAATATTAATAGACCTAATGGGAGAAACTGACAATATAGTAATTGTAAGGGACTTTAATATCCCACTTATACCAGGAAGGAAATCAGTAAGGAAACACTGGCCTTAAATGACACAACAGACCAGACTGACTTAATAGGATAAACACAATAGGATTCTACCCAAGAGTAAGTAACAGAATACACATTCTTCTCAAGTGCACAAGGAACATTCTCCAGGATAGATCATATGTTAGATCACAAAACAAGTTTAATACATTTAAGAAGATTAAAATCGTATCAAACATCTTTTCCCACTATAATGGTATGAAACTAGAAATCAATCACAAGAAAAGTGAAAAATTCACAAACGTGTGGAGATTAAACAGTGCGCTTGAACAACCAATGGATCAACAAAGAAATCAAAGGAGAAATCAAAAAAACTTTGAGACAAATGAAAAGGAAATACAACATATCAAAATTTATGGGACACAGCAAAAGCAGTTCTAAGAGGAAGTTCATAGTGCTAAATACCTACCTCAATAAACAAATAAATCTCAAATAAACAACCTAGCTTCACATCTCAAAGAATGAGAAAAAGAAGAACAAATAAAGCACTAAGTTAATAGAGGGAAGAAAATATTAAGGATCAGAGTGGAAATAAATGAAACAGAGACTAATAAGACAATAAAAGAGATGAATGAAACTAAGAGTTGGTACCACGATTAGATAAATAGAATTGACTAACCTTTAGCTAGACCCACCAAGAAAAAAAATAGGGCTCAAATGAATAAAATCAGAAACAAAAGAGAAGATGTTACAACTGGTACCACAGAAATATAAAGGATCATAAAAGAATTCTATGAACAATTATACATCAACAAATTGAACAACCTAGAGGAAGCAGATAAATTCCTGGAAACATACAATCTTTCAAGACCAAACCATGAAAAAATAGAAAATCTCAATGACCAATTATTAGAAAGGATTGAATCAGTGAGTAAAAACCTCCCAACAAACAAAAGTCCAAGACCAGATGTCTTCACTAGTGAATTCTACCAAACATTCAAAGTAAAGTTACAGGCCAATATCTTGATGAACATAAATGTAAAAATCCTCAACAAAATATCAACCAACTGGACTCAACAATACATTAAAAGGATCATACACCATGATCAAGAAGGATTTATCCTAGGGACACAGGAATGGTTCAACACCCACACATCAATGAATGTGATATACTACATTAATAAATGGAAGATAGAAATCATATGATCATCTCAATAGATGCAGAAAAAGCATTTGACAAAATTCAACACCCATTTATGACAGAAACTTTTAACAAAGTGGGTAGAGAGGGAATACACCTCAATGTAATAAAGGTTGTGAATAACAAGGCCATAGTTAACATCATCCTCAATGGTAGAAAGCTGATCAGGAACAAGACAAGGATGCCCCTCTCACCACTTTTATTCAGTATAATACTGGAAGTCCCAGTCACAGTAATTAGGAAAGAAAAAGAAATAAAAAGCATCAAATTAGAAAGGAAGAAGTAAAACTGTCACTATTTGCAGATGATACAATATTATATAGAAAAAAACCCTAAAGACTCCACCAAAAAGCTGTTAGAAATGATAAATGAAGTTGCAGTATATGAAATCAATACACAAAAAAATCTGTTGCATTTCTATACACTAATAATGAACTATCAGAAAGAGAAATTAAGAAAACAATCTCATTTACAATTGTATCAAAAAGAATAAAATACCTAGGAATAAATTTAACCAAGGAGGTGAAAAACCTGTACTCTGAAAGCTATAAGATACAGATGGAAGAAACTGAAGATGACAAATAAATGGAAAAAAATACTGTGCTAATGAATTGTAGGAACCCATAAATATTGTTTTAAAAAAATGTCCATACTACCTAAAGGAATCTACAGATTCAGTGTAATCACTATCAAAATACCAATAGCATGTTTCACAGAACTAAAATAATTAATCCTAAAATTTGTATGGAATCAGAAAACCCTCAAATAGCCAAAGCAATCCTGATAATGAACAAAGCTGGAGGTACCATACTCCCAGTTTTCAAACTATACCACAAAGCTATAGTAAGCAAAACAGTATAGTAGCCATAAAAACAGACATATAGATCAATAAAACAGAACAGAGAACCCAGAAATAAACCCATATTGATATATATATATATACATGTCAACTGATTATATAATTTATGACAAAAGACGCAAGAATATATACAATGGGGAAAGGAGAGTCCCTTCAAATAACTGGTGCTAGGAAAATAGGACACAACAGGCAAAATAATGAAAATAGCTTATTATCTTATACCATACACAAAAATTAAAGTAGATTAAAGACAGGAATGTAAGACCTGAAACCACCCACTCCTAGAAGAAAACAGATGGTAAGCTCCTTGACGTTGATCCTAGCAATGATTTTTTGGACATCAAAATCAAAGGCAACAAAAGCAAAAATAAAGTGGGACACTACATCAAACTAAAAAGCTTCTACATGGAAAAGAAAACCATCAACAATATTTGCAACAAACTCAACACCAAAAAAACAATAATCCAGTCAAGAAATGGGCAGAAGACATGAACAGACATTTCTCCAAAGAAGAAATACAATGGCCAACAGACACATGAAAAAATGCTCAGCATCACTTGGTATCAGGGAAATACAAATCAAAACCACAATGAGATACCACCTCACACTGGTCAGAATGGTTAAAATTAACAACTCAGATGTTGGCGAGGATGTGGAGAAAGGGGAACCCTCTTACATTGGTGGGAATGCGAACTGGTACAGCCACTCTGGAAAACGGTATGGAGGATCCTCAAGAAGTTAAAAATAGAGCTGCCCTTTGACCCAGCAATTGCACTACTGGGTATTTATCCAAAGGATACAAACATAGAGTTTCAAAGGGGCACACGCACCCTATCGTTTATAGCAGCAATATTTACAATAGCCAAAAAATGGAAAGAGCCCAGATATTATTCATCAATAGATGAACAGATGAAGAAGGTGTGTGTGTGTGTGTGTGTGTGTGTGTGTGTGTGTGTGTGTGTGTGTGTAATGGAATATTACTCAGCCATCAAAAAGAATGAAAGCTAGTCATTTGCAATGACACGGATGGAACAACAGGACATTATGCTAAGCAATATAAGTCAGTCTGAGAAAGACAAATACCATATGATTTCACTCATATGTGGAATTTAAGAAACAAAACAGATGAACATAGGGGAAGAGAAGGAAAATAAAATAAGATGAAAATAGGGAGGCAAACCATAAGAGACTCTTAACTATAGGAAACAAACTGAGGGTTGCTGGAGGGGAGGTGGGTGGGGGAAATGGGATAATTGGGTGATGGACATTAAGGAGGGCACTTGATGTAATGAGCACTGGATGTTATATGCAACTGATGAATCACTAAATGCTACCCCTGAAACTAATAATACAGTATATGTTAACTAAATTGAATTTAAATAAAAAATTAAAAAAGAAAAAAGAAAACCATCAACAAAATGAAAAGGAAACCTGAATGGGAGAAAATATTTGCAAATCTTATATCTGATAAAAGGTTAATATCCAAAATATATAAAAAAACTCATACAACTCAATAGCAAAAACACAATCGATTAAAAAATAGATTAAAAATCTAAAAACAAAATTCAAAGGACCCAAAGAGACATTTTTCCAAAGAGGACATACAGATGGCCAATAAGTACATGAAAAGGTGCTCAACATCGCTAACCACCAGGGAAATGTAAATTAAAACCACAATGAGCTATATCACCTCACACCTGTGAGAATGGCTATTATCAAAAGGATAAGAAATCACAAGTGTTGGCAAAGATGCGGAGAAAAGGGTATTGTTATGCACTGCTGGAGGGAATGTAAATTGGTGCAGCCACTATGGGAAACAGCATGGAGGTTTCTCAGAAAATTAAAAATAGAAGTACCGTATGATCCAGTATGCCACTTCTGGGTATTTATCTGAAGAAAACGAAGACACTAATTTGGAAATATATGTGTACCTCCATGTTCATTGCAGCATTATGTACAGTAGCCAAGATATGGAAGCAACCTAAGTGTCCACTGATAAATGAATGGATAAAGAAGATATGGTATGTATGTATATACAGATACAGCTATTTTAAAAAAGAATAAAGGCCTGCCACTTGCAACAACATGGATGGCTCGAGGATATTATGCTAAGTGAAACAAGTCAGACACAGAGAGACGAATACTGTATGATCTCACTTACATATGGAATCTAAAAAAACGAAACAAAACAAATAAACAAACCCAAGCTCATAGATACAGAAAACAGACTGATGGTTGGCAGAGGTGGAGGTGGTGGGGTGGGCAAAATATGTGAAGAGGGTTAAAAGGTACAAACTTCCAGATATAAAATAAATAAATCATGGGGACATAACATACTGCATGGTGATTACAGTTAATAATACAGTAATGAATATTTGAAAGTTGCTAAGAAAGCAGATTTTAAAAGAGCTCATCACAAGAAAAAAAAGTTTTTGTGACTGTACAGTGATGGATGTTAACTAGACTTACTGTGATGATCATTTCACAAAGTCTATAAATATCAAATCATTGTTATATACCAGAAACTAGAATATTATATGTCAGTCATATCTCAATTTAATAAAAGGAGGAAAACAGATACAATGTCCTTTTACAACTTCTTACAGGGAGATAGAAGGGCCCTCTGGCCCCTCCCAAAATAGCCTTCCAAACTCTGGTACAATTGCACCACTGACACAACAATTTGATGAACACAGGACACAAAATAATAGCGCAGCATACCTGTATCTTTCTTTGGAATAAGTAAATTATGATTCTCTAGGGGGTGACCAAGACGTTTCCAAGAAGTATTCTCTTTTTTCTTTAGGACAATCTCTATTTTTCCCACATTCTCAACAACCCGCACTAAAAAGAAGATAAATTCCATTTGTATTCATTGAAACTAAATATAACACATTACTTTAAAATCAGTCTTTCTCAAACAATACAAATGTCCTGATCTGATACAAATAACAAGGATCATTATTAGTAAGAGAAGACTCTATACATATTCGTCAAAATTGTTTATGCCTTAAATGATATTAAATCCAGCTTATTTTATGAATCAAATTAACTTTTTTCAAACTAATTTATCAAGGGCCAAACTAACATGTATTGCTAGTTTTCATACAAGCTCAAATACGGCCATGGCAAGTACTTAACACATAGCTTTAAAAAAAAAAAAAGGAGGGAGCTAACATATACAAATTAGTCATTGAGTGGACCTATAAAAGCAAATTTAATTTATACTCTTCCATTTCTTAATTGGGATCTGAGGGGTTCTTATGAATAAATTTAGTAGACCAATACTGAACCGAGTAAACAAAGAAAAAGCCGCATGAATCATTATAAAGTACATATGAATCTTAAATAATTAAAGACCTTTTAGGGTATCTTTTAATTTTTGACTGAGTTCAGAATATATGGGTATAATAACAAAATACAGACTTTTATATACTGGTTAAAGTTTATGAACTGAATATGCTTTTAAGGATCTAAAGTATATTTCAGTTTGTCTTTAGAAACAATCTATTCATTCCTCAAGGTAAACACATAATTCAACAGCAATTTAACAATAACTTTTTTAAGATAGTCAAATACATTCATTTCAATGAGCACTGATTTGAAGCTTAACCAATACAGAAACATGGTCCTTGATTTTAATTTATACAATTTACAGAGCTTGCTACCATATATAGGAAAGAGAAAGCACAGAACCAGTGTAAGGTATTCTGACAGTACTTTAAAACAAGAAATTACATATATATATTTTTAAATATACACATTTACACATATATGTGTGTATATATCTCTATATATCTATATCTATATAATGAAATATAATTCAGCCTAAAAAAAAAAAAGAAAGAAATCCTTCCATTTGCAAGAACATATGAACCCGGAGGCTTTATGCTAAATGAAATAAGCCAGACAGAGAAGATAATACTGCATGGTATCACTTATATGTAGTATCTTTAAAGAAAAAAAAAGTCACGTACTCATTAAAAAGAGAGTAGAATGGTGGTTGCCGGGCTGGTGGGGGGCGGGGGCGGGGTAAGGGATGGGGAGAGGATGACAAAAGGGTACAAACTTTCAGTTAAGACATGAATAAGTCTGAGGACCTAATGTACAACCGTGGTAACTCCGTTGATAATACTGTATAATTCCAATTTGCTAAGACAGCGGTCTCACACGCAAAAAGGAAATATGTGAGGTGATGGATGTGTTAACTTGATTGTGGGAATCTTTTTACAATGTATACATATATCAAATCATCATGCAATTAAATCTATTATAATTTTGTCAATTACACATCAATAGAGCTAAAAACAAAAGACAAAAAAACAAGAAACCACTATTCTATGAATCTTCTGTTGTTAAACAGCTTTGTGAAATCCACATTGTACTTTTATATGCAGCAATATTCATAACTTAATATGCTCTGTGAACATTACACATTTATATATATATGCCTAAGAAAAATTTGTCTGGTCTAGTATATTTCTACAAATTGCATGTCAGGAGGAGGGCAGAGACAAGGAAGGAAGGAAGAACGGAAAGAAGACAAGAATTTTAGAAGAAAATTAGGAGAGAAAAAGGAAAGGATAAAAAGATGAAAGGAACAAGGAGAAAGAAAAAAACAGAGAAAAAACCTGAAACCAGAGGGAGAAGAACATATTTATAAAAAATTAATGTATTTGTTTACACAGAAAATGTCACATCTTTGTTTTGCAATATGAAAATCTACATATGAAAAATGAGACAAATGCTGATTTTCTCTTTCTCTCTCTCTCTCTTCCCATGTATGTATATATGTAGGTGTATATATACACATAATTATTTTTTGGTAGCTTACCAGAAAAATCTTCTTGAATTTCATGACTTAGCCCTAGGAAAGAAAAATAAGTCTAGTTAAAATCCAACTTCAATTCACACAGTCTACGAACACCATGTAAGATCATCTAAACAGTTCTTACATGCACTATTTCAAATCTCTCAAGATAAGTAAAACATATTCTGATAGCCAGGAGAAAAAAACTGTACACAACCCAAATGTCCAACTGTTTAAATATAAATCCATACAGGCTTTCAACTTTTCAATTTCTCTCCCTACTAAAGAGCAAATCCCCAATTGCCCACAAGTGGGTAACCACACTAGTCCAAAGCATGGTCCCAGAATGACAAACTTACAAGCCAAGAAGGGAGCAGGGTAGGTAGGGATGCAGCACCTGCAGCGCGCATGCTCTACTGTGTGCACAGGTACACGTGTGCGTACAGGCCAGGCTTGGGTCTGGCTCCGTTTTCTCTTTCTTATTGTTCTCTAAGGTTGAATATTTATTCAGCTATTGAAAGAAAATTACTGAGTATCTATGTGTTACTTTCTAGGCATTATCGATACAACAGTTAATGAAAGAGAAAAACCACTGCCGTTATGGAAACTGCATTCCAGAAGGGGGAGAGAGATGCAAGAAATGTTTTTACAGACATCGGCTCTAAACTTCACTGTGTTAATATGGTTATCTGGAACTTAAAATTCTACATTATTTTAGTCTTTCCGATCCAATATCAGCATCCAACAGTGTCATATTTTTTGACTGTGGAATTTTTGTTTCTTTTGTATTGTGTGTTACATATTGTTAGCTATAGTGGGAACAAAATTAGCCATAAAGTATTTGAAACATAATAGATGGTGGCACAGAGGTTTTACTTAAAGAAAAATCATGCAGTGCTAATGAGTAACGTATACTTTTCTAGACATCTGAGTGTTTGGTTAAAACTCTCCCTTAAGAGGCAATATACATTAGATCTTTTATTTTCTTTTAAGATTTTTTATTTATGAGAGAAAGGGCACAGGCAGGGGGAGGGGCAGCGGGCAGCGAGAAGCAGACTCCCCTAAAGAGTGGGGAGCCAGATGGAGGGCTCGATTCCAGGACCTTGAGATCATGACCTGAGCCAAAGTGAGACACTTAACTGATTGAGCCACCCAGGCACCCCTCCCTATGCGTTAGATCTTATGCTAAGAAAAAATAGGACAAATTATTTCTAGAAGAAAAGTTTAAGGTTCTAGTTTGATTAATCTACTGAATGGAGAAAATAGGAAAGAAAAAACATTTATCAACTCTGATCAAATTCAAGACAAAAGATACTTCATTAATACAATAAAGCAGTGAACAGAATCCTGAGTCAGCTGATGTCTGGGGAATCAGTCTCTGTTTTGCAAAAGTAAATGATATGTTCTTCATATAAGAACGCCTGCTTAAAACACAATTTTCTTGTTATTGTTGTTGTTTTTATTGCTTCATTTCTACCTTCTAACTAGAGTAACATCAGCTTCATTAGAGAAGAAAAGGGTGAAATCCTAGTGTCATTTGGATGAAAAGCAGATTAAGAATCTGGTACTTTTGATTCCAGATTTTAGTTCCTGGTTTCTTTCTTCTGATCTTTCATTTCTCAAAGCAGACAGAAGTGATTGTATAGTTGATCTCTCGTCATGAAGGAACAGGCGGCTGAGGAATACAACACAACCTTACGGTCCATGTTGCAGCCTCTGACTTCCCATGACAGAGCCGGCAAAAACCAGGTCCATGGAACTAGCACTTCAGGATGGCTGCTTGGTAGGAGCACGTGACAGGCCTCCAGAGATTTGTTTGTAGGTGTCAAGTAAAAGACACTTAACAAAGCCAGGAAAACAAATATTTCATATTATGACTGATTTTGACTGCATCCAATTATTTAAACTTGGGAAAAATGAGGTCATGCTGCCATTTCCTAGCTCTATCATCAGTATAAAGAAAAAACAGAATAGAAATTGATCAAAAGTGACAAACCAATTGACAATATCAGATAAAAATATTATAGCTACCTAGACTGTAGACCAAGTTATTGCCAACCTTAAAGGAAACTGGAGTTGTTTCCATTAATATAAAGTACTTACCCATATGTATAATATATGAATAATCCTTGATAATTGTTTCTGCTCTAAAGGAATCATCCTGATGATCAACTATTACTGAGTCTAAGTTAATATCCTTGAACAGAAAGCAAAAAGAGAAAGATTAAAAAGTAAAATTTTCCCCAAATTTCTACAATTACACTTTTAAGATGATCCATGGATGTTCATATGGCACTTCTTTATAGAATTCACAAGATGAGTAAAGGTAGTTAATCCTGTTTTTTTCTCATACAACCCAGTTCTCCTTCAAAACACATAGTGCAATTTTTTTTTTTTAAAGATTTTATTTATTTATTTGACAGAGAGAGAGAAAGAGAGACAGCGAGAGAGGGAACACAAGCAGGGGGAGTGGGAGAGGGAGAAGCAGGCTTTCCGCTGAGCCAGAAGCCCAATGCGGAACTCGATCCCAGGACCCTGGCATCATGACCCGAGCCGCAGGCAGACGCTTAACGACTGAGCCACGCAGGTGCCCCCACATAGTGCAATTTTAATTATACATTTGTCTCTGCTTAATATCTACCTCACCTACTCATCTCTAAGCTCTAAATGTATGGGACTATCTAGAATATTGCTTAGTACCTAGTAGGTGCTCAATAAATATTTGTTGAATAAATAATTTGGAAAAAATTAGAATCAGACCAGCAATCAAGATATGTATGCTTATTTTAATCTTTCTACTATTACATGATGCTGGGCAAATTACACAACCTCTGACTTCAGCTTATAAGAAAAATTCACTAACAAATTTTTAGATATCTCTAATTTCTACATAGCCTCGGCACCTATCATTTATACCATACACTGAGCACATTATTCCACATAGAAATCTTCCCCCTTCCCTCAGTCATTCATCCCCCGTGCCTCACTGATATTACCAACGGGAGTAGACCCCAACCTCCCTAGGCTGTGCCCTCTTGGTTTTGGACTGCATGATGAGGAGGAGACACTAACAAGAGGGAGTGGAAAGGGTTCAGGCAGTGCCTCTGGCCCTCTGGGCTGTAATCAGGCAGAGAGCCTGGTCATTCCACGCTGCTACAGTCAGGGGAAATCACAGCATGCAGTCTCAGAAATTCCTAGCTGCCAGAACTTGTCTTTAAATTTACATGGTTCCTCAAGTGTGGGAACCTTGCCAGTTGCTGAAGGATCTATTTGGAGATGTTATACGTTGTCTGTGTATTTATCTGATTTCCCAGACTGTAAGTCCCATGAAAGCCAAGTATCTACATATGTGGCTCATCATTAGATCCCTGAATTCTTAAATAGTGTTGCAAATAAAGTAGGAGTTCAATAAGTACTTAGTAAATCGACTGTCTCCTTAATTTTAGTTTCAAGAGGGCATCTGAATCCCATTAGTGGTTTAAGCTTAGTAAGCCACAGTAATACAGTCTCTACTGTCTCTCAAATCCCAATTTATATGCAGGAAATTAGTTCTTACAATAAAGTTAACTGGGATTCTCACTTTTGTTATCCATGCTTAAAACACACACACACAAAGTATATAATATATTTCCTAGTCTAGCTTTTTTAACGAGGCTACAGCACGGTTGTTAAGAGTATATACTCTGGAGCCAGCCTGTCTGGGTTTAAAATGCTAGACCTGCCACTTACTGTGTGGCATTGGGTAAATTATTTAAGCTACTCCATGGAGTTTCTGTGAGTAAATAAGTTAATATAAGGGTGCTTAGAAAATAGCTAACATTTGTTGAGCATTTACTTTTTTTCTGATTTTAAAGTTTACCTTCTGTTTAGTATATATGACAATGGTGACTAACGAGTCTGTCTGGAACCAGTCATAGCTGTAAAATATTAAAAGAAGGAATAATTACATTGACAATCTTGTACTAAATATATTAAATCATTAAATATATGATTTAAAAATATATATGGTTTAAAAATATACAATATAACTTAACATAAGTATATGATTTTAAATATATGGCTTAAAATCTACAGTAAGAAATATATTTCTCTAGGGAAACTTTTTTCTAAATAATGGGGGGGGTGTCTACCATTATATAGGTGGTAATTATTTCTGAATTTAAAATACCTATACTCGCATGTATTCCAACTTGGATTAAAACAAACAATATCCCCTTGATAAGATACTTTTTTTTTTTAAAGATTTTATTTATTTGACAGAGAGAGACACAGCGAAGAGGGAACACAAGCAGGGGGAGTGGGAGAGGGAGAAGCAGGTTTCCCACCGAGCAGGGGGCCCGATGTGGGGCTTGATCCCAGGATCAGGACCTGAGCTGAAGGCAGACGCTTAACCGACTGAACCACCTAGGCGCCCCTTGATAAGATACTTTTTAGAAAGGTTACATTCTACTAAAATCTTTTATCAGTAACACAACATATTTTCTTAAGAAGCATGATAAAATCTACATACTTATTACCTTCACTCCTCCCTGTCACAAATTATTCAAGATATTAATCAAGGTCTTTTAATGGTTCAACAGGAAAACTTAAGGTAAAACTTCTGTTTTGTAATAGGTGTACATCAAACTGATACTGTTTTTGCACTTATTACATACATAAGGACACCCACAGGTAAATCCTAGAGGTTTCCTCATGCCCTTCAGTTAAAACTGTATATGAAATACTTAAATAGATTTAACAAACATAGCAGGATGCTGCTGTTACGGGCTGGTGGTAGAGAGAAAGGCAGAAAGAGAAAAAAATCACAAAGAATAATCATAACCCTGAAGGCATCTGAAATGTTAACATTAACAAAAATACATATGGATCAAATAATATACTAAGACAGCTGCTGTGCAGTACACTTTAAAAACAGAATATAGTAGTTGAATAAATTATGGTATGGTCATATGATGGAAGGCAGACAAAAAAATGCTTTTGCAGAATATTTAATGACATAGGAAATTGCTCACAGAATACATTGCAATGCCAGTATTATCAAAATAGAATAACACAGAAATAGGTGTTATACGAGTCAAACTGGGTAGAATAAACCAAATATTAAGTATATATCTAGAGTTGATAGATTATGACTGATTTTATCACCTGCTTTTTGTATTTCTCTGTATTTTTCAAGTTTTCTACCATGAATGTATACTTTATAATCAGAAAATAAAATTTTTGAATAGTTTTTTAAAGTTAAAAATATTTTTGAAGTTTTTTAAGTTTAAAGTTTTTTTTAAACACAAAGATTTAAACACAATGGTTTTTAAATTGGATCAAACTTCAGTTATACTAAAAATTCACATTTGCAGAAAACAGCTCATTCTCCAACAATGCCTGATAAATGGGACACTACAGTTCTTGTATCAAAGATGCATGATTAATATAGTAGGCAATAACTCAAAGTCAGAGCTGTTTATTTTTTTTTAATGTGTATGTTTTGGTGTAGAACTGATTTAGCTTTAAAAAAGCAAAACAAGAATGCATACCTTGGAGAACTAGGACCTTCTTTGGCAAGTGTATCTGACACTTGGCTCTTGGGAAGCATGCCTTCACAAAGAAAAACAAAAGAGCTACAGTTCATCTAGAAAGCATATTTATCTTTTTTTGCTTTTTAGTAAAGGTATTAAAATGTCATAAAAGGACACAAATCATAGATGTACTACGTAATGAATTTTCATAAAGTAAAACATACCCTTGTAGTTAGCACCCATCCTATGCCCCCTTCTAATCACCACCTCTCCTCCAAGGGTACCCATTATTCTGACTTCTAGCATCATTAGTTTTTGCCTATATTTGACCTTTATAAAATGTAATCATAAGATATTTTCTCTTTTGGTCTGGCTTTTTTTGTCCTGCATTACAGGCCTTACATCAAATAAGCATGATTGATAGTAAGCAGTAAGTCAAACCTGGAGGTTTCTGAGATTTTACCCCTGCTGTTGAATGCAACAGTAGTTTGTTCCTTTTTATTACTAAGCATTACTACATTGTATAAATATACGAGAATTTATACATTCTCCTGTTGATGGACATTTGGGTTGTTTCCAGTTTTTGGCTATTAGACACAAATAGCACTGTTATAAACATTCTTGTATATGTACGTGTACATTCTTAAAGAACGTATATCCACATTTCTGGTAAGTTTATAAGCTATGTGTATGTTCAGCTTTAGTAGATGCTGCTAAACGCTCTTCCAAAGTGGTTGTACCGATTTACACTTTTTTACCAGAAACGTCTGAGTTCCAGATGCTCCACAACCTCAATGACACATGGTGTTGTCTTTTTCCATCTTAGTCATTCTTGTGGGCATGTGTCAACACAGCATTTTAAAAGCCCACTAAAACTGTGATTTTCAAATGAAAACTCTGAGACGTGGAAGAGCTCTGGAGATTCTGGAAGCATTAAGTATTTCCCTCCTACAACAGGAGTGCATTGTTTGTTACCTATAAGGTTCAGTTTGGAAAAAAGGAGGACTGCTGCTAAAAGACTTTTGAAAATCACCGTATCAATTACATTTCTATTCCTCAAACTCTGCAGGAAAACAAATTTTATGTTTAGTCTCTGGTGAGTCTTAGAATTCTCACATTAGAAGTCATAGTAATTATATAAAGTCAGAGAGGAGAGGCACCTTTCAGACAGGCTAGTTTAGAGGTTTCCAGGATTCTTTCTGGCCAAGAAGCTTCTGTTTAAACCCAACTTAAATGCAAGCCATATTTTGGGGGATGAGGCTGATCATCAGTCCTGAGCTCAAGCCTTGTACTCAGTTTCCATCTCTTCCTATGTAACTCAATTAACTTTCAGATAAACAAAGGAAGTCTCAGAGATGTGACATAACAAAGCCAAAGTTATGAACTAACTAGTGGTGAACCCTAAAGAAGAATGCTTTACTAGAAAACTAAAAGTATAACAACAGGACTATAATAATTAAAATGTATTTTTGTCTAAAATGACAAAAAATAAGAAAAGATAATCTTATCAAAGTATTTGAAAATCACTGGAAAGATATTTTACTAAGAGATTAATGTCATTTATCTTTTAGAGGACTTATAGATATATAAATAAAAAACAAATGCATCACAATCTAACAATTTGTATAAGAAAAAGCTATCAACAGGATTCACAGATTGTTAGTCAATTTTGATCTTATTAGGACCTGATTAGGACCAAGAAATCTGGACTTGAGGTGTCAGCACTGTGATCTTACAAAAACCACCATTTCTGCTTCCTCGAATTCAAACTAGTAAAGAAATCTGCCCTGCAATCTCATGAGAAAGCAAATGAGCTGATTTCCACACCTTCTAAAAAAGTATATGGTGTCATACAAATATAACTTTTTAGAACAGAATAATGTCATAGGCTGTGGAATGTGTCTTGATTTCAACATTTACCAAGCAAAACAAAACATCTTATATATAATATCCTTCTAGAAAAGCTGAAGGAATCTGTGGTGAATATGGGGTTGAGTAAAACAGTTAATTAAAGTTAGCGGACTAAATGAACATTCTCCTCCCCAAAAGTGCTGCTTGATGACTGATGTTAATTTGAAGGGATCAGTTCTCTAGTGGACTACCATAGCAGTTTACCTCACTCAGGATTTAAAAAGCTGTTTGAATAATGACATTGCAGGCAGACATCACATCTGCAAATACACAGACTTACCACATAGACTTAAATGAGCCAAATACGAGAAACAGCTAATAAATATAAATATTACAATCTTAGAGAATCCAAGATCATAATAGGTAACTGTGCTGGCCAGATCACTTGTGAAATGTTAATATTCCATTCTCAAGACCATCTTGAACCAAGGTATTAGTTAAATACAGTGCATCCAGAGGAGGGCGATAGGAAAGTAAAGGTTCTGGAAGTCATATGTGGTGGGAATGGAAATGCCCAGTCCATCAGTAATGAATCTTTAAGCGAAGATTGTATGCCTAGTATCACAAAAGAGTCAATCATCAGATGAAACCTAAGATCAGCCCTTCACTGAAAGCAGTGCTACACTATCAGACAAAAAGCTTCT
Organism: Phoca vitulina; assembly: GCF_004348235.1. Lineage (NCBI taxonomy): Eukaryota > Metazoa > Chordata > Mammalia > Carnivora > Phocidae > Phoca > Phoca vitulina. The sequence continues at coordinate 7,222,264 of NW_022589714.1, forward strand.
GGTATTACATCACAAACTGCAACAAGTAAGTCTACAATATAGTCTATTTTCTCAAGTTAAAAAAGAAAAGGTAATTTGGCAATCTAGATTGTAGCTATATTTCTATAAGTTTCCTTTACAAATATGGAGAAAAAACCCTATAAAATAGTGCAATCGGAGTAGCCCCAGGCATTTCCTAAGAGTCAATACTGACCCCTACACCATACTTATTTTGGTTTTTGTGGATGGCGGGCGTCAGGGGCGGGGGGGTAGGTGCACGGTGGACATTGGCAGCTGTAATTCTGAGTCAAACTGAATGGCTGAAGAAGCCAGAGCTGCTGAGCCTGGTAAAGAAGTTTAATAGGCTACTCAGCATCTATATGAAAACACTGGTGTTGAGCTCCATGCCGGAGGGATGTGACTTGCTCAATCTTGCTTCTGTGGGTAGAACTCCTCATCACTACAAATATTCAAGCTGCGGGCAGATGAACACATGTTCAGGGATGTTACAGGAGAGACTACTTACTTACTGTAAGAGTAATGGCTGGAATAAGGGATCTAAAATGTTCTGCCAAATCCTCTAAGGCAAGTGAAGACATCTTTTGTATAAAAAAAATATCGAAATACTATCCCAAATAATTCTGTAAAGCAATTTTGTATGTGAAGGTAACTTAACTCATGTGAATATGATCCATTTTTTTACCATAAACATATATGACTTACCATTTAAGACTTTCTTTTCTTCACGATAGTCTGTACAGTGATTTAGAAAAAAAAGCCAGGTAAGAATACTATAATAAAAGAGAGTATCACTTAATATTATATTTGAAGATAACAGCCCTGTTTTTGAAGGGCTTTCTTTCAAGGTCTGAAGAGAAAAACAAGGCTAATAAATAGATGGCCTATGTTTGAAATAAGGAAGCATCATCTCTGAAAATTACCAGGCCTATTTTTTCTCCAGGTGTTTATCTCCCACTTCACTGAGGTTTTTTCTACTTCTTTGAACATTTTTTTCTAATATCTTGGTTAATTTCTTTAGAAAGCATACAAAAACCCAAGTTTTGTCCAGGTTATCGTATTCTAAAGTAGTCAAAAGTATCCAGAATTTATTATATTATACTTTATAAATAAAACATACATGTTAACAACCCAAAGAAAGACACTTTATTATCTTTCTTATCTAGGTCAGTACTTAAAATGATTATTGTTACTCCAAATTTAAATGGCAAAATTATTAAAATATAAGACTTTCACTTGCATATGCAATGCACTACAATTAGTGTTACAACCCAGGAAAATTTAACAGGTATTTTCTTTCAGGATGGCAGCCAACTCAATCTACATTGTATTTTGATCACCACAAGTGCCACACCATATGGTCAAAATAAAACCCTCAGCAAGTTAACAGAGTTAAAAAAAAAAAAAAAAGAAAGAAAGAATGACAAGCCAACAAAATAACCAAATAATAAACTGACAGATATCAATTGTTAAGGTGAACTTGTTTCACAGAAAAAGAAACTAAACTACTTAAATGAAAGCTTTCAAATTTTTTATGTTCTGATTTTCAATCAATCAGAGATCTCATAATTACCTCCATTTCACCCAACTATCATAAAATAATCATGATTTAGGAAGCCAGATGACTACTGTTTTTATTTTCTTTATTTTACTGAAATAATTTCATAGCTGAAAGGGATCTTAACCACATACAGCAAATTATCTGATAATTTGGATCTGATCCCCTCATTTAAGACTGAAAACCAGAGGTCAAGGACTTGAATGAAACCCATAGCTCTTCAGGAACAAAGCCAAGATTGGACTTCATCTTCTGAAACTCAGCATCATATTTCTTACTATGCCATTGCTATTGTTAATACTTCCAAAAGACGAAAGACCTAAAAATCATTTAAATTATACCTCAAAATGAGCTTTGTTTATCAAGTGCCAAGTAAAAATCTAGTCATTACAGTTCGCAAGGGATCATCAATGTCCCTGCTTGATCACTTACTTTCATCAGTGTTTCATCTGTCTTTCCTACTGCAGTTGTGATTGTTTTATCTTAGAACAAACAACAAACTCACAGATAGAAGTAAATTAAATCTATTTTCAGTGCACCACATAGTTGGCAGTTTGAGGAATCTCATTTATCAAGTAAAACAATTTGTTTTCATCTAAGAGGATCACTGATTTTGAAAAACTGCCCCAGGTAATTTGTTTCTAGGGGGAAGTGTACATTTATCTTATATGACTTACCTTCTGCCTGATGTGAATTGATTGAACCTGTCAGAACTTTCTGGATCCTACCAAATAGGTAATTTTTTCCCTGAATCTTTTTTTTTTTTTATACAACAATTACCAGTAGGAAGAAATCTACTTAAACAATCTAAATTACATTTAAAAACTCTACTAGTCTTTTGCAACTCTTTTAAAAAAACTGAGACATAGAAATAAGAGGCAATTTTGTGTTATTAAGCACATTTACATCTGAATCATGTTAGTCACATGAGACTGACAAGAAATCTGATATTCCATCTCGATAATTAATCCCATCATTTTAGCGTGCTCCATGGCCAGAAGATTTTGTGTTTTCTCACAATGTTGGTTAAACTGCATTACTCTGGTAAGAATTTCTGCTTTCTGGAGAGATCGGAGTCATTTTGAAAACTAGCACTGCAATTTATAGACTACACTCTACTCTTTTTTGGTAAGAGAGTGGATGAGAATTTTTCATTGTGACCCCAATCTAGATTACCTCTGTTGAGTGGAGCCAGGGAGGACCCCTCTGGGATAAAGAAAGAAAAATCCTGTTTTACCAGTATGCTCCTTCTTTTAATAAATATTTATTGATCAGCATCTTAATAGAGATATTGGTAGAATACGAACCCATTTTGATAAAAAGTTAGGAAAATACAAATATATATTCAGTTTGCTTACTGAATTACTAAAATTACCCATAAATTTGGAAAGATTCATAATGAGAGTAGTAACATGGTTACCTTTGTGTGTGTAGGGGAGGGTAAACAAGTAGATGGGAGACAAGTATGACAAGGGCACTTTTCATGCTTGAATCATGTGAATGCATTATTTATTCAAATAAATTAAATAAACAGAATTAAAAATGAAATGTTGATACGTTCTTTTGAATACACACAATATGATAATGCTTTAAAAGAGGTATGTAGAAGGTTAGGTATAGAAGCATAGAGAAGGGTATCTCTACTTGGAAGGAATTTGAAAGGACTCCATTGAGGAGGTAATATTTTAGCTGTGTTTTGAAAACATGCAGGCATTTGTCACAAGGCCCTGAAGAAAAGCATTCTAGGAAGACAAATGCTGAGCATTTATATTTGAATGTTTTACATTTATCATGAAGCTACAAACCTCATCTTCTCTTCTTATTTTCTCTTCTCTGGATTTTGGGTTAGATAATTTTGGGCTGGATAATTCTCCGTTGTGGGGGTCTATCCTGTGCGCTCTGCTGGATAATTTTGGGGTGGATAATTCTCTGTTGTGGGGGTCTATCCTGTGCACTGTAGGATATTCAGAGCATCACTGTCCTCTCCTCTACCCACTAGAATGCAAGTAGCATCTAGTTTAGTTGCGACAACGAAAATGTCTCCAGACATTGCTCTCTTGAGGAGCAAAATCAACCCCTGTTGATTTTGGCATATATAAATATTGGCATATGTAAATATAAATATAAATATATATATATATATATATGCGCAAAAGTGGGTAACTTTTATGAGGTGATTCTCTGCCTTACAAAAAAGAAGCATCCATGAGTTCTTTAAATGGCAGGATTCTCCAGTTGAATAACTATAGCTTTTAAGTAAGGTACATATACATATAAACCTCAGTATCTTCACTTTTATTTTTATTTAAAATTAAAAAAAATTTTTTTTGTTTCAACTTTCTATTGAAATTCCGGGTAGCTAAAAAAAAGGGGGGGGGATGGGAGGGGGAAAAATTCCAATTAGTTAACATATAGTAGCTTCACTTTTAAAGTGAAGGTGTTAGAACAGCTTCTAAATCCTCTTTCATCTCTAAGTAGTCTACTGATCTATGGTTCCAAGTGCTTTATAGTCAGTAACTGCTTGAGTGAGTGGGTGTGAAAATGAAAAACATAAAAGTATTAGAAACCATGATAAAGTAATGAGAAATTAAGAAGAAACATTTCTGACACTGCCCTATGCCATTGGCAATATGACTATTTTTAAAATATGACTTCCATTAAAATTTTTTAAAGTATACTTATGGTCTAGAACAGTGCTGCCCAAAAGAAATATAATGCAAGCCACAAGCATAATTTTAAATTCTCTAATAACCACATTAACAAAATAAAAAGGAACAGGTTAAATTAATTCTAATAATATATTTCTACTTAACACAATATATCCAGAACATTATCATTTCAACATGTAATCAATGTAAAATTTATGAGACATTTTACATTCTTTTTTTTCAACTAAGTCTTGAAATGCAGTATTTTACACTTTTAACACATCTATATTTGGAGGAGGCGCATTCTAGCATTCAAGAACCACAGGTGGTGTGTGTCTACAATAATGGCAGCAAAGGATTAAAATAAGGGCAAAAAGCAAGAACATTTTTCATCTTTGCCAGAGAATGAAGTGTTCCACATAAATAAGTAATCAAGAACTGAAGCTTTACCTTTGCAAGCAAAGTTTCTCCTTTTATTCATTATTGATATCTTTCTAAAGCACAATACAAACCATAATGCTTTTTAAACAAAGGATTATTAAAAAAAAACCAGATTCTTCCCTTGATAAGGATCCACTAGTATTGCGTTTGGTTTTTTTTAAAGATTTTATTAATTTATTAATGAGAGAGACGGGGGGAGGGGGGGAGGCAGAAGCAGAGGGAGAAGCAGGCTCCCTGCTGAGCCCGATGCAGGACTTGATCCCAGGACCCTGGGACCATGACCTGGGCCAAAGGCAGACACTTAACCGACTGAGCCCCCCAGGCGCCCCCACTAGTATTATGCTTTATATTCTGATGCTGTTAGCTCCTGCATATGCATTTCGCCACTGCTACACTAGAAACCACCAGATAAACTGAAAACTTTTCTTCCAGAACTGCCCAACTGTAGGGATGCCCATAAAATGCCTGGATTCTGGATTCCCTTGCTTTGGGGTCTGGCAGGCCACCTACCTAAAAGAGGGTGCCAGGGATCTTGTACTGAAAGAAGCCCATGCATAAAATTCCTCTTCGGTGTAGCCCCTGTCACCCCATCTCCCCCCCCACAAATCCTCATGCCGGCAATAGTCTCTCTCCACCTACTGTTCCCACCTCATCTCTGGCTTCACTCTCTACTCCTACTTCATCTGTTTTCATCCTCTGTCCCCATCTCATCTAGAAGTTGCAAGTTCTACTTGCAGTGTGAACACATGCTCTGGTTTGCCAGAGTCACAGTTTATCCCCTGTCATCCAGCACAATTATGAACAGAGCCTCCTTGCATACTCAGAACTGCCCCAGTTTGGACAACTACACAGTTATCCCAATCTAGTAGTTTCCATCAATAAGGCCAGCTGAGTTCAATGATCAATCCCTGCCCAAAGGCACAAGCGGTCCTTACATTAAAATGGTACTTCACCTTAATTATCATGAACATTCCTTATTTCTGACACATTAGATCTTTCTCTTTAGTTACTCTGTCCCTTTTTATATGCTCTACTCCTGCTGGTTAGCCTGGAGTTCAAACTGCATCTTGGTACATCTTAAGTCTCTACTGTTAAAAAACAAACAAACCTGATCCCCTTACTTGCAGTTAACATCTTCCTGATTTGTGAAATTCTTGTCTGCTTCCTAATGCTTTGCAAGTTGTCTCATCAGTACCTGCTTCTGGCCTCGCCCTAGCAAAACCCGGATGCTCCAAAAGGGCTTTATAGCGAAACACAGATTCACAGCCCTCAGCTCTTATGCCATGGCAACAGGAATGAGAACACTTTGGTTTTCACAGAAACCGAACCATCTTTCAGGTGAAACACACCAGTCCATGCTAGCTTATACCTAGTAACTGTAGGGATACAAAAAAAGGACTAGAAAAGGTAAGCAGCCTCAGTCCTGCAGGAGTGGAGGGGCGAAGGGAGCTAGGATAGCAGCAACCACTATCTCCAGCATCTCTGGGCCCGCAGCTTCTCCTGCGCTAGGTGCTCCGCAAACAGGACTTCCCTGAATCCTCACAAGGACGTTAGGATGTTTCGTGCTTAAGCCCCATTTTACTGTCAAGGAAAAACGTTCAGATCTGTTCACTGATGCCAAAGAACGTAACAGCTTATGAGTGGCAGAGATGGGACTTGAGCCCATGTTAGTGTCCTCTTTCTGTAGGTCCTCTGCTGCCTCAGTAATCAGCATCAGGGCTGGGGACAGTGTTAAAAGGAAACTTTTGATTTACGAATACATAATACCTGACTCCATATCTCTTTCTCAGTAAGAAATGTGTTTGCACTCCCCTGAGCCAGGAGGAGGAGGAGGAGAGAGAACACTCATTACAGTTTTCACTTCTTTCTGATTAGGATTTAATTAGAAAGCCTATTTCCTAGACCGCTCAAACCCTCCTGATTTTGGTTTCATGGTTGTTGTTTTATTTTTCTTCCTTGTCTTAACTACCTATATTTTATCCTCATTGTTACTGGATGATTTTAAGTTGCCAATTATTTTCTCTCAGCATTTTTAGGATACTGTTCTATTGTTTTCTGGCTTCTACTGTTGTTCTGGTAAATAAGCAGTAACAGCTAATAAATTAAACGAGTTAGCATTCAATTCAGCAGGCACTGCTTTGTTGGCACATCTGTCTCTCGCGGCTGTTTCGGTATCTCCTCATTGTCTTTAGTGTTCTGCAGTTTTACTACAAAGAGTCTATGCATGGATTTCTTTTTATTTATCTTGTTTGGAATTGCTGAACTAGCTGAATTTGAGGATTTATGACATCAATGACATCTGGAAAATTCTTAGCCACTATCCCTTCACATGTTGCCTCTTCCTCCTTCTCACTACCACTTATTTCTGGAAATCTGATTACAAGTGTCAGATCCCCCGCGTCTCGTGACTATTTGTCTACCCTTTTATTTCTCTATGCCACATTCTGTATAATTTCTGCTGCTCAATCTTGCAGTTCACTGAGCTCTTTGGCTATTTGTGCTATGTAGTTTTCAGCAGCTCTATTTTTCATTTCTAGAAGTTCTATTTGTTTTTATTTTTTTTAATTCAATATGATTATTTTTAATCTTGCTTTTTACTTGTTACTAATACATTTCTTTTAAAGATAATTCTTTGAAATATATTGCAAATATAATTATTTTTATTCTGTATATGAATAATGAAGTCCTGGGGGTGAAAATCTGCTCTTTTCTGCTGACCTGCTTCCTCATGTTGTCTAATTTTTTAGTGTGTACTAATAATTATCTGATGTGTACCTGTGGAAATCTTGAGGGTTTTAGGTTGAAAGTGTGTTTCACCATTAAAAATCTGTATCTACCTCTGCCAAACAGCCTGGGAAACCACTAATGAGAGGCCATTTTATTTTTTGGTTTGAGGTTTCTGAGACCACAAAGGTGGAATATATTTGAATTCCCAGTTCTCATGTAGGCAGGGCTGTGGTTACAAATTCTCAGAGGAAGTCTCTCTTTCCTCTCCCCCATCACCTCATAAACAAGGTCAGAGAACCTAAGATAAAGAACAAGATAACCTAATATCTTCCTTGTTGTTGGACTTTTTTTTTTTTTTTTTTTTGCTTTCCCATTCACTGATCTAGACCTCCAAGAGTCCAAGCCATAGGCAGCAGTCTCAGTTCCAACTCCCTGCCTTTACAGACCCACGATCTGGTCTTTCATCCCGTGTGACCATTAAAATTCCAGTGTGGCTCTTAAGTTCCTAATATCTAGATAACTGCTGGAGGGAAACAGAGGTAGCTTATCACCCTGGATTGCTGCTTCTACTTACCCTTTTTGTATGGGGAAATATCTGGAGATTTCTTTTTGAACTAATCTGCTTATTTTAAATGGTATTTGTTGTATTGGTGAAGCATTTTGAGGATGATCTGTCTTCCATTTCCAGAAAGGAGGAAGGAAACCAGAAAAGTCCTTTTACTAACTTCATGTCTCCTGTGGACTAAAAGCCTAAGGAGCCTGCCATACTTTCTGATTACCCTGAATGGTAACACAGAAGAACACACGACCGCTAGTACCAGATTATGTAAATGAGATAAACAACAGTCAGGATGAGGTAAAAGTAGTCATTTAGAAACTACAGTTAACATCATGTCTCCTGTTGGCAGTGAATCAGTGAACTTCGCAGTCAATTAAAAGGAGAAAGGAACTGCTTTACAAAGTAAATGGGTTTACAAGAATTTCTACACACTAAAGGTCAGACTAGTATGCTTTTGGTATATACACATATTGCTTTTTTGTTCTGTAACAATGGGAAGAAAAAAAATAATCCTTTTTGAGGATCTATTACAGTCACAGTGAAAGGAACTTTATTCATGTTAGTTCTTAACCCTACGTATCACTGTACAGATTAAAACTGAGGCTCAAAGGTAGAAACTGGCCCAAAGAAGGCATGGCCAATAGGCCATGGAGCTAGGGTTCAAGTCTAGGTATGCCTGTGCTATTTCCCTACTGCTGATGGAGGCCTCTGGCAACAAAGCCTTGAATTACAAAACTCACTGAACTAATTTGTTTGACTCAGGTCAAACAAGCCAATTTATTCCTAATTTGAGTATCAAAGTCAGGAGTTATTCAAAAGAAATGACTACCATTCCTTCCATAGTAAAGAATTGCGAAACCTAAAATTTTCAGAGGGTGCTCTTCTGAAATAAGCTTAGGAGGTAAAGAGGTGACCTCCAACACCATACAGATTATAGAGTCAGGTCACAAGGTAAGGGGAAGAAATCAGTGTATTTTAAAAGTACCTTAAAATCAGAACATGGGTTTTCCATACTAAAGGAGGGAGAAGGTTCAAGGCAAATGGGAGACAAAGCTGGAAGGAAAAATTTCACTGTATAAGTTGTTATATCTTCTGATTTTTGAGTCATGTGAATATATTGCATATTCAAAGAGAAATTCTAAAAAACTAGTCTAAAAGTCAACTCTAACCAAACGTTCTGGCTGATCTATATAATGACAGAATAAAAGACTAATGAAAACTATATAAGGAGTAAATAAAGTTGGTTCACTTCCATAATGCTCATTCCTCACACTATGGGTGTTCCCTCAAAACATGTCAAAATTTTAAGGTAATGTCATTGCTTCATTCTAAAGAACTAAAGTAAAATCTTTACAGGGCTAGACCAAGAGGCCAGTGAAAAATAAGAACAATACAGTGATTTATTTAAATCTCTCTGTTGAAATCTAAGTAAAAAAAAAGTACATGCGTGTCACAGGTCACTGTGGGTTAGCACCGGCACCACTTACCTTTAGGAACAGCAGGCTTAATGGCCATTCTGCCAACCAGGCATTCTTTCAGCATGGATTCGTAATTCACCCAACGATGAACCTAGTACAGGATATAAATGAAAGAAAAGCAACATGACTCTAACTCCATGAGATGCTCTAATTTTAGTCGCAGCAAAACTAACCATTCTTATAGTGCTCTGAAAAAACTAAGAAGTAGATTCAATTAGCCAATAAGGGAGTGACAGGAAGGCAGCATACATAGGGATTCTTTAGAACAATGTTCTCTAAGTGTTGTCTACAGACCTCTGGAGGTTCTTGACAGCCTTTCAGATATCCATGAGGTCTCAATTAGTCTCATAATAATACTGAGATGTTATTTGCCTTTTTCACCGATGTTGACACTTGCACTGATGTGGAAAAAGCAATGGTGGGTGAAACTGCTTGCATGTTGGCACGAATCAAGGCAGCAGTCTCAATCTTAGTATTCTTCACCATCACATATCCATGGAGGTCAGGGGGGATTGGTTTCATTTAAGAATATCCTTCATGAAGAGGCACCTGGATGGCTCAGTCAGTTGAGCATCTGACTCTTGATCTCAGGGTCAAGAGTTCAAGCCCTGCATTGGGCTCCACGCTTCACGTGGAGCCTACTTTAAAAAAAAAAAAAAAAAAAGAATATCTTTCATGAAGTAGAAGAAAACAATTAATTTTCTTAAACCTCAATGCTTGAGTGTAGGTCTTGTTTACGTGCTGTGTAAATGTTTTCAAAAACATTTCTGCTGCAAAGTAAGATGGTCACCTTGAGGAAAAACACCAAGGTAATTATTTTTTTTGTTTAAAGATTTTATTTGAGAGTGAGACAGAGCACAAGCGGGGCGGGGGGGGAGCGCGGCAGGCAGAGGGAAGAGCTGGCTCCCGCTCAGCAGGGAGCCCAACATGGGACTCAATCCCAGGACCCTGGGATCATGACCTGAGCTGAAGGCAGATGCTTAACCACCTGAGCCACATAGGCAACAACCAGGGTAATTACTTGATTTGCAAACTGAAGTGAGCTTTTGTCTCAGAAGGCTCTTTATATGTAAAAGAAAAAAAAGACTGATAAACAAACTGGTTATTCAGACTTGGGTATCTGACAGACATTTTCATGAAAATGAACAGATTGAGACTGTCACTTCAAGGAAAACAACTGACAGTTTTTGTTGCCAGACTCACCGGTAGGAATTAAATTTAAATATCCTCTGGAGACACCTTCTCAATATACATTAAAAGCCTAAAAATATGCAGCTCTTTCACTGAGTAATTCATGAATTTACCTGAGAAAATACTCACACATACAGAAAGATGCAGATACCAGGATATTCATCATAGCACTATTTATATTAGCAAAATATTGGAAATAATCTAGATGTCCAAATGTAAAAGACCAGTAAAGGAAAACTAATATATTATTCAATAAAATATTAGACCATCAGTAAAATAAATAATCAGGTCAAATAATACTGACACGAGAATCTTTGTGTATGCTCCTAAGTAAATAAATATATACTGAAATAGCAAATACATAATATGTAATTATAAATGGGCACTCATTTATTAACAGAAATTGGTAAATCCCATTTACCAAATATTTATGGAACATCCAATGATATGTAAAGCAATATCCCTGGGGCTATAGCGTTGGGTAGAATTATATAGATAAATGAAGGAGAAAGATACTCAAGGAGGCAAAAGTATGAGGTTTGTTAATCATGGAAGCACTTGCTCAAAGCACTTCAGTTCGCTCAAAGCAAAATGCATGTTGAAAATATTTGCCTTAATACAGTCTTTTAAGGCCTCAAAGGCCATGCTAAGGACTTTCAATTTATCCCACTGTCAATGGTGCGCCTCTAAAGAGTTGTAGAACAAGGTGCTAAGATGACTGTCTTAAACAATACTCATCCAGCTGTCATGTTATTTACATTGGTACTAAAGGCAAAAGTATCAGGGCAGTATTAAAATAGCAGGGCCAGAGAAGGTGATAATGACTTCATCTAAGGCAGTGGGAAGAGAGAAAAGGATGTAATGTTTAAAGACCGCATCAAGGGATTTCACCAGTGACTGGATACTGGTGCACAATGAGGAAGGCAAAGATTACTCAAGTGGCTTCAAGTCCCCATTACCAGAAACAGGAAACAGAGGAGGAATAAAAGGGAAGAAGATGAGTTGATATTATTTGAAGGCAAAACAAGTTGAAGTGCCTATGGGTAATCAAATTGCCCAACAGCATTTGGAAATAAAAAACAAGAGGTCAGAAGCAGGATCCAAAGTAGAGACAGAAATCTGACAGTAAAAAGATTACTTAATATTCTTTGTACAACTCAAATACTAGCCCTGAATAAATTCTCAAATATTTAAAGATAGAAGCTTCCCCACAGTTTCTAGAATATAAAGTTGTTTACTTCTGTGGTAAGTAAAAGTCTTAAATAAACATCACTGGTCCTGTTAAAGCCAAGGGGAATGCAGCAATCTGGTAACTAACATACTGTTTAAACTGCTAAAGAATTTAACAACATAGCAGTTCTTGTGACTTCTCCAAAACTTAAATAAGGTTTACTTAAATAAGGTCCATATAACCTCATGACCCTGAGATCACCTCTGTAACCTCCTGAGGCTGAATATACTCTTCCACAAGAAGAGTTTCCAGTAAAATCTAGGTTACAGAATAGATAAAAGAAAAAAGTATGGCAGACAATTTTTCACACAAATATTCCCAAACTTTTCTATTTAGCTTGCATTGCTAGATAATAACAAATACCAAATGACAATGGGAATTTGCCTTAAATAAGCAATAAGAACCTCCCCAGGAGAATGCTATTATGACCAATGGCCAAACATGACTTTCTTCCAACCCACGAAGAACATTAACAGCAAATGGGATTCTGCTATTTAAGCAGATGCACCTCAGTACATTTAAATATAAAATAAACTGTATTTCTGGCAACCTGGTCAAAAAATAAATCCTAAAATAAATGAGAAGGTAGGAGGAACAGAAATCAAATTATATTTGTTCAGGAGTCAACTCGGGGCACCTGGGTGGCTCAGTCGGTTGAGCATCTGACTCTTGGTTTCAGCTCAGGTCGTGATCTCAGGGTCGTGAGATGGAGCACGTTGGGCTCCGTGCTCAGCACAGAGTCTGCTTGAGGATTCTCTCCCTCTGCCCCTCTGCCCACTCGTGCTCTAATAAATAATCTTAAAGAAAAAAAAAAAAGAAGTCAACTCTAAAAATAACCCAATCTCATTCCACTATCTCAAATGGTATTAAAATCCCCGTACCACAACATGGATCATCATCACTAAAATACAAAATAAAGCATATGTGAGACAAAGGCAAATTTCTGTTCTTCTCAAGATTGTTGTTTCAAAATAACAGTTCAGCCTATTGATAGTAGTTAAGATACTCTATGTAACTTTTAAGTAGTACAAGAGCTAATGTTTGTTTTTAGTAAATGTAAGGGGAAATATAAGGGGAAAGATGACTAATTTAAATATCTTTTGAAATATACATATAAAATCTCTGCTACCACTCTAGGAAAAATAGATTTTTCTATTCACTAATCATCTAACTTTCTACATGATATGCAGATTCAGTATAGCAAGACAGGCCGGTTATTTAACATTCCCAAACAAGAAAAAACTAAGCACAGAGAAGCTAAGTGTCTTGTTCTTTCTTCTAATTGTTACTGCCTCCCATGACCCAATCATCATCATCATCATCAGAATCAATCAAAACTGAGTAAACAGCTGTCAGCAGAGGAGACAGCAAGCACTTGACAGTAGATGCCCAGATACAGATTTGAAACCAGCTCTAAAATTACAGTGAAATAATTCAAAGGCAAATTAAACAAACAGTTGTTACTTATGAGCATCTTCCTACATTTCAAAATTCAAGCCAACACATGTGAAATTTGTACAGCTATTTTCTTTTTTGACTACAACTATCACACTGCTAAATCTAAGAGAACTCTTCCACTGTAATACTCATGATTACCTTCACCACCTTACCTGATCAAAGAGGTCAGTGCCATCGGATCCTGCTGCTCTCATTAGTTCGTCTTCTCCACCAGGATGATACTCCATATATGGGCTGACATTATAAACAAACCCTATCAAAGCAAGGGCAAATAATATCCTAAATGAACTTCTTAAAAGTTGTACAAACTAGAAATGTAAGCTCCAATAAATCTTTTCAAATACCTCCTATTTAACAAATCATTTATTATTTCAAAGTATTAAGTACATCAAGGCTCTCAGATTTCATCAGACTCACAAGCAAACAAGTTAGCCCGCCAGTTTCATGGGTCCTGGGCAGAAAACGTCAGACGCAAAGGATAATTTAGTACTCATATCACTAGCAGTAGCTACAATATCAGCATTTGCATGAGTTCCCTGAACCCCGATTCCTACAGACCTATGTGAAGAGGGCCACATACTACCTGTGCACTACTGTGCTGTATGACAGGAGGAGAACTCCGAGTATAGGCAAGCCGAAGTTTTTAGAGTAGGCAGGAAGTGGGTGGGTGCCCTTTGTTCTGGGGGGAGACATCATCTTTATTATACCAAACAGTAGGCAAGCCTGTCCTTTACTCCAGAGGGAGTCTCGAGTTCTACTACCCAAGGTGGTTTACTATGCCAGCATCCCTGAAAAGACTGTCCAGAACAAAGACAGTGAGTGTTTCTGTTTGTAAGATGGGCAGATATCCGAAAAACCTAGAGCGAACTGCCTCCTTAACACAAATAATGAAACACTGTTCATGATTTTTAAAAGTTCTCTCTCTCTACTCCATCACCCTCTACTGCCCTGGTAGGAAAATCTGATGAAAAAGAATCAAACCGTCACCCATGTGTCTGATCATCTCAGCGACTGCTGGGCAAGCAAGGGTGACTGGGCCACTGAGGCATGCCCTGAGAAAGCAAGCACAATCCTTCTCTGCAGTTGTCCAAGGAACAAAGATTCTTGCTGAGATCTTAATAATCCTTTTATCTTCTCCAAACATGTATCTCATCTGTTCATACATTTAAATATATCTTTATTTAAAAAAAAAAAAGAATAGGGAACAACAAATGGAGGAAAATTTGCTCAATGAATAGCCTTCCCAAGGAAATGAATTGCTTTTTAATCCTTTACTTGAAAACTAGACAATAGACAAATCCAGCCCTGAAGACACCTCAAGGTACAATGAGATCACCTGGTTTTCTTATATCCTGACTATTCTCTCCTTATGTTATGACTTCCATGAATTTAAATAACTTTAGGTAACTTAAAATTTTCATCCTATATGATAATCTTGGGAGGAAAGAAGAGACTGGATTTCAGGCCCAAAAAGGTATTGTATAGTTTTTCCACAAGTTTAATTTTAGAGACTAACCAACCAGGTAGATTTCTTTATAAGATGGCTTAAAAGCAATTTAGGCAACAAAAAGAAGTAAATTCACAAAATCTCTTTTAGCAGTCCTCCAAGTAAGTCTGAGGGAAAAAAAACGAACAAAACGACTGGTGGAGTTCTCTCCTTTCTCTTCCCTATCCACCTTCTCTACCAAATTTGGAAGGAATTTTTCCTATTGTTTAATGCTTAAAATCCACAGACCACAAATGCCAGAGGTAATGATTAGAGTCAGAATTATTCCCAATAGGTTGTTTTTTTGGGTTTTGTTTTTGTTTTTGTTTTTAAGATAGAATGCCTTACTTGGAATTCCAAACCTGCTTGGCCACCAAACCTCAACTGGAGTTTCTCAAGAACATGAAACTTACAACACACAATCATGAACCTTCTGTGATAGAATTTCATATTTCAGCAACTGGCAGAAAGATAAACAGGGAGCTTTGCCAGTTATCCATAATCAGCATATAAAGCCTAGAACATCCCACATGTGTTCTCTTCGACCTCTCAACCCTTTAGATTGACCCTTATCCTCTCATATTCTCACTCCAGACCTGAACAGCTTCCATGCTCTTCAAATGGACAAAACTAGGAATGCCTATAAAATCCCCCACTGTAAGGAATTGAGACTGTAAGTGTCTCAGTCCAAGAAATGTTAGATCCAACCACACTTGGCAGTTTTAGTAACTTGTTAATTATGAGACATAAACCCAGCTCCCAAAATGCAACTGATGTTTTTCCTCTGGTGCAGAGGCTCTTTCTTCTCTCTTTTTCTTCCTCTATCTTATCTCCTTCCTTTTCCCTTTTCAAAAGCATTTCCTAAAACTAAAACTTGAATGTGGCAGAAGAAAACAAATGCAAAGAACCTAACTTTATGCTTTTCTTTCATGCTTCATTGTATCCTACTTGTACTATACATGGTTTTTAGACAGTAATCTCTAGCCTAGAGCCTTCCACGGATTCTTACCACCTGGTTTTTGAAACTAATTTTGCTTGCATCTTTCTAAATTTTGCAATGACACAATTAACTTCTTCCTACAGCTCTAGTTGCTCAAGTATCACAGATTTGTACAACCGATTGCCCATTAAATATAAATACATGGTATTTAGGGACCCACAGACATAATCTCAACTTAATGTTAGGCTATTAATGAATTCTGTAAAACCTAAATCCTAATAATGACATTAAGAACAAAAATGGGCAGGAAGAGATTCATAAAACACCAACCTTGAATGGCACAAAACTGCTGTGACCAAGATCCTCTGGTCACAGCCCAACTGGTGCTTTAGATCATTTACATGGGTCACCTTCAGTTGCAGAGGGGGCAGTTAGGGAGAATATCTACTGATTAGTCAATCACTCTATCTATCCATCCACCCATCCACCCATCTTACCTACCCAT
This sequence comes from Phoca vitulina, assembly GCF_004348235.1. Classification (NCBI taxonomy): domain Eukaryota; kingdom Metazoa; phylum Chordata; class Mammalia; order Carnivora; family Phocidae; genus Phoca; species Phoca vitulina. The sequence goes on from NW_022589714.1 coordinate 7,238,483, forward strand.
CCTGATATTTTTTTTTTTTTAAATTCTGACCAGGAGTAGATACAAGGATTGACTGAGTACTGTTAAGAAAAGCAAGTTAATTTTACAATATACAGACATACCAATCATAACGTTATACACCCTGAACTTATAAAGTGTTATATGTCAATTATATCTCAGTGTAACTGAAAAAATAAATAAATAAATAAATAAGAACAACTTATTAAATTAAAATACAACAGTTTTATTAGGAACATCTACTCTAATGTTTAAAGACAACATTTTTTAAATGCCCTAGCAATATTCAGGGGTACATATTTTAGCTAATTCATCCTAGCTGAGCTGCAGTGCAACTGAAAGCACACATTCAGAACAACAGCTACACTGAGTTCTTTATGTAATGTACTGGTAGTACCTGTTCTAGTATTTCCAAACTAAATTATCTCTTATGTTATATGTCTGGAACTCTGAGCTCTCAAATAAGTTCTTAGAATAAAAATTACTCAATTTAAAATTACCACTTAGTGCTTTGTATCATCAGAAACTTATACTGCCAATTCAATCACTGAATGATAGCGTCTTAAGACTGGGAGAACTCTAAAGGCAATTTTTAGTCTGATTTCTGATCCAGTACAGGACTTACCTCTCTAAGATCTACAGACAGACCATCATCCAGCATCTGCTTGAAGAGTACCAGCGTCTAGGAGCTCACTGCTTATTTAAAGACTTAGTTCAAGGATCAATATCATTTTTATACCTAAAAACTAATGTTGCCATTTTACACACAAAGAACTCTTCTCCATCTTCGTAAATGCTGCCCCTAGTTTTTCACATATACTTTTTATATTTGTTGTAATTTAAACCCTAACTGCTACTGCTAAAGACTAAGGCATCTTACAACAAAATATTTGTGTGTAAAAATTTTAAAAACCCACAACAAAACGTGCAAAAGAAAATATACCAGTCGCCTAACCCAACTAACAATGTTACTATGACTGAGCATTAAATGTCATCCTGAATTCCCTAGAAGCCAAGGCTAAAAAGAGACACTACTAACACTGGTTGCATTATCTGATCTTAAAAAGTGTTAAAAAGAAACAAACAAACAAAAGGAGACGCCTTACTTCTTTAAAAAGGAAAAAGCCCCTTTGAGTTTTTGATGTTGATATTGTGAGGAACACGAGTCCCTGTATAGGGGTCACTGACCACACGACAGATAGTATGATTTAACAATCTGCAAAAACCTTCTTCAGGCAACATTCCTACCATCCTCTGCAGCCCTAAGTTACCACGAATGTATGTTCTGTCTCTTGAGACTAGCAAATTAGGGGCATTTCATATAAATGGAAGCATACGATATAGGGTCCTTTATTTGCCTTCTTTCACTGAGTATAATATTTTCAAGGTTCATCCATGTTGTAGCATGTGTCAATACATCATTCCTTTTTATGGCTGAGTAATATTCCATGCGTGGATAGAGCACACGTTGTTTATCTGTTCGTCAGTTTATTGACATTTAAGTTGTTTCCACTTTGGGATTATTAGGAATAATGCTGCTGTGAACATTCATGTACACATTTTTGTGTGGACATATATTTTTATTTATTTTGAGTCTATACATAGAAGTAAATCTGCTGGGTCATATACAATTTATGTTTAACCTTTTGAGGAACTGCCAGAATGTTTTCTATTCCCAGCAGCAATGTGGGAAGCTTCCAATTTCAGAGCACTCTTTTTCAGTCACCACTCCAACTTCCCATAGACAGAAAAAGCCTTTTCCCAACCACAGAACCTGAATCACTTATCTCAGATAACTGAACTCACAACTGGATTGCAGTAAACTCCAAGTCATTCTCAACCCCAGCTCTACATCTGACACCACAATGTAAGCCTCAAGTGACATTTATACCTAGTAATCTATCTCCCAGATGAGGCTCCCACAATTTTTCAGGTTAAGTAACTACATGTGAACTGTAACAGCCCACTGATAAGGAGTGAACTGCATCCCCATGGTTTGAGGCCACACACGCATTGATAATTTGTCATTTTCTTTGTTCTATTTTATGTCAGAGATTGTCAAAGCATGATCCAGAGCTTCCTGAGGGAGCTTAAAAGTCTTTTGGTGGGTGGTCCAAGGCCAAAACATTTTTGTAGTAATACTAACAAGATGTCATCTGCCTTTTTAAAAATCTTTCTTCCACAAGTGTATGAAGTGCAGAAGGTGACACAAGCATACAACTGTCACCTATGAAGTCACACTTTAAAGATATTTGCCAAGGGGCGCCTGGGTGGCTCAGTCGTTAAGCGGCTGCCTTCAGCTCAGGTCATGATCCCAGGGTCCTGGGATCGAGCCCCGCATCGGGCTCCCTGCTCAGTGGGAAGCCTGCTTCTCCCTCTCCCACTCCCCCTGCTTGTATTCCCTCTCTCGCTTCTCTCTCTCTCTCTGTTGAATAAATAAATTAAAAAATATATATATAAAAAAAGATATTTGCCAAAATGTAAAACAATGCCACTTCTCTAATTTTTGGTTTGGAAAATACAGTTATTTTTCATAAAAAATATCTATTATTTGTGATAACATATGGTGAGTTTATTGTTTTTATTTTAAAGTTAATTTAAAAATATTCTTTAATGTCTTTTTTTTTTTTTAAGGTGGTTTTATTGGGGCACCTGGGTGGCTTAGTCAGTTGAACATCAGACTTTTTTTTTTTTTAAGATTTTTTATTTATTTTTATTTGACAGAGAGACACAGCAAGAGAGGGAACACAAGCAGGGGGAGTGGGAGAGGGAGAAGCAGGCTTCCCGCAGAGCAGGTAGCCCGATGCGGGGCTTGATCCCAGGATCCCGGGATCATGACCTCAGCTGAAGGCAGATGCTTAACGACTGAGCCGCCCAGGGGCCCCGAACATCATACTCTTGATTTCAGCTCAGGTCATGATTGCAGGGTCATGAGATCAAGCCCCAAATCAGGCTCCACACTCAGCATGGAGTTGGCTTGGGATATTCTCCCTCCTCCTACTCACATGCTCGTGCGCTCTCTCTCTCACTCTCAAATAAATAAATAAATAAAATCTTGGTTTTATTAAAGCACAGCGACAGGACCTGTGGGCAGAAAGAGCTGCCTCTTCAAATTTCATAATTTCTATTTCTGAAAGGCAAAAACATCAATAGATAAAACCATCATAAACAAAAGCTCCTTGGGGTCAACAATAATTTTTACAAGAGTAAAGAGATCTTAAAGCCAAAAAAGTTTGACAACTATTGCTATAAGTATTTTTTGTACTCAAATTTTTGTAGTTTTATACAATTTTTATAATCAGATTCAAAATTAATTTTTGTTTAAAATTCAAACAGAAATTTAACTCTAAAGCCCCACATTATATTCACTCAACAACAATTTATTTAATGCCTATCATGTACACATCAAGTATTATGCAACTACATTGTAGTATTCCTATTTATTTCACTATTCACTACTGTTCATTTTGTTGGCTCTAAAATCAATGAAGGAAAAAGGTGTGTACACACAATAAAATCATAGCATATTTTACTGTATTCAAATGTACAGGTCCATTTTTGCAAGGACTGTGACCACTTTGCCATCTTGTGTTCAGTAAAGAAATAGCACATTAATTTTAAGTCTACTGATATTTATCTACTTCTATCAACTGCTGAGACAGGGTGTTAAAACATGCAACAATAACTGTGGATTTTAATTCTACCTTTCAATACTATGAATGTTTGCTTCATGTATTTTGAAGCTTTGTTATAAAGCATAAACAGTCTTCATAGTGAACTGACTCTTTTAACATTATGAAATGTCTTTATCTCTAATAAGATTCTTTGTCTTTGGTAATATACTTTATCTAATATTAATATAGGCCAACCTTGTTATACTTACTGTCTAGATAGTATACATTTTCTTACACATATACTTTCATCCTATCTGTGTATTTATATTTAAAGTGTATCCCTTCTACAGAGCACCTAAATAGACATTTCTACAAAGACACACAAATGGCCAACAGACACATGAAAACATGCTCAACATCACTCGTCATCAGAAAAATGCAAATATCAAATCGAAACTACAATAAGAAATCACCTCACACCTGTCAGAATGGCTAAAATCAAAAACACAAGAAATAACAAGTGTTGGCAAGGATGTGGAAAAAAAGGAACCCTCATGCACTGTTGGTGGGAATACAAATTGGTGTAGCCACTCTGGAAAACAGTAGGAAGGTTCCTCAAAAAAAATTAAAAGTAGAAATACCATATAATCCAGTAATTCCACTACTGGGTATCTACCCAAAGAAAACAAAAACACTAATTTGAAAAGACATGTACACCCCTACCTTTATTACAGCATTATTTACAATAGCCAAGATATGGAAGCAACCCAAGTGTCCATCGACTAATGAATGGATAAAGATGTGGTATATATACATATTGGCATATTAGTCATCCACAAAAAAAAGAATGAGATCTTGCCATTTGCAAAAACATGGATGAACCTAGAGGGTATTATGCTAAGTGAAATAAATCAGACAGACAAATACCATATGATTTCACTCATATGTGGAATTTAAGAAACAAAACAAATGAACAAAGAAAGAAAAAAAAGAGGCAAAAAAAAACCACAAAGCAACCCTGACTCTTAAATACAGAGAATAAATTGGTGGTTGCCAGAGAGGAGGTGGATTGGGGGATGGGTGAATTAGATAAAGGGGATTAAGAGTACACATACAGTGTTGAGCAGTGAATACTGTATAGAATTGCTGAATCATTATATTATACAACTGAAACTAATATACCACTGTATGTAATTATACTTCAATTTTAGAAAAAAGAAACAAAGAAAAGGAATCGACCTAAGTAACTTTGGAAACCAATGTTTTGACTGGAAATGTAAAACCAAAGACAAATAATTATATAAAACACTGCAAAATAAACAAACGAAAACAAATAAATACAGTGTATCTCTTCCTTATAACCATCATGTAGTTAGGTCCTGATGCACAATCACACAATCTGTATCTTTCAATTCAAATGACTGGTCCATTTACACTTAATTATTGATGTGGCTGAATTTAGAGCTACCATTTTATCTAGTCTTCATCCTTACCCTCAAATTTTCTTTTTCTTCTTCCAAGTTTTCTATCTGTGTCTCTCTATTCCTCTCTCCCTGCCTTCTTTTGGGTTAACAAAATATTTTTAGAATTTCATTTTATCTATTGACTTTTTAGCTATACCTCCTCGCATTATTTTTAAAGTAATTGTTCTAGGGATATCTAGTATATATACTTAACTTTAACCAGTTTACTTGAGTTAATCCTATACCCAACTAAGTGCTGGACAGTAAGAGTACCTTAGAATTTCAGGATTAAAAGCATTCGTCTCTTATACTCCTGAAAAGTTTCTAAAATGACTGTAAAAGATAAATAACACATAAAACCAAAAAGACACAGAAATCAGAAGAAGAGACGACAGCAATAAAGTTCTGGAAGCCTGAAAGCCAAATGGATGAGTGAACATTCTTAGCAGAATGAAGAAAGGTGAAATAGACCCTGTGAAAGCTGGAGGGGAACCTATAAAAACCCAGTGTGTGCAAGAGAACCCATCCCCTCCACCCCCACCCCGCCCAAAGTGTAAGAATCAGAGATTCCAGGTAGTTCTGAAGTTAGGGGGCAGGAAGATCTTGAATTCAATTGAAGCAGCAATATGAGCCTTAAATCCCCTCCCCCATCCTACACTACCAAGCAACCAGCCCCTTCCCAACCCTGCAGGAAGTGCAGGCTTATTCTCTAGAGAGGATGAACCAGAGAAACATTATACCAAAGGAAACACACTTGGGAGTGGGGAGAGGCTTGAACTAAAATCCAGAAGCAAAAGCTTACATGTCAAAACGTTAAGATCCACCTCCTACCACCACCATCCCAGCAGCTCCCATTTCCTAAATAACCCTCAGAACACTTATTTGCAGATGATGGGGAGGATTCCAGCCCAAAAGACTTGCATACAGTCGGTTGGGGACACCTGCCAGCGCAGCCAAACCAATGCATAAAAGAGTTCTGCCCACACACAGAGCTTCCATTTAGCTCTCTGGTCCATCACTCTCAAAATAAAAGGACAGACATTTGAAGAAAGCCTCTAAAATTAAGATTAGTATCTAAGCAACTTAAATTGCCAACCTCTGGTGCACAATTTTAAAAAGAAAAAGATGAAAAATGAGACCAGCACTGCCTCAGAGAAACTAGAAAAGAGCGAGGTAACAACTGTCGTGAATACAACTTGGAGCTTCTAACTCCACCAAACTACCTCAATGATGGTGAGTCCAATTTACAAAAGAGCCAAGACAATCTGAACTGAATGCCTCAGTCTGCATGGGAAAATTTAAATAGGATGTGATAAAGGCCTCTGTGCACTTCAGAACATCAACAGGGCATAATTATCAAAGATCATCTTATGTGACATTAGTATTAGGAAAAACAGCCCTGACATTTAACTAGGAAATTGATTTAAAAGGAAATTGATCAGTAAAAGCATTAAAAATTAACCAACAGCCTGAGGAATCAGTTACACTCTAAATATTTTGAAAAAAAATCACAAACCTCTCCTAGGGAGAACAATAACAAAACATCATTAGCAACAGCCACATTTACTATATAGTTAAAGTGGATTTACAATTTATATCAATATTAAGCAAGACACCCTCTCTCTAAAAGATTAGTTATCCCTATTCCATGGGATCATTTCCCTCTGTCTGCCTATGCCTTAGGTCTACCAGTGACAGCTACCAACCAGCACTTGACTGCCTTGCTATTAATTACTTGGGGGAAGGGGGAGCAAGTATGTCCTTGTGCTTTGGATTATTTATTTTCCAAAATAAGTCAGCTGCAAAGATTAGCTCCAAGATATAATAATGAACTTCAGAAGTAGAAAACCACAAAAAATATTTGTTCCTACCCTTAACAAAAAGAAAAAGCCAGGGGTGCCTGGGTGGCTCAGTTGGTTATGTGTCTAACTTTGGCTCAGGTCATGATCTCAGGGTCCTGGGATGGGCCCCACCTCGAGCCCCACATCGGGCTCTGCGGTCAGCAGGGAGTCTGCTTGTCCCTCTCCCTCTGTCCCTCTCCCTGGTTGTGCTCTCTCTGTTTCTCTCAAATAAATAAAATGTTTTAAAAATAAAACCAAAAAAAAGAAAAAGCCAGACAATCCATAAAAACCATAAGTTTTTGAGCCCATCTGGAAAGTGAGGTCATAAGGCAACCAATAATCTAAACTCCAGAGTGATTAGCCCCTCTGAGGAGGTGAGACTCATGAATTGTTTCATCTTTGATAGAGCACGGGAAAAAGAGACATCACTATAAAAGAACTGAAGTTTTAACACTCTTTAAGGGCCAAATGTGCACTCATGCCAATTTAGAACCCTGAAGGCCTCAGACACAGGATTCTGTACCCACTCACAAATTGCTTTTTCAGTTTCCCACCTCAAGAGATGCTCATGAGAAGTACAAGCAGGGCAGAGCTGAGAAAGTAATATTGCTGATACTGGTGTATAATGCCTGCTCCAAGATATGAGGGTAAAGCAGGAGTACCAAGAAGTCTATGCACACTTTCAGACTGCCCAAACCCAAGGTGATTATCAGCTACTGGTGGGGCAGAAGCAAGAAATTCATCCGTGCTTCAGACTGAACCCTCACGTGCAGCAAAAGTTGTCCGTTTGCTTGGGAAGGTACAGTAAAGCCTCTCATTCTTGAGTTCCGGCATTGATACCAGGCAGAAGTTAGCTGCTGCTGGAAAGGGAAGGAAACACACATCCTCCTTCACTCTGGTCTGACACCAGGCAAATGCAAGATCAACACTGGGGGAGGGACAGAAAGCCCACTCATGCCCACACTCTGTGCTGATACAAAATAGAGCTCTTCTAGTGCTGGAAGAGAAGCAGGGCAAGGCAAAGCTCCACTGTCAGGAGGGGAGGAGGTTGGGGAGAGACAAAAAACCTGCTGGCATTCTAGATCTTGCACTGAGGATGAGGCAGAAGATAATTTCCACTGGGGAAGTGACACAAGCCCTGAAAAAGTTCAGCCTCTGGGGCTCAAGTTCACAGGAGCCCCCTGAGACTGAGGCTCAAACAGGAAAATTGCAAAACCCCTTCTGCCTCCACCACAAGTCTTGCACCAAGTAACCAGCAAGAGCAGCTGGGAGCATGGAAGGAGACTCTACACAGCTATGTAAGTCAAGCTGTCAGCTAAGAGTGCAACAGGAACAAGGAGAAAATCCTCTACCGCTGCGGGACCCACACAAACAAGTTAGCAGCAACCCACTGTGGGAGGAGTTTGACGTCTGAGGTATACTGATGGTAACAAGAGCAACAATACACCCCAAAACCAGCTCAACTACTACCCAGACTGACTCAATCTAATTGTCTGCCAGAAAAAGTGTACTCGTTTCTAAGTGTAAATACCTCAGGTTTTACTGTGCACCTTATGCAATATGTGACATTCAATCAAACATTACAAGTCACACTGAAAAAAAAAAGACAAAAAACCCATTGTCAAGAGAGAAAAACAATAAAAAACAACACAACCAGACTTGAAGATGGTGTATATGTTAGAACTATTATACAGGGATACTAAAATAACTATAATATCTTTTTTTTATAGATTTTTATTTATTTATTTGACAGAGAGACAGCGAGAGAGGGAACACAAGCAGGGGGAGTGGGAGAGGGAGAAGCAGGCTTCTTGTGGAGCAGGGAGCCCGATGCTGGGCTCGATCCCCAGGACCCTGAAATCACGACCTGAGCCAAATGCAGACGCTTAACGACTGAGCCACCCAGGCGCCCCTATAATTAATATCTTTAAAAAATCTAGCAGAAAATGTGGATGACATTTAACAGAGAGGAAATATCATCACAGAAACAGAAACTATAAAAAGGAGTTTAATGGAAATACTAATACATTTTAAAGTGGGGCTCAAAACTCAATAATGGACCATGAATCTATATAAGAAAACTATCCAGAAATAACAAAGTTTCAAACTGATTAAGGAACTCCAGGGGCCAATAATCTGGAAACATCAAATATCAAGTTTCTCAACTGGTTACTATTCTGTGAAATAATAAAACAATACCATGGTTTAAAACTCCTACACATATCAAAATATACAAATGATTCGAGGTACATTTACTGAACACTAACCAGGAGCCACGCCCTGTGCTGGAAGCTAGGGGTAGGGAGAGAAGCAGTATATTAGTATCCCCAAACTCAATTTAAATAGGAAAAATATTAAAAATGGCCAAAAAATGTTATAGCTGTTCTAACAGAAGTCCAACACCAAGTGCTAAGGAAGAAAGCCCAGGGGAAGAAACACAGTCCAAGAGGGCCAAAGTCATGAGGAGGTTAAAGGAAGAAACTGTTGGCAGAAAGAAAGCAAAGAACTGAAGGGTGTTAAATAGTGCTGGATGGGCAACTGCCCAAGGTCATGAGGAGGCTGGAGAGGACTGGCAAGAGCACACACAGAGATGAGCCATAGTTAAGAAAATATCTTAGAAAGAGTAATCTTTGAAAAGAACGTGTCTTGGGTGTCTGGGTGGCTCAGAGGGTTAAGCATCTGCCTTTGGCTCAGGTCCTGGGATCAAGTACCGCATCAGGCTCCCTGCTCCGCGGAGAGTCTGCTTCTCCCTCTGCCCCTAACCCTGCTCATGCTCTCATTCTCTCTCAAATAAATAAATAAAATCTTAAAAAAAACAAAAAGTGTCTTTCTAATACAAGAGGAGAGAAGAAAGAAAACAGAAATCACTAACTTTAAGCACCTTCTACTCATGGTGAACACCTCCACATGTGCATGTGATCTCTCTCTCACACAATCACACCACCCAGCCTCTGCACGTGCTTCTTCCCAGAGCCTAGAGTGCCATTCCCATTCCTCTTCGCCTAGTTAACTCTTGTTTAGCTTTCAGATCTCAGCTCCATCTCTGTAGTCCTCACTCAGCACAGCATACCTCTCCTTCACAATACCTGTCAGACCTGATTAATGCTTTGTGCTCCCCACTGTATTGTAAATTCCCTAAAATCAAAAGCCATCTCTGTTTTATATTTCCATGTTATCCCCAGAACCTGGGAGAGTACATGATAAGAAATATTGATTAAATGAGTGAACCAAGATAGAGGAAAAGTTCAAAACTATCTTCTCTATTTTTTATGAATGACAACTACACACGGGTAACAAAAAAAACAAAAGCTATGTTTCATTAAATTACTAGAAATAAAAACTGTCCCAGAAGGATATCCTATATGATTGTTAATTAACATAAAAAAGAACTACAAGTAATAGGCACCCCATGGTAATTTCTTAATGAATTAATTTACGTATGGCACTCAAAATGAATAACACACAAATGCTAAACAGGATTCAATCCAGAGTTGAATATAATAAAACAGGAGAAAGTATACTGTAATAGTTTAAGCTTAAAAGCTTAGAATGGGGTAATTCAAGAATATAACAAGAGTGACTACAAATTATCGCCATAAATATATTGATGCCAATACTGCAGGAAAAAGAGTCTTAAAATAAGCACCTTCCTAACTATGATAGGAGTAGAAATTAATGAAATAGAAAATGGACAAGCAACAAAAATCAAAAACAAAAGTTAATAAAATTGATAAACTTCTAGTAAGACTGATCAAGAAAAAAAAAAGAAGCCAAAAATTAGCAGTATCTGGACTGCAACAGGGTATATCACTATAGAACCTAAAGACACTAAAGATGTAATAAGGGAATGTTGTAAACAACTTTATATCAATATGGTCAATAACTGAGATTAAAATGAACAAATTCACTGAAAAAACATAACTTGCAAAAATTGGCATAAGAACAAAAGAAAATTTGAAAAGCCTGTACCTTTTTTTAAAATTAAATTTATTATCAAAAACATTCCCACAAAGAAAAAAATTTCAAAACATTGGCTGAAGTTTGTAAAATGCTGTGTCAACCAAACAAAACCCCTGTGGGTCAGATGAGGCCCCAAAACCACCCGTTCTCTTCCTCTACCGAATTTTTAGTGGATGAGAGGGAGGGACAGAAAGAAGAAAACTTAAAAACAACAAAAGCAAGGAAAAGATTGACAATTTAGGAGATAATGACAGTAAAAGCAAATCGTCTTGGATGTCAGCAGGATAGAATGAATAAAATCGACAAGGATGAGATTATCTGCATTTCAGAGCGGAAAACAGGCAATGTGAAAACCTACAGATCAGATTAGAAATGAGTGAGTAAGGGGAAATGTAGCTGTAAAAAAATGTTGATTTGTATTTCCTAAGCAAGCAAGCAATAGCAGAAGAGAGGTGTTCAGAAATCTGCTGCCGAGAAGTAATGAGGACCATACACAAAGTGGACTGTGTACAGAAGAGCTGAGCTACCTGTGATAATAGTACATTATTGTTCAGATACACCCTGCACAGCTATGACAATACATTTCATTATAAATTAAAAAGTTAGTCCCAAATTTGAAAAGCTGTTCTTAGAAGAAAAAAGTTTCTCTGCTAGAGACAAATAATATTGCAGTTTCTCAAAATAAAAGTGAAGCAAGGAGCTAAGGGGACCTAAAGAAAAGAGCTTACTGTTGGAAAAATCAGCTCTGTTCTTGGTGGACTTGAATCTAACCCAAAAAGTATAAAACTTACTTTATTTCTGGAGTATAAATAAAAAACAGCCTAGTCGATTCTCTTTTCTCCCAGCAGTTATGTTCTCCAAAGTCACTGTGAACACTGAATTAGCAAATACTGAACCATTGCTCCTTGGGGAAAAGGCAGCGTTAGGTTCCTGTAAGCCTCTGGTCACATTTTTGTCAAATAATACATAACCGTGGTGCTTAAGGTGTATTTCTGTTTAAAGACACCTTAGTCAATATGTATTGCTGCTTCATGAGCGTTTAATTCACAGCCAACAGCACTGAACTCGTGCCGGAACAAAGCTTATCTAACATACATATTTTCTCTGTGAGGCACTATGCTTGGGGGCCACTTTAAACCAAAACACCAACAAAAAGCACAAAATATGAAAAACATGGCACTAAAAAGACCTCAAGAAAGACACATCTTTACATGTATGAGAGCAGAAATCGGAAGGCAGAGCATCGCCTTGTTAACCTCAAGTAGGAATGTGTGCTTGGGCCAAACACATTCTTCCCTGCGCTGCTCATGTCTGCAAAGGACTATGAAAGCACTGTTGAGTATTGATTTCTGGGGTTATAAAGCAATTTTAGTGAGTAGGCAAATTTGCAAATTTGCAATTCATGAATAATGAGGATTGACTGTATGCACAAAAATTTACACTACCATCCTACAAAGTAAAATTTAAAAAACGTTTACTGTAAATATATCTAGAAATCTAGGAAGCTGGACTAGAAATATAATAGGACTAAATACTACTTCTCGGACTCAATTTACCAAGATTTTCTTCTTTTTTTTTTTTAAGATTTATTTATTTATTTGAGACAGAGAGCAGAGCGAGTGAGAGAGAACACGAGTGGGGGTAGGCGCAGAGGGAGAGGGAGAAGCGGGCTCCTTGCTGAGCAGAGAGCTTGATGTAGGGCTCGATCCCAGGACCCTGGGATCATGACCTGAGCTGAAGGCAGATGCTTAACTGACTAAGCCACCCAGGTTCCCCTCTTTTATTTTTTTTTTAAAAGAGAGAGAGAGAGAGAGAGAGAGTGCACGGTGGGGAGGGGCAGAGGGGAAGGGAGGGAGAGAATCCCAAGCAGGTTCCACACCCAGCATGGAGCATAGGCAGGGCTCCATCCCAGGATCCTGAGATCATGACCTGAGCTGAAATCAAGAGCTGGACACTCAACCGACTGAGCCACCCAGGTGTCCCAAGATATTCTAAATACTAATGAAACACAAAAGGTATGGACCCATTTGAAGTCACTTTTACAGTGATCTCAAGCAAGCCTCTTCAATTTACTAGTGTAAGATAATCAGCATTAGGAGAAATCAAAGCATGTTTATTTCTAAGTTATAAATGAAATCCATTAAATCCCTTATGAGCAACTTAATGTGATAAATTTTTAAGATTTTATTTATTTATTTATTTATTTGAGAGAGAGAGGGCACAGGCTCAGACTTCCCGCTGAGCACAGAGCCCAACCCAGGGTCTTAATCTCAGGACCCTGTGATCATGACCTGAACCAAAACCAAGACTCAGACTCGTAACTGACTGAGCCACCCAGGTGCCCCAAATCCCATCAATTTTTTTAACAGAGCAGCCAGTCTACTGAGGGTTATCAACTTTTTCTAAATACCATTCATTCAAATGACTGAGTATACACTCACCCTCACTCTCACTGAGATCAAAGGCTGTATACCATGCTGCCAAAAAATGATTTCATGACTTAATATATCATTACCCACACTGATTACATCCTACAATAAAATATACCACAGGGGAAACAAAGTCTGATCTAGGCTCTACGGAGCTTTCACAGATGAGTGATTCAGATGTTTGCTCAAAGTTTCACATGTTTGTAAATCACCTTTAGTTCTCAAGAAACAGCAATAATGGAGAAAACTACAAAAGTTTGCGTTAATGGTAAATTCAACAAGATTTTTAAAAAAGCATTATCATTCCTATCCGTTCCTTCAACGTTCCAATTACCTCCTACTGCATTACAGTAATTACATACTTCACAGAAAATGGTGATTAAGTGAACTGCTGCCAGCCAAGTGTTCTTTTCATACCATCATTTTTAGGAATGTAACTGGACTCAACACACCTGAACATGTGCATAAATACTAATATATACTCAAAAAAAGAAAATAATTCCCATAATATTAGCCGTAAAAACCCATACCAAAGGTATATTTTCTAAGATTTCTTAAAAAAAAATACTAAAACTAATTGTGTCTACTTTAACCCGATCAGCTGAAATTGGAACAGATCTAAATATGGGGCAATTGTTAGACAAATGAAGAATTTAATATTTTATCAAGGGGGGAAAAATGATACCATGATACCATGTTTCCCTATGGTATAGCTTTGATTAAAAATTGGGCCCAAGCATTATCTCTGACATTCAAAGCTAAATTTGGCATACATTCCCCTTTTAAGAAGATATCATTTATATTTTAAATTAGAACAATAAGAAAAAGACAGTAACATTTAGTCACACGCTTACTTTAAATTATAACTGTCTCAGAAATTACCAGTAATCTGTTTAATCTGTTTGTCTCACATTCATCCTACTTTCTACTGTCTTTGTCAACATCCTGGTTCCCCTAATACCACCTGAACTTCTGTAACGAGCTAAATGTTTTTTGTCCCATTTAATTCACTACACCCACCACCAGACTAATGTTTCCAAGGCATACTCTGATCACAATGTCCCCACATTCATATACCTCTTAGAGCTCATACTGCCATCTAAATTAAGGACACATTTCTCAGCCTGGCTTTCAAGGTCCTTAACGATCTGACCTAGCATACCTTTCTAGTCTGCTTTATAACTGTCCAACAGTAAGTTCCAGAATGTTTCTCAAGCCTTTCTGCATCTGTAGGTTAGGCTTTTCCCTCCACTTTGATGTACCTCCTCCTTATTTTCTGATGAAAACCTGTCCTCAGCTTCCAAGCTATCACTACCACAACAGTGTCCCTGATTTTTCTAACCCACATGTCTCCCTCCCTCCAATCTGATGTCACTTTCTTTATAGCTTCTTACGGCACTTCACTCAGATGTGTCCACCTGTCAGTCATTTATCCTCTCCTACTAGAGGGGAAGCTCAAAGAGCACCACCTAAATTGAGTGCTCTTGATAATAAAAACTGAACTCGTCAAAAAGGGGAAAAAAAAGACACACTTAACTTTTTGCAAAGGGGAAAAAAGCCTTATTACTAACAGAGTAATAGAGACTTTAAACAAATTTATCCTTAAATCGACGACCTTACCAGAAAGAGGTGCCATGCATTCAATCCTTATAGGAGATATATAACTGGGAGCAGTGTACGTATTACTTTTGAAACATAGCACACTAGTCCCTTATCTCCATCAATACACCAAATGAATAATGAAGTGTGACTGTGTTGTATTAATGCCTCATTGATCTAACATAACTAAGACACAAAGGGTTCACATAAGTGAGTTTTCTGGAGAAGTGGCTGTAGAAACAGAACTCACACGCCTACAGCCTGGACCAGCTGAGAGATTCTCCTGCACACTGACCTCCACTTCACCCAGTCTAGCAGAAAACACTCAGGCAGAGTGTGGCGGTCATTATACTTACACCTGGTAAAACAGGTGGGCAGCATGGAGAAAGAGCAAGGAGGGTATTCAAAACCCTATAGAATGGCAAAAGGAGGGGCGCCTGGGTGGCTCAGTTAGTTAAGTGGCCAACTCTGGATTTTGGCTCAGGTCATGATCTCAGGGTCATGAGATGGCACCCCATGTCAGGCTCCACACTCAGCGGTGAGTCTGTCTCTCTCCCTCTCCCTCTGCCCTTCCCCCCTCGTGCACACGCATGCGCGCTCTTGCTCTTTCTCTCAAATAAATTTTTAAAAATTTTTAAAAAATAAATAAAATAGCAAAAGGAGTTTTTTGCATCTAGCAGAATCCTCATTCCAGCTTATGGGCACTATCCACAGCTGTATTTCCCTGAGAAACTTTGGGGACTTGAGCAGCTGTTCTTCTGTCTCAGAACAAGCTATGTCATCACCTGCTGAAGAGTCCACCCCCTTTGCCACTGAAAAAAATTTCACACTCTGTGTCTGTTATGGGTTGAACTGCATAACCCCCAAATTCATATGTTGAAGTCCTACCCACCAATACTTCAGAACATGACCTATTTGGATATAGGGTCAATGCAGATATAATTAGATGAGGTCATTCTAGAGTAGGGTAGGGTCCTAATCTAATATGACTGGGGTCCTTGTAAAAATAGGAAATTTGGACCCAGACAAGTACACAGGGAGAATGCAATGTGAAGCTGAAGGCAGACTGGGGTGATGCTTCTACAAGCCAAGCAACTTCAAAGATTGGTAGCAAACCAGCAGAAGCTAGGTGAGAGACACAGACATTTTTCTTTTTCACAGCCTTATGAAAAAGGCACCTTGATCTCAGACTTTAACCTCCAGAATGGTGGGACAATAATTATCTGTAGTTTAAGCCACCTAGTTTGTGCTATTTTGTTTGGGCATCCCTAGGAAACTGATATCTTTCCATTTATCACATCACCAATCTACTATGATAACCACACAGCTCTTTAAGTAACAAAACTTTTTAAAAATGTTAAGCGAATTCATTCAACAAACAACACATATTGATGATGTCTATGTGCCAGGCACCAAGGACAGAACAGTATGACACGACATGGTCTCTGCCCTCATACAGGTCACAGTGTAATCAGGATAACTGACAATATACCATAACTATACAATGATAAAATTACAATTGTGTAACACCAATGACCAACAAGCCGACACTTTAAAGATAGCGGGCATATTTAACCATGTCTGGATGGCTCAATGACATTGCTCCGGAAGCCCACTGTACATTCCCATGCCCTTTACTGCTTTCGTTCCCCTCTGAGATGCGAGGTTGTTGATTACCACGAGGTCTGCTTTTATCAGCCACTCTCCTGTATCTCTGCTCACTCTCTCCAGCCCACTCATTTCTAGTTTGGTGCTTCTAATTTGCTATGGGCTACAAAAATCAGGTCATTAATATTGCTAAGAAATTTACATTAAATAATAAAAATTGCTTCATGTGAGAACTTAAGATTTGGCTTAAACACAGGCTTTCTGATTTACTTTCGGTTCTCAGAGACATTTTTTCTGGCAGAACAATTTCTCCCATTCAAAGCAATTCTGTTATAAGGCACTAAGGTGGGACATGATTATATATAAGCTAGAGTGTTACTGAATAACCACCCAGCAAACACTTGCTTTCTTTCTAAGGGAGTACAGTGCGGGTATGCTATGTAAACAGTTACCTAAGAAAGAAATACTGTTGAAATTCAGAATTATATACTTTGTAGTCCAGCATAAGGCATATTTTTGTTATCTACTTGTGAATCATATCACCAAATAACAGGACCATGAGGTCATATGACATTACAACTAGAAAGCCCAGCCAAAACTTTTTGCAGTACGTAATAAATACCACGTACCTCTTATGCATATCCAACAATCGTCTTTTTTGTTGTGTTTTTTAAGTTCTTCTTCAGTTACTTCAATTAACCTGCCTCTTAATCCCGTTAGATCCTTTCCACTTTTGGTGAGGCGAATCCAATCCATAAGACTTCTGCCCTGTTTTAGAGGGACCTAAAAAAGGAACAGAGAAGAATTCAATGTGGCTTCTTTGAGTCAGCTGCTTCTCCCTGCCCCACCTGCTGCTTCTCCGCAGGCTGCACACTACTCTTATTCTTTCAAAAAGAGAAGAAAACTCAAATCTAACAATTCTACAATTTTTTTTTTTTACAGCTTTAGGTGGTTGTCAAAATCATCTCTGCTGTATTAGAATTATAAATAGAACAATATAAAATACATGAACTATGAGGTAGGGCTTAGAAATTCTGTCACACAAACGTTCACCATAATGGTATCTAATAAAACAAGAACAGTATTGAACCTGGAGGCAGAAAACAAATTTTGGTCCTGGCTCTGATCTGTCACTAATATGTTGGAGTCACTTACCAACTTGGACCAAAATTTCTTTCCCTTAAAAATCACAAGAGATTGAATAGAAGAAAATATAAATGGCCAGCTAAAGTTGATTTTCTGGATTGTCAATATACACAGAACATTAGAAATCACAAGGCAGCAATCTGTTTTCTAAGAATTCACTAAGAAACAAAAGTTCTCAAATAATGGAAAATAAAAAAAACTCTAACACTCTAGGGAAGGGTTTGGCAAACTGGCCCATGCCTGTTTCTGTATCACCCTGGAGCTTAGAATCATTTTCACACGTTGTGGTGCTGGTGGTGGTGAAGAGACTCAATTGTCATGTGGCCCTCAAAGCCAAAAATATTTATTATCTGGCCCTTTGCAGAAAAGTCTGCCTACCCCTGCAAAGAAGATCTGGTAAAGGGATTGAGCTACTGTCTCAACTTGTATAACTAGTTTGTAACATAGTACCAGAGGAATGTTTAATGTAAAAGAAGGCACGTGCGAAGAAATATATTGCTACAGACTGAATGTTTGTGCCTCTCCAAAATTCAAGTTGAAATCCTAACCTCCAATGCGATGGTATTAGGAAGTAAGGTCTTTGGTAGGTGATTAAATCATAAAGGTAGAGCCTTCATGAATGCTACTAAAGCCCTCATTAAAAAGGCCTCAAAGAGCTCCCTCATCCTTTCTGCCATTTTTCCCCACATCCTCATTATCTGGGCCTTTGCAGAAAAGTCTGCCTACCCTGCAAAGAAGATCTGGTAAAGGGATTGAGCTACTGTCCAAACGGTTCTCTGTTATAACAGACTGAATAGACTAAGATATTTATATAGCTCACTTTCTGGAATCTTGTCTATTGTAGGCATTCATTTACCCCCAAAATAACCAAGTTAATAGGTCTGTGGTATCACTACAATTTCACATTCCTTCCTACCAGTTACATCATCCCATTCTTACCATCCCTGAAACTCTCTAGGTCTCTTGGTCCCAATAAATGAAGTAAAGTACGAGAATATGATCATTCCCATCCCAAACCAAAATCATTCATCTCTCTTATTTATGTGGATTCCATAATCCACTGGGTAGTTAATGCATAATCTTCTGAAAACTCAAATCTAACCATGGGCCCTCCCTCCTTCAGTGGCTCCCCACACTACTTTATTTTTTTTTAAGATTTTCATTTATTTATTTGAGAGAGAGAGAGAGTGAGTGAGAGAGAGAGAGAGAGCACAAGCAGGGGAGGAGGGAGAGGGAGAAGCAGACTCCCCGCTGAGCAGGGACCCCGATGCAGGGCTGGATCCCAGGACCCCGGGACCATGACCTGAGCCAAAGGCAGCTGCTTAACCGACTGAGCCACCCAGGCGCCCCCCACACTATCTTATAATAATGTCTCTAAATTCCCTAGAGTGGTTTACCAGGCCCTTTATATCTGGTCATAGTTTACCTCACTAGCTCTGAGTTTTAATTTTTGCTCCTTCCTATTAAATGCTTTAGCTAAATGGGAACTGATTCCTTGATTGCTATGAAATACCTCCTCCTTGGCCTGGCCCAATTCCCTCCCTCTCTCTCTCACAGACACTACCTCCTCCAGAAGCCTTCTCTGACCCCAACCTCTCTGTGGTCATAACACACAGTTATAGCACTTACCACATTTATAACTATTTATTAGTGTGTGCAGCCTATTAGACTAAACTCCTTGGAAACAGAGACCATATCTTCAGCATATGGGAGGTTCTCAAAAAATATTTACTTACTAGTATTAGTAGAAATAATACTAGCTATCATATATAGAATGCATACTCTGCACCAGACACTGTGTTCAGGACTTTACACAACAATCACACAACAATCCATGGAATCCGAATAAAAGTCTAAGGGCAAGTAACACATGAGTGCTTACCACATACCAAGACTGTGCTAAGAGAAACATTATCTCATTTAATCCTGTGAATGGCCCTATAAAATGGGTACTGTTATTCTCTTTTACACCTGAGAAAACTGAGACTCAGAGACTTAGTCATGGGAGTTGGGAAAAGAATCTGGGTCTTTCTCACTCAAAAGTCTATGCTTTTAACTATTATGATATATAACCTCCCCAACTAGCTTCTATTTTTTCAATCTCTACCCATTTCATACAATCCTGAATCAGGTTCTGATACGTGCAAGATTACCTCATTTCATAAAGGGGGGGAAAGTCTCAGTTTCCCTTTGAATTGTGCAATAACTGAATTTTGTTCTCTGTTTAGACCCGAAGACTCACCTTTGCCATCACCACCTGTGGACCTTTTGTTTTTGCCTCTGAGCTTTCTCCTTTATTTTTTTTTTTTTAAAGATTTTATTTATTTATTTGACAGAGAGAGAGACAGCAAGAGAGGGAACACAAGCAAGGGGAGTGGGAGAGGGAGAAGCAGGCTTCCCACTGAGCAGGGAGCCCGATGTGGGGCTCGATCCCAGGACCCCGGGATCAGGACCTGAGCTGAAGGCAGACGCTTAACGACTGAGCCACCCAGGCGCCCCTGAGCTTTCTCCTTTAAAAGGATGCTGAGAACGTGGTTTGTAGTTTTAGTACAGAAGGCCAGCAACTCTTATATTTTAATTCAGAGATTCTTTCTCCAGAAAGACTATACTATTTAGCCAAGCATTTAGTTCAAGGACAGAAAAGGTCAAACATCAAGAAGGAGGGGACAGATGATTAGATGACTGGATGATATATGGAGCTATGGAGCAATAAATGAAATATCACAGCCAGAGTCACATCACATCAAACTTTTAGGGTCCAAAGCAACATTTCTTAACCAGTTTTCTTTTCTGTGATATAGAGATAACAAAAGCAACCACTTTGTGGGATTACTGTAAAGATTAAATGAGTTAATACACTACACATGAAGCACTCAGAACACATACATACATACATACCGTAAGCACTGAATAAATCTCAGCTTTATTATTATTATAGTTGGAGTTACAGACTTCTGAAAAGCTAATGAAAGCTACAGATCCCTGAATCCATAATTCTGATCTAGAGTCAACTTCAAGTTTAAGTGGAGAGAGAAAAAAAAGTCAGTGAAGATCCTAAATCATGCTAACACCCAAGAGTCCAGAAATGGGGGTTTGGGCGGAGTGGTCCAAGTAGGTGGAAGTTTCAAAAACAAAACCTGAACAAAACATGAAGATGAACTTACAGAATGAGGAACTAACGAATAACTGCACAGGAGACAATTTTATTAAATTTTATAAATATAAAATACATTTGTATTCCACCTGTTGCTAACAGTAACTATGTTCAACAAAAAGTGAGAGTATTATATTAGCTTCAAAGTCAGCAAGTGATGTCAATAGAAAAGACAGTGTGATAAAACAGGTACCAGAGGAAGAAAGCCAGTATGACTTAGAGAGGTGTCCGTAAACCCACCGGAGGACTGTAGACATTTGTTCTCGCTCCCCCCCATCTTCCCTAGCTCTGGGAGTCCCCACCTTTGGAGGATGGTCACCGGTCAATGTCACTACTGCCCAACCTTTCCCTTCTCCTAGGGAACCCACATCACTCACAACTCCTTCCGGAAAGTGCAGAACAAAAGACCGGAGACGAGGAGAGACTGAGGGAAGGAAGCTAATACTGAGTACCTATGATAACGGCAAAAGCACGGTGCTGGCCCTGTCATATACAACTCAATTTAATTCGCGGGAAAAGACTTACCAGAACCGGAAAAGAGGATGAGGGGGGAGGGGCTAGTAGGTGAGAGAGAGGACTGCAAACGGCCGGGGAAAGAGATCGCTAGCTAGGGCAGGAATAACGAAGGCTAGAGATGAGGACAAGAGGTGGAAGAGGGGGCCGAAAGAGAGAATGGACCGTTCGGTAGTACGGAACGCCGGCGGGAGGCGAGCTGAACAAGACGCACGGTGTCATCCACTTACCTTGCTACGCCCCCCGGAGGCGACGCGCTGCTGCGAGCTGGGGGCCGGGAAAGACTGGGAAGGGACGTTCAGCATCCTGGACCCCTGGCCCGGGCCTTGCCCGGGGTCCGCCGCCGGACAGGATCGCTCAGTTCTACCCCTCCAGGGTAACACCTCCCGCTCCGGCTCCGAGGCCGGGCAGAGGCCAAGCCCCCGACCCACTTCCGGGGTCGCCGAGGGTGAGGCGCGCCATGACGCAGCACGTCGAGGCCGCGGGGGGCGGAGCCAACGGGACGAACGCAGCGCCGGAGGGGAGGAACCAGACCCAAGTACGCGTGCTGCATTAGCCCTGCACCCTGAATTTCAGCACCGCAGTGAGGTGACAGCTATTCCGTGTTAGGATTAAAGACAGAGCGAAGCTGTTCCTTAGCCGTGGTGCTGACAGAATCTGAGCATAAATTCTTTTAAACTCCTCTTAACCCAGAACACAAGTGTCTGTTGTTATGCCCCACCTTCACACGGCTTGAAATATGGAATAAAATAACACTATCAAAGCATTTTGATTTCTCTGAAACTCTCTCCTCTAAAGCATCCGGCTGTACAGGAAAGAGAACTTTTAAGAGTTAAGGCGTCAAATGCAAACAGCCACAGCCACTCTTATGAGGTGAAGCTTCACCTTTAAGAACCCCCGCTAATGACAAACGAGTCAAAGAAGCTAGTAAAGTCTTCTGCTCCATTCACCCACTCACAAGTTCTTCCTCCTCATCTAACTTCTTGTCTTTGCTGAAAGCTACAGGGAATTGTGTACAGATACAGCCCATCCCCAGATGTAGTGACGAAGAGTTATGTTTGTCAGATAGGTTTAGTTTGAATGCCATCTCTGCACTTAATAAATGAGCAGACTTACACAAGTTATTTCAGTATCTCAAAGTCTCATTTTCCCCCTCTGCCTAATGGATTTAGGTTTCAGTAAGAATTAAATGAGATGTCATATGTAAACTACCTAGTACAGTGCCTGGTTAATAGTAGGCACCCAAAAAATGGCAGTGGCTTGTCATACTATTCCGACATATTGAAAGAAGCTCAAATACTGTGCAGCTAACAACAAGTCCCTAATGATCAAGGTCCAGATTGGTGACCTGGTGGGTTTTTTGCATAGCCCTTGGGGAACACACACATCCTGAGTGTAGAATCCAGTGAAGGGAAAGTTTTCAGAAGAAATACAGTTCTAAATAACTCTCCCTGTCCACCCGCCATTACTAACTTTTCCTGACTCTGACACATGATTTAAACTTGCTCTGTTTCAACTGCCTTGTCCTTAAAGTGCCTGTAAATCAATGTTTGTAGTATCCTTTCAATTAGAAGGAAAAGCGTGTGACCTATGTAGCCATTCAAGTAAGAGGCATTTCTTAGCCAGGTAACCATCTCTGACCTTCACCTCTACCCATCATGATTCTGGGGTACTAAGAAACATTTGCAATGAAAATGCTTATTGGGAGACTGCATTTGAGCTAAAGAACCTCATGACCATAGTCTAGGTTACCTCTACCTTACAATGTGCTCCTGTTTTTCTCTGTCATTAAATGGTGATGTATTCTTCTATAAGTCTACATTTTAAAAAACTAATCAGAGAATTTCTTATTTCACTTCCCATGAGAAAATCTGTACATGACAATATCAGGAGCAAGGAGCCAGAACAAAGGAAGGTGATGCTGTTGAAGAATGTTTCATATCTGCCAAATGTCTTAGCTCCCCCTTAGACAGAAATAGAAAAAGATCAAATTCTAGACTTTTGGCTCTCCTTTTTTAGACTCCATAGAAGTCGTGCTCACTTAAACATTTCTTTTTAAATTCTGGGGATCCCTCAATGAAGTGCTCTAATTATTGAACACAAATGCTATTTTACTACTAGATTTAAGGGCAGCAGAGGAGTATTAAAGTGATATTACTTGATTCATCATTCATTAAAAATCCCTAAAATTTAATAGCCATGGCATTAATTGACATTCTCAATTATGGACAATGATTTAAAGTGTTTTTCACAATCTGCTAGCAAACACATAATATTGTGTGATTGGTAGCATAAGGTGATTTTTTTCGTTATCTAAAAATATTCATCAGCAACACAATACCTAACGGAGATCAGTAGGAAATACCAGATGTTACAAGATTCAGTCTTGAAAATTAAATATTGTCATTCTTTGCAAAGTTTTAGCTAAATATTTGCAAAATTATAACTAAAATTAAATTTGTAATTTGATGAAGAGATCAAAAGTATCTTTTGTAAGCCCCAAATGTTTACAGTCCAATCAAGACATCTGTAAATGGCACTTATTTTTAAATTCCAACACTGAATTATAGCATAGGGGTAAAAAAAGCCAAACTACTATAGAATTACAAAATATTTCATTTTATTAATAATTTATATACAAATAAATTAGTATGAAGGATTATGATACATTTGTACACTAAATTTAAATCCTATAAGCTTTGAATGTCATCGCAAGTAACTAATCAGGTTAATTTTCACAGATCAGCTCCTCAATATCATCTTCACTATCAGAATCTTCATAAAATGAAATTGTGGCTTGAATTGGAAAATTTTTCAGAAGAGCTTCTGCTTCTTGATATAAGTAATCATAACACTTTGATTTGGGCCAAAATAGTCTGAAAGAAGCAGACAACATAATAGGCTTTATTTTTTTCACATTCAGAATCCTTATATTCATGAAATGTTCAAATGCTAAGAGCTCCACATACTTAACAATTGATGTATGCCTTTAGATAGTCTAAAAATGCTATTATCTCAGGTGTCATGGGAGTCTACTTGCCAAAGCATCAATAACTAATTAATCATTTTAAGTCTTTATCCAAGCTGTAAATTGGATCAAACAAATTCACATGAAACCCTGTGTGATAAATATTTAGATCACTTTAGGTATTATGAATATATTTATTCTCACAATATACAGATGGTTTGTCTTCCAATTTCCAAATTCCTTTGGGGGGAAAATGAATCCTACCATTACATTAAAAATTCTGAAACCCAGTTTTATAAAGACAACAATATATTATGCACCTTCCAGAAAAGCAGAAATCACCTGATATCTTGCTTAACTGTTAGTTACAGATGTAGCTAACAATGTAAGTTTAGAAGAGTACAAAAAGCAATATTTTAAAGTTTTTCTATGCACTCACACCAGGGCTATAGGAAGGCTTCCTCTGACCCCAACCTTGATCCCATCTCCCTCCCATTTCCCCATCCAACAAAACTGGAAATACCGTATTGGGATATTGAGAATAATGCTGGCTTTTCACAACTTACATGTAACCCAATTACCTCAGAATTTCAAATTTTTGACAAATATTAATCTTGCCATCTGGTCTTCTATTATTTTCCTCCAAAGAAAAGAAAAGAAGAAGGATATGGCTGACTCATCAATAACAGTGCAGTCATTTTAGTGTAGGGTAGTTAGCCCCACGTACCCATTTATAACAAAGTGCTTCTAACAAAGAGAAGGTTACATTATGTTCAGTATACTCAATTTTAAAAGGCACAAAAGTAGGCAATATAGTTTATAAATGTTTCTAGCCAAATGACAAAAAAAGTTTTAATTTTGGTGCCTTTAATAAGCAACCATCAATAATTCAGTCATTCAATAAATATTTTAGTGATCTCGTGCCAGATGTAACTCATAATTCAAAGATGAAAAAATCTTAGTCTCTATCCTCAAGAAATAACAGTATTCAAGACATAAATTAATAAAAATAAAATAAACTTAAAAGTACTACAAATAAATGGCTACAGTAGTTCAGAAAAGAAAGGGATTTCTTATACAGGAAACAGATGATTTTCCAATGCTTAACTAGAACTGTCAGACCCAAAGAATGTTGTTTAATTGTTACCACACTCTGCCCAGAATCTCTGACTGACCACTTTCCTTTCAGGGACTTCATACTTTCCTGAATTCTCCCCTGTCCTGAGTGATTCTTCTCGGTCTCCTTTGTGGACCTCTTTTTCTCTGTGTACAGGTTGGTATTGGCCTTCCCCAGTGTTTTATCAAGAGTGATCATCTCTCCTCTCTCATTCTTCTGGAAGATCTGATCCACTGACATGATTTCTTCAACTGTTCATTTACTGAAGACTCCCAATTGTCTGTATTTCCACTTAAGATCTTGACTCTGGGCCCCTTACCTGTGTGTGTGCGTGCGTGCGTGTGTGTGTGAGTGTGTGTGCGTGCAGCTCTTTACTAGACATATGCATTTGGATACCCCCTAGGCACATTAAATACAATAAATGAAAAATTGGACTCGTTATCTTGTTCCCCAAATCTGTTTTAAGCCCTAATTTCCACTCTGTTAATACAGCATTCATCTGGTCATCTGCCACAAACTTGGAAGCCATTCTGTCTTTTTACCTCCTCTTTACCTGCCATATACAATACATTATAAGCCTAATCTATTATGTCATCTAAGCATTCCCCAAATTCACCCAGTCCCATCCACACTTCCAATACCTTAGAATGGCTCTTTATCATATATTGCCTGAATTACAGTAACTTCCAATTTCATTTAGTTTTCTAACTAAGCCTATATACCATTTTCTTAGTGCTTTTTCTGAAACATAAATCTGATCACACTACCTTTGAGTAACCCCCAATACCATCCACAGAATAAAGGTCATGGGTTTCCAATGCCACATACAGGAATAGAACAAACTCTATACCAAGGTGTACAAGATCCGGCTTATGGCTTACCTACTAGAATGACCACAGCTTCATGCACCCAAATTCCAGCTCCTTGAGGCTCCCATAGGGAGCCATGTTGTTCTATGACTCTGTATCCCCTCTATGCTATTTCTTCTGTCCCCTTTTTCTCCACCTACCATCCATCTGGCTAACTTCAAGCCTCAGCTATGTAATCACATCCTATCATACACACTTCCCAGATCTTTCCCTGCTCCCTCAGGGAGAGTTAGGTACTTCATGTCCTTTACATACGAACCAAACTAAACTATTATAACACTTGCCAATGGGGTGTGATTATTTTTTTCCTGTGTCCATCACTAGGTAGAAAATTAATCAGCATGTATTGACTTCTACAAGCTATTTATAAACATATACATACAAATATCATACGCTCTGTATTTCACAGCTCTCTGAAGAAAACTGCAGAATGAACCTTTCACCTGAATAAAAGCTACAAAGATTTCTACAGAAAGGCCGACAACCCGTGGCTAGGAACCATAAACTAGCTCTTCATTGTTATGTCAAGTAACCTCGACCCTTCTTAGGAAGCTTCGTGATCTTTAGGATTTTCATTACACTCCATTTTTTCTTCCACGTCAAGCTCGATTTGCTGTAAAACCGCAACTATGAACACCCGTCTTCCGTCTGGTTTGCAAGAGAGTAAGAACATACACACTCTGCCTGCTGTGAAGTCAATTTCATTCGAACCCTTTAGCATTAAACAACACAAAACTGGTTTGCAGACACGAGATGTCACCGGTCGACTTTCACGATGCCATCCACTTTCCCTCTTTATAATATACTCTTGAAGAGTTTACTGAGTGGGCACTGATTAACAGTTCTTTTAGGTGAGAGCGTGAGCTACATTTATCAATTCGATGAGTAAAAGACCTCTGGGATCCGTGAAGACAGACTTTCCCAGAGAGAACTGCAAGGCCAGCCATGGAGCTACGCGCTGCGATTCCCGACTCTACCCTGGGCTGGAGGAGCGGGAGACCTTCCGTGAGGCCTATCACTCACCTGACTGGGTGTCTGTACTGGGAAAGCTTTCCTGAGGCTTCGGTCACCCCGGGGCCGTCCGGCATCTGGGGACGAAAGAAGATGAATCGCAGTTATCACTCACCTTCTAGAAAGGTGGAAAGCGGTCTAGTGTTCCTCGCGCCCGCGGGGAATGTGACCCCCGGGGCTCTCCGCAGCCTCGCTCCTGGCCAGATCCGCGCGTCCGTGGCTCTGGAGGACACCCTCGCAGCATCAGGACCTCCGGTAGGGCCACGGGCGGGCGCGAGCTTAAACGAGGGGCAGGCCGGGCGCGTGTCTCCCTCGGGCAGGGCATACCCTGTCCGGGTAGCTCATCTGCCCTCCGGGGAGGCGCGGCCCGAGGCGCTCGGCTCACTCACCGCCTCCGCCAAGTGCTGCGGCGCCCCCTCCTCCTTGTAGCCTCTGGCGTCAACCCACGGTCTCCAGAAGCCTGCGGGTCTGCGGGCTGGGGGGCACAAGGCGCGCAGAGGAGACGGGAGCCCAGACCCGGGAGGACCGCCCGAAGCCGAGCACGGACCCGGGACCGGTGGGGGGCGGAGAGCGGAGGGGAGGAGCCGGGGAGGCGCGGGCGGTAGGGCCGGGGTGGGGGAGGCGCCGCCGCCGGAGTCCGCGCCCTCGCGCTGCGTCCGGCGGTCGGGGTCCGCGGGCGGCGAGCGGCGGCAGCAGCGCGCGCACTCGTCGGCTCCGCTCGCCGAGGGCTCCCCGGTTTCCATGGCGCGGCGGGGCCGAGCAGAAGGCGGCTGCCAGCTCGCGGGCCAGCCGGGCCTCTTCGCTCCGCCAGACCCGAGACCCGAGCTTTATATAGAGAGCACCGGCTGCCTGCTGCATACTGAGAGGTTCGCTCCCTCTCCGCCCCTCTCTCCCCAGCTAGCCGCATAAACAAAAAGGTTGCGCGTGAAGGCGCAACGGGCTGAACCCCGGGTGCGAACGCGTGCAGCTCCCAAATGGCCCGGGAATGGGTTTTGTTGAGCGAGTGTTAATCGCTCTTCGACACATGGCTGCGGGGGAAAAAACAACATTCGCCCGAGCAGCCAATTTCCAAGTGAGGAGTCTAGGAGGCGATAGAATTAAGCAATTCTACACGTTTTGTGTATTTCTGCAAAAAGGCCAAGTGGCTGGTAATTGCTTGACTCGAGGCTTTTTGGAATGTGGTCAATGCAACAAGCTCTGCATCCCGTCTGCTAAAAGCTGGGATGCGGACTAAATTAAAAGGAATGGCCTTAACTCCTCTTTCCGGCAGAATGAAAGCTGGGTGAATGAACAGACTCCTTACGAAAGGAAATTTTCGTTAATGTATTGACAGACTAGGTTCTGCCTAGTATTATTTGTAGATTAAAAAAAAAAAAAAAGTGAATGGTAAAAGACTGAACCGAGACTGAACAGCCACGAGAACCGAAGATTGGAGTCATGTGATTTAGGCATAGAACTCTATATTATTTTCTCCTCTCTTTGTGATTTTCCTCAACATCTTACCAGTGTCCCCTGAAGAGAAGTCTTGAATTTCATGTATACACTTCAGTCACTACTTGGCATTTTGTCACTCAGTGATAATTAGAAATTATTTTGTGGAGGCAGGGTGTGTGTAGAATGATAATGAAATCTTGAAAAGTTATGGGACCAGTTGTGAACCTCTCCGTGACCCTGTTTCTCTTATTTAAGTTGACCCTCACTTATTACAAAGATCCATTAAACTTGGTAAAAAGCGTTATGCTTGGAAAACATATATAGGAAAGATAATATATAAATGCCGTAATTTTTTTCAAATGGTTTAAATAATAGAGCTGAGCTACTTAACAGTTGTAGATAAAAGCTTTTAATGCAAGTAATAGTGTCTCAGCTATCCATTCAGTTACTGTGTAGGAAAATAATCTAATTAATACTTAAGGATCTACCCATCAGGAAAGTGAGATATGGTTTGTTTCAGATAACGAAATCAGTAAGGATAGGTACCTAATGCATGTCTCAATGTCCTAGAATTATTGTTGGCTAAATAAAATAAAACTTATAGAATGCTTGCTACAAGGCCTCACACATAGGAAGCTCTCAACAATTTTAAGCTATGTTTAAAAAATGTAAGTCCTTAACAAGTGTTAAGCTGTCTGATGAAATGTTCATCATTTCGGTTTCATAAACATCTTTTAAGGTGTCTGTAATGTGGTAAGTACTGTGCTTTCGGGAGGTAATGGTGAATAAGATATCCCCCACCCCCCACCCCCATCCTCAAGAGGGTTACAGTCATTGTGATCACAACGGCCACATAAGCAAAGGTGTTTAAAAGTGCCACATTCAATAGCAAAAGCACATTTTAACCAGCGAAGTGGTACAAGGGAGGGAATTGATAAATCTACTTGGGACAACCAGGAAAACCTTTTTAGAGTAAAAGAAACCTAAATTGGGATTTCTAGAAGGATCAAGAAATAGTGTAGTTTGTGTGTGTGGTGCAGGAGGGAAAAGAGAAGGAAGGAACAGTGCTTCTAAGGAGTAGGGATTGCTGGAGCAGAGATGTGGCTGAAGAGAGAGAAGGGCTTGGGTTAACAGGAGGCTAATATACCATGATAAAGCATTTTGGATTTATTCTGTAAGCACTGGTGAAATATTTTAAGCAGGAGAATGGAATGGTCAAAGTTTACACTGTTTTAAAAAGATTTTATTTATTTGACAAAGAGAGAGAGCACAAGCGGGGGGGGAGTAGCAGGTAGAGAGAGAGGGAGAAGCAGGCTGCCCATTTAACAAGGAGCCTGATGTGGGGGTCGATCCTAGGACTCTGGGATCATGACCTGAGCTGAAGGCAGATACTTAACTGACTGAGATACCCAGGCACCACTAAAGTTTACATTTTATAAAAGTCTCTCTGGCAGCCATATGGAAGACAGATTTAGGGAAGGCTGATACTGGAAGCAGGGAAATCATTTACAAAATCATTGTCATAGTTCAGGCAAAAGGTGATGAGAAGATGTATAGTAAGGATGGAAATGAAAGAACATATTTGAGGGATACTTAGGAAATAGAATCTATACTACTACCTGAATCATAAAATGTGGGGAGACATGAAAGTGGAGTCTATATATGCTCCCAGGTTTCTAACCTGGTTAACTAGGTAAATGGTGATGGCTCAAACAAAAACAGAGAAAACAGGGAATATAGGAGGAAGAGCAGGTGAGATGCTTTTAGGTTATTTTATTCAGGGAAAAAATAATGAATTTGGTTTTGGATCTTGAATCAGTCAGGTCAGGCTGGGCTATGCGGCAATAAAAAAGAACTCCAAACTCTCATTGCCTTAGAATATAGAGGTTTATTTCTGACTCATGCTGTATTCCATTTTTGGTGGGTAGGATTTACTCCAGGTCATCTCCACGTAAGGATACTAACTAATGGAACCTCTTTCCACTGAAACCATGCCATTTGTCATAACAGGGGGAAGGGAATAAAATTAACAGATTTTTAAAGACTTAGTAACAGGTAGGTGGGGAAGCTATCAAAAGGACAATCAGAGATATGAAGTTCAGAGTTCAGTAGAGAGTTTAGGACTAAATATTTAAATGTGGGAATCATAAGAAAAGAAGTAGTAATTTAAAATTGTAGGGACTGATTCATTTTCCCAGGAAATTTTGTAGCGTGAGAACAGGACCAAGGACAGAGCTCTGGAGAGCAACATTTGCTTGTGAAGTGAGAAGAGATGCAAAACAAAACCTCCCCGAAAAGGAATGATGAAGGTAGTACAAGGTGCATTTGTAGAGCAGGTGTTGTGGGACCATGGAATGAAAGAGTTCCAACAAGAAAGGAAAGGCCTAGGGCATTAAGTGCCACCACTGGGTCAAACAAAATAAGGATGCATGTTCATTGAATTTGGCAAGCAGGGGTCATAAGTGACTTTAACAACATCTCAAGTATATGGAGAGAGAAGCTTTTTTTTTTTTTTTTTTTTTTACAGTAAATTGAGCTGTAGAGGTGAAAAATAAAATGGTAAGTTGAGACTACCTTTTTGAGAGGAAAAAAGAGAGAAAAGGAATGTTGGGTCAGTAGAGGGGTTTTGTTTTTAGGGTGCAAGGGGCAAAAGAATGTTTATAAGATGAAGAGATGAGGCAGGAGTGGAGAGATCTCTAGAGAAAGGGGACTGGACAATGCTCCAGGTCCCCTAGGAGGAAAGAAGAAATGAGATCAGGAGCTGTGGGGAGGAGTCTCATGCAGTTGGAGGGTATGCATCAGTGATTCCTCAAGAAGCAAGTTTAATCAAGGTGACTAGATCTGGCATGAAGAAGGAGGGGGTAATGGGATGATGAGACATGAATCGGAGAGAACATCAATTGTCTTAAAATTGTGAAAAAAAACTTGTAATTTTCCTACAAGTTACTGTGTAGGAAAATAATCTAATTAATACTTAAGGATCTATAATGATCTACCCATCAGGAAAGTGAGATATGGTTTGTTTCAGATAACGAAATCAGTATGGATATGTACATAATGCATGTCTCAATGCCCTAGAATTATTGTTGGCTAAATAAAATAAAACTTATAGAATGCTTGCTACAAAGCCTCACACATACGAAGCTCTCAACAAATTTTAAGCTATGTTTAAAAAATGTAAGGGAGAGCCAATTAACAAAAATATGGTAAAATGTATATTTGATCAAATTCAAGTAAACTGAGAAGTAGAAATATATATTGCTGGAACTAGACCATTTATACATTTATCCATTTGTTCCATCTATTTATACAGATGCTGAAGCTCATTGCCAGTGTGGCCAAGATCAAATAACTTATTCATGTTACATTTATATTTAGAAATCTATATGAGTCCCACTAGTGCATTTAAAACATGTGCTTTTTTATTAAGATATAATTTACATTTAACATTATATTAGTTTCAGGTGTACAACACGATGATTCAATATGTGTATATATTATGAAATAATGATCACAGTAAGTCTAGTTTAACGTCTATCACCACACATAGTTACAATTGTTTTTCTTGTGATGGGGATTTTAAGATCTACCCTATTAGCAACTTTCAATATTCAAAAGATTATTATTTTTTTAAAGGTTTTATTTATTTGACAGAGAGAGCACAAGCAGAGGGAGAGAGAGGGAGAAGCAGGTTCCCTGCTGAGCAAGGAGCCTGATGTGGGACTCGATCCCAGGACCCTGGGATCATGACCTGGGCCGAAGGCAGCCGCTTAACCGACTGAGCCACCCAGGCGTCCCTATACAAAAGATTATTAATAACTATAGTCACCAGGCTGTAGATTACATCCCCAGGACTTGTTTATTTTATAACTGGAAGTTTGTACCATTTGACAACCTTCATTCATTTCATGAACACCCATCCCCCACCTCTGGCAACCACCCATCTCTTCTCTGTATCTATGAGTTTGGGCTTGTTTGTTTGTTTAAAGATTCCTCATATAAGTGAGATCAAATGTTATTTGTCTTTCTCGGACCTATTTTATTTAGCACAATGCCCTCAAGTGCCATCCACGTTGTCCCAAATGTCAGAATTTTCTCCTTTTTCATGATATATATATATATATATATATATATACATACATATATATTACATTTTCTTTATCCATTCATCTATTTGTAGATAATTAGATTGTTTCCATGTCTTAGCTTTTATAAATAATGCTGCAGTGGGGGTAACAGATACCTTTTCAAGTCAGTGTTTTTGTTTCCTTTGGACAAATACCTAGATATGCAATTGCTGGGTCATACGGTAGTTCTATTTTTTATTTCTTGAGGAACTTCTATATTGTTTTTCATAGTGTCTGCACCAATTTGCATTCCCACCAACAGTGTACAAGTGTATCCTTTTCTCCACATCCTCAGTGATATTTGCTATGTCTTGTGTTTTTGATAATAGCCATTCTAGCAGGTGTGAGGTGATATCTCATTGTGGTTTTGTTTTTCATTTCCCTGATGATGAGTGATGTTGAGCACCTTTTCATTTACCTACTGGCCATTGATACATCTTCTTTGGAAAAATGTCTATTCAGATCTTCTGCTCATTTCTTAAATGGCTTGTTTGCTTTTTTGCTATTGAGTTGTAAGAGTCCTTTATATATTTTGGATATTAGCACCTTATCAGATGTATTATGCAAATATTTTCTCTCATTCAGTAGGTTGCCTTTTCATTTTTTTTTTTTTTAAGATTTTATTTATTTGCGAGAGACAGAATGAGAGACAGAGAGCATGAGAGGGAGGAGGGTCAGAGGGAGAAGCAGACTCCCCGCTGAGCAGGGAGCCCAATGTGGGACTCGATCCCGGGACTCCAGGATCATGACCTGAGCCGAAGACAGTCACTTAACCAACTGAGCCACCCAGGCGCCCCTGCCTTTTCATTTTGTTGATGGTTTCCTCCTCTCTAGTTTGATGTAGTCCCACTTGTTTATTTTTGCTTTTGTTGTCTTTGATTTTAGAGTCTGATCCAAAAAACTCATTGTGAAGACTGATGTCAAGGATCTTATAGCCTAAGGGGTTTTTTCTAAGAGTTTTATGTTTTCGGATCTTATGCTCAAGTCTTTAATCCATTTTGAGTTGATTTTTTTGTATGGTGCGAGATATTGATCCAGTTTGCATGTGTGTGTCCAGTTTTCCCAACATCATTTATTAAAGAGACTGTTCTTTTCCCATTGCATATTCTTGCCTCTTTGTCATACATTAATTGACCATATATGCATGGGTTTATTTCTGGGCTCTCTATTCTCTTCTATTGATCTATGTGCATATGTTTATGCCAATATTGTATTGATGAGTAACGCTTTGTAATATGGTTTAAAATCAAGAAGCATGACGCCTCCAACTTTGTTCTTCTTTCTCAGGCTTACTTTGGCTATTCAGGGTCTTTTGTGGTTCCATACAACTTTTAGGGTTGTTTGTTTGATTTCTGTGAAAAATGCCATTGGAATTTTGAATTCTGAATTCTGTAGATTGCTTTGAGTATTATAAGCATTTTAACAATATTAATTCTTTTAATCCATGAACACGGAATCTTCTCATTTATTTGTGTCTTTTTCAATTTCTTTCATCAGTATCTTAAAGTTTGCAGAGTATAAATCTTTCACCTCCTTCGTTAAATTTATTCCTAAGAATGTAATCTTTTTAATACATTTGTAAGTGGGAATGTTTTCTTAATTTCTCTTTCTGATAATTTGTTATTAGTGTATAGAAACCCAATTGATTTTTATGTATTAATTTTGTATCCTGCTACTTTACTGAATTCATTTATTAGCTAACATTTTTTGGCAAAGTCTTTAGGGTTTTCTATATATCATGGCATCCTCAAATGGAGAAGTTTTTATTTTTTCCTTTGCATTTTGGTTATCTTTTATTTCTTCTTCTTGCCTAATTACTGTGGTTAAGACTTCTAATTCTGTGTTGAATAAAAGCAGCAAGGGTGGTTATCCTTGTCTTATTCCTGATCTTAGAGGAAAAGCTTTCAGCTTTACACCATTGAATGTGATGTTAGATATGGGCTTGTCATATATGGCCTTTATTATGTTGAGGTATGTTCCCTCTATAACCACTTTGTTGAGAGTTTTTATCATAAATGGATGTTGAATTTTGTCAAATACTTTTCCTGAATCTGTTGAGATGATACAACTTTTATCCTTCATTTTGTTAATGTTATATATCATGTTGATTGACTTATAGATGTTGAGCCATCCTTGCATCCCTGGAATAAATCCCACTTGGTTATGGTGTATGATCCTTATAATGTATGCTTGAATTCTGTTTTTTAATATCCTGTTGAGGATTGTTGCCTCTATGTCTATCAGGAACACTGGTATGTAATTTTCTCTTCTTATATGATCCTTGTCTGATTTTGGTATCAGGGTAATGCTGGCCTCATAAAATGAAGTTGGAAGTGTTCCTTCCTCTTCTATTTTCTGAGAGTTTGAGAAAGATTGGTATTAATTCTTCTTTGAATGTTTGGTAGAATTCACCAGTAAAGCCATCTGCTCCTGGACCTTTATTTGTTGGGAGGTTTTTGATTACTGATTGAATTTCCTTACTAGTAATTGTCCTGTTCAGATTTTTGATTTCTTCATGTTTCAGTCTTGGTAGATGTACATTTCTAGGAATTTATCCATTTCTAAAATATGTACTTTATGTAACATATTAATATGTTCTTCATAACATACCAATGAGGCAGACAGATATACATAATCTTTTAGGATTAAAAACATAAAAATCTTCATTCATTCAACTAAAAAGAAAGTATTATAAACTCACCTTACACATGGTAAACATGTGTACCTAACATGTTTGTTTTTTTTAATTTTGGGATTTTTATATGACTATAAGATGAGAGAAGAGAAACATACCCTGGAGAAAGGATGCTAGGCAATGGTCCTTGAGAGGATGGATGGAAAAAATCAAAAGCACATAAAAACAATGAGTACGTGCTTCTCTATTATCCAGAAAATAATATTAAATGAAAAGATAAATTAGAGCTTGAACTAGGTTCCCATTTTGAATGTGACCTGATGTTGCCCCACCCTTTTCAATGGACAGGATGACCTCAACTAAGGTATGACTTAGTCTCCACTTAGAGACTAAGGTGAGAAACAGAAGTGTGAAGGAATCAGGGGAATATAATGACTCACATATGCTATTGCCACCATGTGCCTCCTTTATAATGTCAGTTTTGCTTATATGAAAGCAGGGCCAGTCTCAGTTTATGCACATCCTTTTTTATCCATGATTTTATGAATATTATTTAAGGAAAATTATAACATATGCCTTATAAGCTAGACTCCTTTTTAAAAGACTCTACTTATAAAGTGTGCTCCTTTCTAACATAATTATTCATTTGTGTCTGAATGCCAACAGAGTCAAATTTATTAACTTACTTATTTGGGGTATTTTATTTTAGTTATGTAATTATGCTTTCATGCAAAAAGATGGTGAAAAATCCAATACAAAACTCTACACACGATATGTATGAGGATCTTTTTGGAGTGACAGAAATGTTCTAAAATTGGATCACAGTGATAGTTGCACAACTCTGTAATTTACTAAATGTCATTAACTTGTTCAGTAAAAATGGGTGAATTTTATGGTGTGCAAAATATAGCTCAATATGAAAACTTTAAATATGACATTAAAGTATTGATTCCTAACCATTCTCAGTCTAGGCTTGAGAAACTAAACACTGCAGTCAGAATCAAGCCTATTGGAGGTGTTTCTGATTTGGGGTTTTTAAAAAAATGCATCTTGAATAGAAAAAGTGGTTGTTACAATGTCTGTTATAACTTTGGAATTTGCTTTAAAGCATATGCTATATTTACACTGGCCTCTGGACAGTTCTAGGTAGTTTTATTGCAGTGCAGTCTCTGCAAGGCTCCACATCGATGCTTTGATTCATGGTGATCAGAATAAGATCTTTAGAAAAGATTGTACTGGGTCTACAATAAGGACTTAAGGCTTCCAAACTATTGAGTGCAGTGACAAACTATCTGTCAGGTCTCTGTCCATAAAGTCTCCACTATTGCTGATTTGTTAGGAGCCAGACCCTTATACTGAGGCCATTATAAAAGAAACGTTTGCATCACTTCAATTTGAGATCGAACTAAAGAGCAAGCAAATGTTTTCAAGTAACTAGGATTTTTATTGTGCATTATCAGAAAGTTAAACACATGAAGGGCTTCTAAACTTATTAGTAAGCTAAAATACTCTTTTTCCCCCTTACAATTGGATTGAAACTTCTATGGTCAACCCTTTATGCCAATAAAATCTTACTTGAGATAATTGATTTCATAGAGGTTGAACTGAAACTTTTTTCAGTTTGAAGATTAGATTCTTCGTGAAAGGTGGCATTTTCAAGCTTCAGGCATTTGAGGATCTTCCCAGGTTTAAGATAAAGATAACAGTTGTGGTAAAACTGACTTAGAACTGAGCAGAGCTAGCGTGTGTTGTTTTAAACCAAGAAGGTGCTCACAGATGGCTCAGAGAGAGATTTAGCAAGTCTGTGCTAATCACACTCATACATGGGAATATCTCCATTGAAAACAGCCAGATTTCATTGTGCTCCTTAAGTAACTTTATTACTTGGTTAACAATAACAGTAAAGTAAATATGTAATGGCCAAAAACAATATGCTTTATATTATAGTTGGATGTATATTATTAAAACCACAGTGAGAGTTTATGAAAGGTGGTTCCAATTCAAAGTATACTGAAGATACAAAGTATTTGCAGAAGTTTAGCTTTGGACAGGTAAACTATTCAGAGTTCTTGATGGCTTTGCTTCTAGACATTTCTAAACTTCTATGCAAGCCCCAAATAGGTTAATTTCTCCTACCTAATAAATTATATAAAATAAAAATACAGTATGTAAAAGATGTATTCACTTGACTAAAGGAGATTGATCTTCTCATTACAAACTGTATTTTACCATGTTTTGTCACATCTGACACTTTATGTTAAATGTCATTAACTATACAATTTTAATATCCTATATTATTAAATGTCAGTGGCCAAAATATGATAAACATGAAGATTTAGTTTTAATTTTTGTTTTTAGAATGAAACATAAAATAGAGAGATGATTCAGAAAAGAAAATTAAATTCAGTTAAACATTTATTGATCAGCCGCTGTCTGCCAAGCACTGTATTAAACACTGAGCATACAGTTTGAACAAGACTAACATGTCTTATTTCCAGCTCTCATAGTGCTTGTATTCTGGCTGGAAAACAGAAAATAAATAAATGAAGAAGATAATCACAGATCTGTAAGAGTTCTATAGACAGAATTGAAGAGGGATTTAATACAAAGTAATCGGAGGAAGCCTCTCTTAAGCAGGGTAATCAGGGAAGGTCTAGGAAGAGATGACATTTAGGCTGAGCCTTGAATGAAAAATGAGAGAGGACCATTTCCTAAATGATCTATAAATTATTTCTGCTATATCCAGACCATACAAAATCATAGCAGAAAATACCTACCTGTTCTGGTTGGTTCATGCTATTAGTGGGAGACCAGACAGCCGATGTGTGGGTTGTACCAGAGAAGGAAAGATATATTGAATAGTATTTTTCTGTATTTGTTTCTGAGTTTTATTAGTTACTTAGATTCTAGAATGAAATTCATTTTCCTTAAATATGTAAATGACTCCCAGTTTAATGGGAAGCCCAAAGTATTAAGTTTAAAAGGTGTCATAGTGGGCGCCTGGGTGGCTCAGTTGGTTAAGCGACTGCCTTCGGCTCAGGTCATGATCCTGGAGTCCCTGGATCGAGTCCCGCATTGGGCTCCCTGCTCAGCAGGGAGTCTGCTTCTCCCTCTGACCCTCCCCCCTCTCATGTACTCACTCTCTCTCATTCTCTCTCTCTCAAATAAATAAATAAAATCTTTAAAAAAAAAAAAAAAAGGGTGTCATAGTATAATATGGTAGCAGCAATATGTGCATGATAAGTTAAGTAGGGAAACCAAAAGTTAGTAGTATGAAATTGAGTAGAATTGACTTTTTATTACTGAATGAAATATATATGACGATTTACAGAAAGTTACAAGCTAAGAATGAACTATCAGTGAAGATATAAGAAAATGAGACTTTGTCTATCTTTAATGCTGCTAGGCATTCATTAGGCTCTCAGTGATGACTGATTAATTGAAATAGGAAAAACAGACAAGTGTGGTCTGCATAAAACTTGTCTAAATTTTATCTGTTATCCCATAATCATCTTGGTTACTACAATGAGACATTTCAGTTGTCAAGACTGGTTTCCTATCCCATAGCTGCTCCCGATCCCCCACTCTCGTTCTTGCTGAAAGAATCCCAATTTTGTGCAGATATGAAGAGGTCAAGTGCTTTGGGAAAAACTAGGGTCTTCCTCAATCGCAAGGAGAGAATCATGATGTGATCTTGCTGGTGATTAGTTTAGGCAGTCATGTGATCCAGTTCTGACCAATGATATTTAAAAAGTAGTCTGTACTATGGTGGCAGAGTGATTGTGGGAAAAGTCTTTCTTACTGCCTAAAAGAAAAGGATGGGAGGAAACACACCAGTCCTCAATGTTCTACCTCTCAATCTTATATTTACTTTTTATACCAGGATTTGGGGCTCATGAAAGCTTATATGGGTTTAAGATCCTGAAACTAGCAGGTTGGAAGGAGGTAAAGATCCTGGGAACATTTTGATAACCATCTGTGGAAATATCCAACATCAGGACTTTTGGTATGAGAATGTGAATTTTCTTATTTGAATTTTACCCCCTGAAAAGGTGTTTTAGTTACTTGTAGCTGCATGTATCTTCATTCAGTGACTAGTTCTATTTTCAGGTAGTATTCAATAGATTAACTGAACATACTCTTTTGTAATCCAAATAGGCAGTTGATTTGAAATTTTAATATGGGCATGCCAAACTATTCTTCCCAGCAATAGGATGTGGTTCCACAATGCAGTGCTCCTTGAGTAGGTAAATACAAATTGTTATAATTATCTCACTGATCCTTAAAATCTTCATTGTAGAAAAAGTGCTATGCTATTTAGTTGTTCTGTCTTTTGAAAGTTTACACTGAAATTTAACAAGCAGGTTCTTAAGCCTGTTGCCCTTTAAAAACACAAAAGAGCCAATTATTTTACTAGCAAAATTAGTTTCTTTGGGAATAGCAGAGAATTGCAATTTGAGACAAGCAAACTACGGTGAACCCTGGAGAAGTCCAGAAAACAAAAGAGAAGGGCTTGTTTTTATAGGGGAAAGGAGGAAGCTGGAAGGTCTATTATAACTTTTCATTGGCTGAGTGTGGTGGTTTCCCATTGGCTGAGCTGCTGCTAGGCAAGGAGAAATTCTTCTATCCTCCTGCCTCCTAGGTAAAGTAAGCTTCTTCCTATTGGGGAATGCAAGGTATGCTTCTTACCTAGAGTGGTAGTGTAGGAAAGCTCCCCCTCCAGGACTTCCTGACTCCATTTTAAATGAGGTTTCCTTTAATTTACTTTCACAAGCCTTTTAGCCTCAGGACCCCTTTAAATTCTTAAAAATTATTGAGAATAATTATTTCAAAATGAAAAATTAAATGAAAATTATTGAGGACCCCAAAGACCTTTAGCTTATGTTGATTATATCTATCAATATTAACTTTATTAAAAATTAAAACTGAGCAAATTGTAAACTATATATTTATTAATTCCTTTAAAATAACAATTACCCCTTGCATATTAACATGAAATATGTACTCATATAAAAATGACTATATTTTCCAGAACTAATTTCTTTTGCTGATTTCTTTAATGTCTTGCTTAATAAAAGATGACTGGATTCTCAAGTCTGTTCTGCATTCAATCTGTTGCAATATGTTGCCTTCATTGAAGTGAATGGAGAAAATACAGTCTCAAACAGATATGTCTGGAAAAGGAAGCATTTTGTGAACACTTAACTCCATTCTAGAGACTCCCTAGGAGTCCTGCACACTTAATAAACCACCAATCTGAGGTAACATAGACTACACTGACCTGACGAGACTTTGAGAAGCCATGTTCTTTTGTTTTTCATCAGCACGTAGTTACAAACAAACACTGGCAGATTAGGAGAGTTAGAGCTAATTCTCTATCTCCTCAGGAAAATTTTACTTTCCATAATCATAAAAAATGTAGCTGGCCATTCTATTTACCAATCAAATTTTTCTTACATTTAAAAATTACTGAAGGCCAGGGCATCTGGGTGGCTCAGTCAGTTAAGTGTCTGCCTTCAGCTCAGGTCATGATCTCAGGGTCCTGGGATAGACTCAGTGGGGAGTCTGCTTCCCCTTCTTCCTCTGCCCTTCCCCACAGCTCATTCTCTCTATCCCTCAAATAAATAAATAAAATCTTTTTAAAAAGTTACTGAAGACAAATTCAGGAGAAGACTAAAGTGAGAAGACGTGGGCTCAGAATTAATTATGAAATACCATGTCTGATAATCATTAGTGTTCTCCAGTAATTCTGGGATGTTCATCCTGGATACATAGCAGGATGCACTTCCTTTCCCTTCAAGTCAGGTGTGGCCATGTGACTTCTTTAGCCAGTGATATATGAGTGGAAGTGAAATGTCTTATTTCTGATTGAAGCCATAAGAACAAATAAGCAATTTGTCACATTCCTTTCCCTCTTGTCCGGATGGAGGGGATTCCATCAGCTGATTAAGAAAGATATGGAGCAGGACCGTCTGCTGAAGTAAACTTTGTGGTTTAAAACTAGTGAGATTTTGGAATTGTGCCTATAGGATAACTCAGCCTATGTTGCCTAATTCCCTTTACTTTATGATCCATTAAAGAACAATGCCATGAAAGCAAACAATATAGTCATAAAATTCTGTCTTCAACAAGCTAGAACACTAGATAAGGATTGTATCACTTTTGACCAAGATTCATAGGGAAAGAAAAATATTTAATGTGATCTTTGAAGCAAATTATAATAATCAAAACAATACCAAGTTGGGATGAATTACTAATATTGCTGTAGGCAACATTTTGGAGTTATTTTAACAAAAAGAATTTTCATTCATCCACAGAACAATTCATCACCTGAAGTTATATGAAGGCTCTGCTAGGCTCTAGAGAGAAACATTGATGGGATCCACCCTCATGAAGTGAATCATTTCCTGAAAACTTTATAGAAATTATTAGTCTAAGTCAGTCCTCAGCCCCTTATTTAAGAAAAAAAATACCTTTTGTTTTATGATACATAATAGAAACTTGAATTAGCAGTGACTTAAGCAAAATGGATGTTTATCTTTTTCTCTCATATAAAATAGTTTACTAGATAGATATTCCAGGGTTGGTATGGTAGCTTTTTTTTTTTTTTTAAAGATTTCATTTATTTGTTTGTTTATTTATTTATTTAGAGTGCTAGTGGGGGGGAGGGGCAGAGGGAGAGGGAGAGAGAGAATCTCAAGCAGACTCCAAACTGAGTGCAGAGCCTGATGTGGGGCTCGATCTCATGACCCTGAGATCATGACCTGAGCTGAAATCAAGAGTTGGCCACTTAACCAACTGAGCTATCCATGTGTGAGAGCTCTTTTTTAATAAGGGACCCACATGGTTTCCTTCCGTCTCATTGTGCCATCATCCCTAGGATATGAACCTTGCCTTTGTTGCGCAAGATAGCTGCTAGAAATCCAAGCATCAGTCTATACTCCAGGTAATATTATGGTAGAAGAGACAAGAAGCATAAAAGGGCCAATGACATCTTTTAAGGAGGTGTCTTGGAAGTTGCTATATAATTTTTTTTAGTCTCTTCGTTCAGAATTTAGCCACATAGCCACACCTCGCTGCAAGGAAAGCTAGAAAACACAGCTTTTATTGTGAGCAACCCTATCCCTACCTAAAAACCAGGAGGTTTGTTACCAAGAAAGAATGGATATTGGGGTGGTAACTAACAGATTGTGTCACACTCTTCTGTAACAGGTACAGATTAAAACTACCTTCAAGAAATTTTATCAGAAGAATAATTCATAAAACAGTTGATTCTCTCCTTCATACTTACAAGTTCAGTGGACTCTGGGAGTCTGGAGCTATCTTGCTTTTAATCATAGCACTGGGTATAGTTTGAAAGCAAGTTTTCTCTAAGTTTGCGAAGGTGAGATAGCAGGATGAATTGGTCTATTGGGATCACCCTTAATCACTGAATGCTAACTGTAGAATATTATATCCAGGAGGCAATCTTTTGGCTATAGTATATTTACTTTTTTATAACCTTTAATATTGGATCATTTCAAACTTATAAGGATTGCAAGGACTCCTATATTGCATGCCCTTTACCCAGGTTCACCAGTTGTTAAACATTTTGTCCCACTTGATTTACTGTTTTCTTGGCATACACCCCCCCACACACACACACAGATTTTTTTTCTCAATTATTTAAGAGTAAGTTGCAGACATCATGCTCCTTTATGCCTAAATACTTTGGTGTGCATATGCTAAAATCAAGGACAATTTCTTTCGTAACCACAGCACAATTTAAAAAATCAGGAAATTCTACATTGATACAATAACTATTATCTAATCCCCAGTCAATATTCAAATGTCACTAATTGTCCCAATTATTCCTTTTATATCTGTATTTCTTTTCCTAGCCTAGAATCCAATCCAGAATCATGCACTGAATTTAGTTTGCATGTCTCTTTAGTCCCCTTTGATCTGTGGCAGTCCCTCAGCCTTGTTTTGTCTTTCATGACCTTAGCATTTTTTAAGAACACTGACCAATTATTTTGCAGAAGGCTCCACAAATTGAGGGTATCTGACATTTCTTCATGATTAA
Source organism: Phoca vitulina (assembly GCF_004348235.1). NCBI lineage: Eukaryota > Metazoa > Chordata > Mammalia > Carnivora > Phocidae > Phoca > Phoca vitulina. The sequence goes on from NW_022589714.1 coordinate 7,282,033, forward strand.
TTCAAGTTATGCAAATTTGGGGGGAATAATTCAGTAGTGATGTTTTATATCTTGCAAGACATCCTAACAGGTGGTACGTGATATGACTTTGTCTCATTAATTGTGATATTAAACTTAATCATTTCCTTAAAGTAGTATCTGCCAGGTTTCCCCACTGTGAAGTTATTTTCCCTTTGTAATTAATAAGTAGTTATGGGGAGATACTCTAAGACTATGTAAACACCCTGTTTCTCACCAAATGTTCACCAGTGGTTTTGGAATCCACTGATGATTCTTGCCTAAATCAATTACTATGATGATGGTTTCAAAATGACAACTTTCTTGCTCCATCTTTCCTTCCACCTGTGTTAATTGGCATTTTAGGCCATAGTGTTTTGATTTTTTTAAAATCCAGATATCCCATTATTCAGAATTCTGTTTGATATTTAAGTCTGTGGGCATGAAAAAGATAAAGCAATCCATTGTTTTATAAACAAAGTGTCTTAGTTTAGGCCTCTATGACAAATTGTCCAAGACTGGGTGGCTTATTAGCAATAGAAATGTATTTCTTACAGTTCTGCAGGCTAGAAGTCCAAGATCAGGATGCCAGCATGGTAGGTTCTGGTGAGAGCCTCCTTCCCATTTGCAGACCGCCATCTTCCTGTAGCCTCACATTGAGGAAAGAGCTGGAGATCTCTCTGGGGTCTCCTTTATAACGGCACTAATCCCATTCTTGAGGGCTCCATCTTATGACCTAATCACCTCCCCAAAGCCCCATTCCTAACAGCAGCACATTGAGGGGTTAGGATTTCAACATATGAATTTTGAGGTAGCACAAATATTTACTCCATGACTGAAAGTTCTTAAAATTCTCTCTTGGAGCACAGTGTGATTTTGATGGGTGGTTTTTTATAGAAAAGCCCGAAATCTTATAACCATCAAAGAGTTGGAAGCATTTTAAAAATTTGTTTTACATAAAATAACCGAGGCACTAGGAAATTAAGTACTTTGTCTAAGATCCCTTAGTGGGTAACTAGCAGAGCCAAAGTTCAAACCCAAGCAACTCAACTCCAGAGAATGTGCTCAATAACCACTGGGTTATAAAGAACCAATGAGCAGAGCTGAACACTGGAAGTACTCGCAAGAATGGACAGTATCTGGGTGGCTGGTGTATTGAGGGCAGCTTTCCTTTCCTAGGCTGGGGACCATGGTTATGGACTCCTCCTGTTCCCAGAGCAGAGTATTACCAAAAGCAAGGCAGGACTGGGTCCTACAAGGGCCTGAAGTTGTATTTTTAAATGATAGCTAAGAAAGGTTATATTGAATTAGACACTAAGATAGTAAAAATTTTGAAACATGGTGATTAATTATTTGTAGTCTATCTAAAGTTTTTAGAATGTAAGATGCTTCCTTGTCATAGATACATTTAACCCCCCGTCATGTCAATATAGGGCCTCACGCATACCTCAGTGATGCCCGTTGTCCTCAAATCTAGAGCTGGTCAGGGCTGACCTTTCCAGCCTTCAGCCCTGGTCGGGGAGGGGTATTTGCCTGGTGCATATGCTGGGGAAGGGATGTCTGACTGCAGCAAACATAGACTTCCAGCTAATTCTTCTGTTTTCAGCACACCCTACATCCTCGTCTCCAAAGATAACTGGTGCCTCCAATTCTTGAGACTGCCCAGGGTTCTGCATCATGAGTCAGCTTGTTTTTGGGTGTTGTCTTCTCCCACTGTTGGTTCAGGTGTCAGCTTTCTTCAAACTGATGACTCAGTGACTAGTCCTCCATACTTTCTTTCCCTTTGCCCTTGAGCATGTGTGCCTTTTTGCATTCCTTCACCATCATCTGAGTAGGGTGTTAGGAGAGACAAATGTGTGTATTCAATCCATATTTCCTGATACCTCTTTAATTATATCATTAAAGGTTAAGTTAGACTGAAGCAGAACCAAGAACAATCTATAGGTCAGTATAAAATTGGGTGTATACTCTTCTTCTAATACAACTCTTACTGATAAGCTGCTGAGGCAGAAATTAGAGGGCTTTTTTTCTTAATGAATGTTAACTCTAGCAAGTTATGCAAGAGCTGGTTTCTAGAGACAATTGAATTCTCCTGTGCCGTATAGGTGCCATAATATACATATTGCATACATGTACACATAATACATATATTATGTCCTGGATATTGAATCCAGTAGTTTGTTATACAAATTAGGGCAGAATCACGTGATGAGTTCTAGTGTGTTTAGGGAGGGCAATGGTGTTACTTCTCCACCCCACCCCACCCCCACCTTGTCTTCTATTTGTTCACTGATTGTTCTATCAGCCTGTGGCTATTTTAAGGAAAAGGGAATTTATTGAAAGGGGACCAGGGGTTCATAGACCCAAAGGGATGCTGGAATTCAAGTGAAGGAATGGTGAGAACAAGGAGACTCAGGAAGTAGGGAATACAGACCACCACCCAGAAACAGCCTGGTGGGAATGTTGCTGCTGACCCGGCTGCTGTATAAGAAGGATCTTCAGCGGGCCCCCATCTGTGCTGCACTCTCTGGGATGTCCCTCACCCGACCCAAGCCACTACAAGGGGACGTTATCAAGTTGGTCACAACCTTGGGAAACTGAACTCGACCCTGCCAGGACCTTCTGGTGTGTACGGCCTGCCTCCCGGAGTCAGCCACTCACTGATGAGGTGAGCTTACATCGGGCAGAAGACAGATCTGTATCTTTGACTTTTGGCTTCTAGAAAATGGGAAATAAGAGCCAGGAATTCCTACCCCTAAGAATTCTCCATGAAGAGATCAAGATATTTTGGGAAGGGGACTCTGTATCAGACACCTGTTGGGCCCTGCCTCACATCCTCTCAGCCTCACTGCTTTTTGCACACTTGGTTTTGGAAAACTGCTGTGTAGGCTTCCAGTGGCTTCATGCGGATGGCACGTTGCCCTCAGCATGCCCTGAACATCTTTTGCGACCTGTTCCGACACTATGGGCGACTGTCAGGCATGCTCTCCCTGCACAGCCCTGAAGTCAGGAGAGTTATTGCCTCCTGGGGTCACCCTCAGCCAACAGTTTATGAATCAATGTCTCCCTCTGTCAAATCATTTGGTAGACAGTTCTGAAACTCTCTATACATTCCTCGGCAGGCCTTGGAGAGATCAAGCCTCAGTTGCCCACAGTAAGTAAATAACCTGATAAAATATCCTTGTAGTAGTTTTTTCTTCTTCCCTGCTTTATACTTTCTGGTCCCTTACTCTTACTCTTGCTCCCTGCGATCACATGCTAAATAAACCTCCTGCACACAGGTCTTTGTTTCAGGCTCTGCTCTGGGGGTAACTCAAGCTAAGACAGAGCACATACTACAGGGTCAAAATAAAGTTAGCTTCAGGGATTAGGTCCGTGAAAGCAGCAAGCAGCATTTATGTGGATCCTGTTTGTTCTAATTTTAAAAAGAAAAAAAAAAATACAGTGTATCCAAGGTGTGGGTAACTGCTGCCCCAGCCTCAGGACTGTCTCTGCCTTATCTTACAAGAGGTTCTTGCTCAGTGATTGCTGGGCTGTCATAGAAGAGGATAGAAGAGGACCCAGATCCCTCCTCAGGCCCATTCTCTAAGCAGTAGGCTTTTCCCTTCTTGGGCCACTTCCTCCAGATAAATTCTTAGGCATCTGGGGTCCCATATAGTATGTCCATTTCTTGCTCCTCTCTTCAGTCTGTCCATCCCCACAGCCCCTTTATCCCTTCCATACCGAATGTTCACTTATAACAGACCTCAATGACTCATTAAATCTAGAGCCTAAATCAAAAGCAGCCAAAATAGTCAAATCCCTTTCTCTAAGGGCATGGGAGGCTGGGTCTTTGAACTCCCAGAGGGTAAGAAATAATTACATTCCATCCCTCTAATTCAGCAAGGAAAAGGTTGAGAAAGAATAGAATAGTAAAATTTTCACAGAGTGATGGAATATTTACATTCTACTACGAGTATTCCATGTCCCTTTTTCTCGTTGGATCTTATGCCCTTCCCAGTTCAGATCCTCACCAGCATCCACCTGGACTTGTCCAGAATCTTTGCCTCTACCCTACAGACATTATCTTTTAACATAAAAATCTGACCAAGTCATTCTACTGTGTAGAAACCCATAATGGTTCTTGATAGTCCTATAGATAAACAAAGATGTCCACATCCTCATCTTCCAAATCTGTGAGTATATTTTGGTAATATCTCTTGTAAACTGGAAAGTGTACAAGGACTTCAGGACAATGTAATAATCATAGCAAAGTTTCATGTAATGAAGTTAACTAATTTCTTTGAGTGAACATTTTAAGCAATTTAAAATCTTAGATTTTAACAAGTCAAATCTAGTTGAAAGATAGGTTTTGTATAGACATTATGAAGAGATATAAGCTCATAACATCAAACATCAGGTTATATTATCTAGACACAGCTGTTAAGGAACCAATCTTGGGCAAAACTTTCCAAACTTCTCACTTAAAAAATCGGAACTCTGTTTATGAAAACACAACTCAGAAGAAATTTTGGGGCTTCCCTAGTGTTATGTCATCCAAGGGAGACAAACTTGGTGACATGCTGCTGTAGAAATCTGACCCTTTCGGAATTTACAGGAAGAGCAAGAAGCATTGCACAACAGCAAATCCATCTACAGTCTTACAATCCTGAGGACTGAGGCTGGCAGTATTTTCATGGTAATTTTATTTGCATTTTACAGATGAGGAATTGGCACCAGGAGGCTGAGCAACTTAGCTGCAGGTCCCAGAGCTGGTAAACGACTGTGTTGGGATTTGAGCTGTGGTCTCAACTATAAGGGGGTCTATCGTCTGCTGCTGCCTCCAAACAGGGTCACCATTTCCTAGATGTGCTCTTCAGCAGGATGGCTTTCTAAAAACCCCAGTGATCACAATGAGGAGGTAGGGGTTGAACTGAGCTAACCAGAACATAGCAGGTATGAACACTCCTGTCTCTATTTTGGCTGAGGATATTCCAGGCTGTGAAGGTCTGACTGAAAGGTCTAGGGGCTCCAGGCCCCTCAGGAATGTCTCTCTGCCTCAAGGCTGACTTTATAATTGGAGGTTTCTGTCCCCAGATAAATGAGTGGTGCGTGGTAGTGCTCTTCCTGTGAGAAATAAAAGATTCTAGACTTCACTCTCCATGGCATGTTTGCTCCATAATATTAAATTCAATTATTTGAATTTAATTTGCTAATAGATTGAAATTTAATTTTAAACATAGAATGCATTTTAGTAATGAGGATCCAACTTATTGAAATTTTTTTTTTTAGAGAGAGAGAGAGAGAGCACACATGCACGAGAGCGAGTGGGGAAAGAGAGGGAGAGAGAGAATCCCAAGCAGGCTCCATGCCCAGCCCAATGCAGGACTCGATCTCACTACCCTGAGATCATGAGCTGAGCCGAAATCAAGAGTCCGGACACTTAACCGACTGAGCCACCTAGGTGCCCATGAAATTCTTAATAACAATAGTTTCCTTATAAAATGAAACCGGAAAGTGTTTGTTACCTTTGAGAAATGCCCCTCCTTGATCAGGTTCTTATCCTAAACCATATTTCTGGTTCTCTCTTTACTGTTAATCTTGACAGTAGAACCGAGGCCTTTTTGAATCCACACCTGGGTGTGGACCCTGCTTTTCCCTGCCCCCTCCCCCGACCTGTGAGGAGCTGGAGATACTGCTGTCACAAAACTCTGTCTAATAAATCTGTTTCTCACTCTGCCTTTCCTGAAGATTTTGCTTTGTGTCAGGGTCTGCTTATGGGAAAACCTGAACAAAGATAAAGGCCAAGTGAAACCCCGCTGTGGGTTCAAATCCATGTCCTTTCTGAGGGCTGGGTTTTTGACACTGAGAGATCACACTATGTTCCTAGGCTTAGACCCATTGTCTCTAGTTTAAAAATCCTTCTGCATAAGCCTACCCCAAATCCTGGGCACGGAGGTGGCCATGCTCAGCAGTTGGACTCTAGCTGATGATTGCTAGGTCCTGGCTCTGGGGTCAGACATAGCTTCAGGGATGCACAGGGAGTCCATGTTAAAGAGCAACACTAAGCTCCAATAGCACCTGCTCCAGGAAGCTTTTTCTAGTCTTCTCATCCTAAGTAGGAAAAACTCACCTCCTCCTTTGTGCCTCTGCCACCCTGGATACACTTCTGGCCAAGCACCAAGCATATGTTATTATAGTCATTCATTCACATCTGTATCTTTATAATAGACAGCAAGCTCCTTGAAGGAAAAGATCATGTGTTCTTCATCATTGTGTCCCTGCTACCCAACAAGATTCCAGAAACCAATATTATGGAGGCACTTCATAAATGTTTGGTTGTTGAATGAATGGATTTTCTATGATCCACTCCCAGGATCTCCAGGAGTAAGGTATTGTGAATGATGGGTCTGCATATCAGCATCCACTCACCATGCTCACCTGAGACAGCTCAGGCCGGTGACTGTGCCCGTTCTCCTGGCAGTCCAATTAGAACACTCTGAGGCATAGCGCGCCTGGGTGGCTCAGATGGTGAAGCATCCGACTTTTGGCTTCAGCTCAGGTCATAATCTCAGGATCATGAGATAGAGCCCCGCATCGGGCCCCCACTTGGTGGGGAGTCTGCTTGAGAGTCTCTCTCTTCCTCTCCTTCTGCCCCGCCCCACGCTCTCTCTCTCTGTCTCTCTCTAAAATAAATTAATTAATTAAAATAAAAACACTCTGAGGCAAGGGGTGAAATGGGTCTGAGCCTGGTAGCTTCTTCCTCATTTGGCCTTTTGAACTATTTCCTAGAGGAAGAAACCAGCTGCATAGAGCTGCACAGGCTTGTTGCCATATATACTCGTTCCTATACTAGGAACGGACAGCCTAGGCCCTAGGTCTGGCCAGTGGCAACCTGCTCTAGAGCTCCAAGAATTTAGCCACCAGTTCACCAGAGGATAGGCTGCAGGATGGTGACTCACCCTTCTTCTCCCTTGGCTAGAGCCATGAATAACTCTGCTCCTAGTCTCTGGTTTCAGAGTGAGCATGGGGGAAGGCTGTCAGCTGTCATCGGCAGCTTTTCCAGGAATTCTGCCCTGTCCTTTCTGAGCATGGAGAATGGTGTCTATTAGAGCACTTTATTTTGCCCTTGGCTCTTCTAACTGTTAGTGAGAACTGTGTTCTCAGCTGCAGGACTGAAGCCTTTTCCTTGAGAAAGACACATAATGGAAAATGTAGTCCATATTTTACATGTGGTTAGAGGGAAGATACATAAAAAAGCCAGAGCCTCTTACTCACAAGGGGCATCCAAATATATGCACAGGGTGTGCATAAGTAAAGAAATAATGGAATAAACTGTGCTACTTCAGAACAGAGTTTTTTCGACGCATGAGGAATAACCGTCAGTACCGAAGAGTAAACAAATCGGTGACATGCTTTTAAGTGAAAAAGCAAATGATGCAATTTATGCTTAAAAAAATCCCATACGTGTATATGTATAATGGCATATTTTGTAAAAACAAATGTCTGTAAGCATGTACAAAAAAATGTAGAAGGGTAGAAGGTAATTGGGTAGAAGGTAATTTTCACATTTTTATTGCTCATAATTCTATTTTGTTTAAATTTTTACAACAGGCATGTTTTTTACTTACAAACAAAAAAACTGAAGAAAAACTTAACAGAAAAAAAGAGAAATGGTCAACAAAAATGCACAATTTTTCAAAGAAAATACGCAAATTGTCATTCACCAAAAATTTTAAATGTATATTTTAACTAATTTTAAAGAAAAGCAAACTAAAGCAACAACAAAGCGCTATTTCTGGCACATCAAACTGGAAACTAATTTTCTAACCCTCTTAAGTAGTCTGGATGAGAATGTAGTGAGAGACAGGCACATTTTTTTCCACCGGTGGTGGGAGTTTATACAATTTACATTGGCACACTAATTCAGAACAATAAAGGCAAAATATGTTTGAACCTTAAAAAAGTTTTACTTTTCTATTTTACTCGCCAATTCCAAATCTAGAACCTATTGAAAGGAAATAATTTACATATCAAAAATTTATGTAGAAAAATACTTATCATGAATCATTCGCAACCGAAATTAAAAACAATAGAGGCACCTAGGTGGCTCAGTCGTTAAAGCATCTGCCTTCGGCTCAGGTCATGATCCCAGGGTCCTGGGATCGAGCCCCGTGTTGGGCTCCCGGCTCAGTGGGGAATCTATTTCTCTCTCTCCCACTCCCCCTGCTTGTGTTCCCTCTCTCACTATGTCTCTCTCTGTCAAATAAATAAATAAAATCTTAAAAAAAAAGAAATTAAAAACAATCTATTCAATAATACAGATATCATTAAAGGATAATATCATGCACCCATTTAAAATCTTATGCTCAAAGAATATTTAATGACATGTCAAAATCTCATCTTATAATTCAGTGAAACTGGGGGCGAAGACTATCTAAGGTATGAAATCAGCTTGAGGTAATCAAATATCTAGGTGTGCATACATACTCATACCGACATGGACAAGAGACTAGAAAAATACACCAAAACATTAAACTTTGTGATAGCTGGGGTTGCCATTATAGGTAATTTTATTTCTTTATAATTTTCTACACTTTCCACTTTTTCAGCAATGTTCTGATTTTCCACTTATCAGGAAAACTAGTGAAGTTAAACTAAATAACATGAAAAGTAAAAGGGGAAAAACCTACTATAGTTCTTTAGGACTAGCAGCAAACAGATAAGCTATTAGCTGTGTTTCTGTGGTGTACTGCTCTTAGTGAAGTCTGTTTTAGGGCAAAGAAGATTTTTTAAAAAGTCAGTAATGTCTACTTGTAATTTTCCATTAGCTTTTAATGTAGAATATCTTGGGGTTTTTTTTGAATTTGGAATCGCATAGCTCAAATAAACCTATAACAGTTTTTGAAAGGTCCATAAATATTTTTACAACATCAGGGGAATTCAAATAGATTCAGCTGGGTTGTACCTGCAACGTCCAGCCAGTCATGTATAGAAAGATCTTGTTACCAAGAGTCTGTGCTTTCGCGGTTCGACTCCAACTCTGATTAAGCTCTGCACCAACACGGGATTTAAGGCGTCTGTATTTTGGATCCAGAGGATAAAAGAGCTCATTTTATCTCACCACACTCTCCAGGCAACAAATGCTCCAGATATCAGGCCTGGCACCAGCAAATGCTCCCTTGTTGTTTTCACTAATGCCTTGTCTTTACATAAATGTTACTTTTGCTGGGAGTTTTTGTTTATGTTATTTAATATGAGGACAGAAGATTCTGGTGGGGGGGGTTGATAATTTTTTAAAACACTTGCCTTAAGTATTTCTTAAAAACATAACTCTGTATACTTTATATGGGTGATTTATACAGTCACCGTCGTTGATAAGAAAATTCCTGCCAGTTTCCTCATCTTTCCTTGAGAGGCTCAGATCATAGGAGAAAAGGTATCCAGTGACTCTCACTATTTTCTCTCCAAAACTGTTCTCTCTATATTGAAACACATTTAAGAAAGAAATCACAACAAAACTCATTTGGGAAAGAGGCAGTCTAGTCCAGATTTGGTAAACATTTATACTTTGCACTTCCTTTAAAGTAAACAGAAAGCTCTGGAGATCTGCCTCTGAGTGCTAATGAAAACACCCCACATGGCCCAGGTGGCATATGACAGACAAGTGTTCCTCACACAAGTACCTGGGAGAATACAGTGCTCCCACATAGCAGGACCAGCAAGCTTTGTCCATTGATACGATTTGCCAATATACTTGAAAGTTACTGACATTAAACCTTTGGTGTCTCTAGTCCAAGTGTATATTTGACCCTCTTCGCTGATTTACCACGCCATGCTATACATCACTCTAATATCATCTCATAGAGAGTAAAATATTATTCAGTATTTGAGGTCAAGTAGACTGGAACTTAAAATTCCCTTTCATTTGGCTCAATCTCCATGTGACCTTAGGCATCTTTTACCAGGGGGGGCTCTTCCTAGAAACTACTATATCAAGGGCACTGTGTAGGAACTCTCGTTACTATGTGTGTGTTATTTATCTTTATTTCCAAATTACATAACCAATGGCAGAACAATCTAAAGAGGAGGCAGGGCAGTTAACCAAGATACATGTGAGGTCTTACCAGGTGCCAGGGCCACGTGGCATGCCCGTGACGAGCCTGTGGCATATCCATCTATGCTCAGACATTCTTCTCATGGGCTATTGAGTTGGTCAGTCCATGGGTTAAAAGAGTACTGGCTTCAGGGCATGTGTTCTTTATTCACTTGTCCTGTTCCAAAGTTCTTTGAACATCCTAAGTGATCAGAAGCTCTTTGAAATAAAGTCTGGATTCTGTTCCTATTGGGTTATGTAAGTCTAACTTCTTCATCTTTTATATCCTGACCTCAATGTTCTAGTTAATCAAATAAAATGGCATTTTGTGAAAGAAATTAGATCTCACTGCAATTATGACAGGCTACTTCTTTTTTTTTAATAAGGAGAAACAAAATGGAAAGGAAAATTGCCAACAGCCTACGGAGGCTCCCCAAAGCCTCTTTTGTGGAAGCTGACTGCTTTGGGCAACATATTTGACAACTGGCTCAGCAACCCAGCTGTGTGTGGCTTGTCTTCGACAACTGACCTGCCACATGGGTGAGTTGCTCCCAACATGCCTTGATGGGCATTGTGCTTTCCCTGGAAGGTTTTCTTAACATAAGAGGTCCAGATACTCTTCAGTAGCCCAAGTCCATCATTTTCCAGGCTCATTTCCCTTAGATCCCTTGAACCTGATTCTGCCATGACTTTGGACAATGTATTTCATCTTAATTATAAAGCCTCAGTTTAGTCATCTGCTCACAGTGAGGGAGGGGCAGAGACAGAGGGAGAGAGAATTGTAAGCAGACTCCACATGGAGCACAAAGCCAGACGTGAGGTTCAATCTCATGACCCTGAGATCATGACCTGAGCCCAACTCAAGAGTCAGACACTCAACAGACTGAGCCACCCAGGTGCCCTGAGATAAGATATTTAAAATGCTATCACAAAGACCAAGAAGCACGTGAGAAGATTCTCAATATTATTAGTCATTATGCAGATACAAATCAAAACCACAGTGAGATATTACTTCATACCACTTAGGAAGGCTAAAATAAAAAAAAAATTGAAAATAACAAATGTTGGTGAGGATGTGGAGAAATTAGAACCCTCATATGTTTCTGGTGGCAATATAAAATGGAAACTGAAAAACAGTTTAGCAGTTCCTCAACAAGTCAAGTATGGCTAAATCATGTGACCCAGTAATACCACTCCTGAGTATATACCCAAAAGAACTGAAAACAGTGCCCCCCAAAAACTTGAACATGAATATTTAAAGAAGCACTATTTCCAATAGCCAAAACACAGAAACGATCTAAACGTCAACCAACTGATGAATGGACAGACAAAATGTGGTCTATCCATACAGTGGACTATTATTCAGCCATAAAAAGAATGAAGTACTGATACATGCTACAATATGGATGAAACCTTGAGAATATTATACTAAACATAAGAAAGTGGATCCAAAGGCAACATGTTATATGAGTCAATTTATATGAAGTATCCAGAGTGGGCAAATCCACAGAGATAAAAAGCAGATTAGTAGTTGCCAGGGACTGGTGGGAGGGAAGAATGGGGAGTGTCCTGGACATAGGGTTTCCTTTTGGGGTGATGAAAGTGTTCCAGCACTAGATAGTGGTGATGGTTGCATGTCACTATGAATATACTGAATGTCACCAATGGTAAATTTTATGTTACATGTGGTATTTTGTCACAATAAAATGTATTTTGAGAGTAAACATTCAGCCTTTACTAAATAATTTTGGCATTTTAATGTATTCTGAGAACAATATTACCTGACGGTTATTATCTAGTAATTTGGTGCATTGAGTTTTATTCTATTAGTAGAATTATTGTCTAACTGGTATAATTCTTATCTCCAACTGAACTGCATGCTGCCTTATATAGGGACAGGGCCTCATTACCTTCCACCAAGCTATTCCTGCATACAGACAGAACTTCCTGTGAGAATTGATTTCAGAGGCGCTGAACATCTTATCTGCCCCTGTTTTTACCCCATAAGCCCACGTTGTACCATGAAATTCCATACCAGAAGGACTCTTTTGTATAAGGTACTATGTCTCTACCATCAGAATAATAAACTGAAAGAGTTAATACTATGTACCGACAGATCAGAAAATTTAACATCTTAGCAAGAATTAAGCCAGTTACCAAAAAAGCATCTGAAAAAAATGGGACTTTGCACAGGAGATTTGGTGGGGGCTGACTGAGGTGACAGTTTGGCCTGTTAAGGTGAACTCCAGTGATTGGCTCTTAATCACCAGGGCAGTGGGAGAAAACAATACTCTGGAGGAGGACAGCTGAAAGGGAGGTGAGAAATTTGAAAAGCAAATTTCACCTAGGTGAGATTTTACCAGGATCTTGTGTTGCACCCAAAGCAGTATGCTTATCTCAATACAATAGACACTCAATATAACAATCAAGGTGCTTTTCTTTTGAAGGAAGAAATGAGTGAATGGATGATGTCTGGAATAGATTTTAAAAGGCCCCCTTCCCATACCCCTCTCTTTTATCCCGAGTTATAACAGAAATAATAATAACAACAACAACAACAATAATAATAATGATGATAATAATAAACATTTATATGGCTTACAATGGGCTGAACAATTTTGGGATGCCTGGATGGCTCAGTCGGTTAAGCGTCTGCCTTCGGCTCAGGTCATGATCCCAGGGTCCTGGGATTGAGTTCTGCATCGGGCTCCCTGCTCAGCAGGAAGTCTTCTTCTCCCTCTACCCTCCCCCTTGCTCGTGATCTCTCTCTCTCTCTCTGGCTGACAAATAAATAAATAAAATCTTTAAATAAAACAATTTATATGATTATTTTATTCACTCTGCCCTTAATCCTATGAGACAGTTACTATTATTACCCCAATTCACAGCAACTTTGAAAGGATAAGCAACTCGCCCAAGTTATAGCCTAGTGAAGCCAGCTTTCAACCCATCCAGCACCTCCACTCTAACCACTATGCTGATTGTTCGAACGCCCTCTGTCCCTGTCCGTGGAAACATTAGCAGGGGCTAATCGAGTCTAAGAAAATGAGTCCAGCTAACAGTAGCAAAGAGCAATCATGATTGAACACTGTGGGGTGGAGGACCATTTTGATCATTTCCCTCTCTGCCCCTCCTAGTCACCCCACACCTCCCATGTGAGCCTGGGGGATTTGTTACTATTAAAGCAAGATCATCACAGCCCCTGTGAGAGCATATCAAGTGCTCATTCCAGTTTGAGTTGGCATTTTGTGTGTGTGTGTGTGTGTGTGTGTGTGTGTAAAACAAAACTAAACAAAAAGGCATATTGAAATAACGAATACAATTTACAACACTTATTAGTTGTTAAGTGATATTTGTTGCAAATACTATGTTTAGCTTGTGTGGAATATATATAGCCCATTATATTTCTTTTATTGTGTTTCAACATATCTACAGAATGACCATTCATGAGTTACAGTAACACGGCTACTCTGTCATCTATATGTTTACTCAATGATATCTTAAGACAGCTTTCTGATCAGCAACTTCAGACAAGCCAAAACCTGAGCTGAATATTTCCTAGCTTCTGCACTCACTTTTGTATAGATTGGGCCACTTCTCCTTCCACGTATGCAGATTTGTTTATCACATTTATGTACTTTCAAAGCAGCTGAAAGGAAGACTTTGGATCCAAACCATCTCGGTGTAGAGTGTCATACAACCAAATAATCTGGTAACATTTGGAATTTTTCACTTTCCACTGCAATATTTAGGCCATGTGTGCAAATTAATCTGCATATGCATAATATAGGAATACATTTGTAGACGGAGTCTATTTAGCAATCTGTTTTCCTCTTTCTACGTATCATTCTCCCCAATGGCTTAAAATCAGTGCAGCCGTTATTTCCCTGATCTGTAGAATTTTTCTTTCTGAGCTGAGGAATTTGCTAGGCTATAGCTTTTCCTCCAATTAATCGTAAAACGTTTATCTCTTCTAACCTGTGATGCTCTCCAGAGGTAGTGAGCAAAGAACAGTATCAGAGTTTAAATCCAAGAGTGATGTGACCAGGAGCATCTGTCCCTTTCTTACTTGAGCAGAGGGATAGAGGGACTGGGTCCATGTTACTAACCTAAGCATGCACATGTGGTAACGTGTTACTCCAAACACCTGATGGTCCTCCACTCCTCCCACCCCGCCACTCACCCCCTGACTACACACACACAAACCCACATGCTGGCAAATGGCAAAATCAATGCAACCAGATGGGTGGCGACCTGAGAGTTGCTGAGACCATATGATGCAGTCAGAGACTTTATTTGCTGGAGATGTTAATTACTTTGTGCTCAGATAAATACTATCATGTGCAGGAAAGGGACTATTATTTGGAGTTGACTCCTGTTTTAGAGCATGGGCTGTCAGGAGGCTGCTCTGGTTGGTCGCTTTCGGATCTACACTCTCAGCAAGGCTTCCTGAAAAGATAATTAAAGGACTCCCAGCTCAGCTAAGCACATAATGTTTACATCAGGCAGAGAGCAACAAAAAAACTTCTCAAAATTTGTATTTTGGCTTCTGAGCTTCTGCAGGAATCCATAAAAGCATGTTAAATTTATGTATCTAGTAGCTCACACTGTGCTTGTTGAACCTTTCTTACTTTCAAAATAGGTAGCTGCTTGGGACTCTGAAATGGATCAAAAAAAAGGCAGAAGGTGAGGGCTTAGGGAATGCCCTGAACAGCAGTTACAGATTCAACAATCAAACAATTAACTGGCTGTGTGGCTGCTCTGTTTTCAAGACCGTACTGTGCACCCTGGGGAATAAAGACGTTATTTCTGTAGGAGACAACAGTAGAGAACAAAAATACAAAAGAAGGGCAGACACTAACCACGATGCCTACTCAAGAGGCATTTCTTTCTTTTTCACAGCAGAACTCCAGTTTTGTTTGAGTAGCAATGTGCCTTGCCCCAAATGATGAATTATTTAAGCCAATTTTGGCATCCCTTTTCTCCTTTCCCAGAACACTTTTTTTTTGCTAGCTTCTCTAATTAGGGATGACACACTTGCCATTGGTACTTTCTTCTAACCTTGGGACACTCATGTGAAGATGAAATGCCTGGAGCTACAGCAGCCATCTTGTGACGGTGAAGCAAAAAGCACATAGATGAAAATCCAACAGTCTGAGAATGGTGAAACCAAAGGGTTTTTTGACTTGTTGATGAAACTTTGGAAACACACAATAAATATCCTTAGAGTTTAACCTTCCATTAACGTGATCTTCTATGGCATATAACTGAAGGTTTTCTAAATTGATACAATGTATATTCATAAACTATCACTCAAACAATAGCAAGTTCTAAAATCTACGATGTTGGGGCACCTGGGTGGCTCAGATATTAAGTGTCTGCCTTTGGCTCAGGTCATGATCTCCAGGTCCTGGGATCAAACCCCATGTTGGGCTCCCAGCTCCGCAGGGAGCCTACTTCTCCCTCTAGCTCTGCCTCTCCCCTTGTCTGTGCTCCCTCTGTCTCTCTCTCTCTCTCAAATCAATAAATAAAATCTTTAAAATAAAATAAAATCTATGATGTTGAGCACTAGAGCAAGGATAACTAAGATAGAAATATTTATCAAACACTTACTATTGTGCCAGGTGTTCTGCTTGATGTTATTAGGCATACACTATGGAAAAGTACAACAGAAAATACTTCTGTTATAGTAGAAGAGATACAACTTGAGCTAGGCCCTGAAAGTGGTTAGAACTGAGACAAGTAGAAGGTAAGAAAGGAGATCCTTCTAGAGAGGGAGAGCAACATAAACAAAGGTGAGGTGGTATGAAAGGTCATGATTTCCGTAGGAGACAAGAAGTAGGTCATGCTGAAAAAAGGAGAGGTAAAGCACTGGGTGCAAAGAGATGTCATGTTGAGTGGGAGAGGCTCAATTATTGAAGGTTATGATAGACAGAGGAGTTTGGGCCTGACCATCAGGTAATTTGGGAACCACGGAAGGCCACACGAAGTACCATGAAGAAAATGATTACAAAACTGAATGCAGGATAGGATGGAGGTGATAGAGACTGGGGATAGATGGACCAGTCAAAAAACTGTTTTGAAATAATAATATTAATATAACACTATAATAACAATAGCCAATGATTTAGCATTTATTAGGTGCCAGACTCTGTTCTAAGGGTTCTACATTTAATCCTCAAATAACTTTATGAGATAGGTGTGAATACTTTAACAGATGAAGATCTGAGGCCCTGAGAGGTTCCTAACTTGCCAAAGGTAACACAATTAAGACAAAACAGTAATAAAGTAATTAAGTAATAATATGGGTATTAGGGCTTAGATTAGGGTGGTGTATCAGGGAAAAGAAAGAAGCCAGTCTAGTAGGCTCTTTAATCTTAGCAGCTCCCTTCCTATCCCTGAATTCATTAACAGAAATTAATAAAAGTTCCTTTGCCTTAGATCCAGTTGTTTCTAGAACTCTTTCTGGACATTGTCTCTCAAACCTGCTTACTCCGTCTTATAGGTTCTGCACTATAACACCTTCCCCATGTTTCTCATTGTTGTTGTCAATCTTCTCCCATAGACTTACTGCCTTGACCTCTCATTGATTCATGGAACATGAACCCCAAGTGCCCTGTGCTTTGATCACACAGTCATGGCCAACCCCCTTCTCATTCTCATGGCCAGGCTGCCTTAGCTCTTAGAACCCTGAGCCTCCAGCCTGGCCTGTAGGAAGAGCAGGTGGAGTATGAGACACATTTACAGAGGAAGAATTGGTATTTTGAGGGCCTGATTTGTTACTGAATTGCTTTCAGGGGATGAATGAAAAGATAATGTTATAAACAGCAGTATTTCTAGTCTCAAGAGTGGAAGAATAGTGTTACCATCCACAGAAGGTGAGATGTGGAAAAAGGTCAATGACAAGATCAATTTGGATATAATATGATAGACCTGGAGCCTAATAGTGTCAGAAATTATTAGAGGTTTTTGAACCAAATCCTCCGATGTCAGGTTTGTGTGTAACATTCAGGCAGAAAAAAAATTAGTAGCTAGGATAAAGTAGCCTAATGTGAAGTCTGTGGCTCAAAAAGCTGGTTTGGGAATCAAAAACATAGTTATGGGAGTGAAAAGTGAATGAAGAAACTGAGTAGAACAAGCTGATATCAAGGGAAGAGTCTTTTTCCCCCCACAAGGGAAGTCTTAAGGACTCAGGGCACAAAGCCCCAGATGGGAAGCATATAAAAAAGAGGAACCAAGGAACCAGAAATGGAGACTGAGAAGGAATAGAAGAGTAGAAGTAGAATTGATTGAGTGCCAAAGAACTCTATAAAAGGAGAGTTTCAAAGAATCTTTAGCTGAGATAAAATCTTCCTTAGAGAAATCAAAGCTGAATTGAAAAAAAATGTTTTTAAAAGGATCTCCAAACCTTTAGAGTTAGATCCTACTTTAAAATTTAATATATTTTCAGATTACACCCATTGATTTTATCCATTCACTTACTGAAGGACATCTTGGTTGCTTCCAGGTTTTGGCAATTATGAATAGAGCTGCTGTAAATATCTGTGTGCAGGTGTTTGTGTGGACGGAAGTTTTCAACTCCTTTGGGAAAATCCCAAGCGGTACTACTACTGGATCATATGGTAGGAGTATGTTTAGCTTTGTAAGAAACTGCCAAATTGTCTTCCAAAGTGGTTGTACCATTTTGGAATTCCCCACTAGTAATGAATGAGAGTTCCTGTTGTTCCTCATCCTCGCCAGCATTTGGTGTTGTCTGTGTTCTGGATTTTTGACTACTCTAATAGATGTGTGTGGCATCTCACTATTGTTTTAATTTGCATTTCCCTGCTAACATATGATGTAGAGTATCTTTTCATATGCTTACTTGCCATCTCTATACCATTTCTCGTGAGGTGTCTGTTAAAGTCTTTGGCCCATTTTTTTCATTTAGTCTGGTTGTTTGTGTCCTTATTGTTGAGTTTTAAGAGTTCTCTGTATATTTTCGGTAACAATTTTTTTTTAAGTTTTTATTTATTTATCTGACAGACAGAGAGACAGCGAGAGAGGGAACACAAGCAGGGGGAGTGGGAGAGGGAGAAGCAGGCTTCCTGCTGAGCAGGGAGCCCGATGCGGGGCTCGATCCCAGGATCCTGGGATCATGACCTGAGCCGAAGGCAGACGCTTAACGACTGAGCCACCCAGGAGCCCCTTCGGTAACAATTCTTTATCAGATGTGTCTCTTACAAATATTTTCTCCATGTCCATTGATGTCAGCAAAATCTCTAATTTTATCTCATTTCTGCTACCCCCATGATTTTTCTCTGAGGCTGAAAAATGAGCTTTTTCTCCTAGAATTATATTGTATGATATGGTAGCCACTAGCCACCTGTGGCTATTTTAATTTAAATTAATTAAAATTAAACAGAATTTAAAATTCAGTCTCTCCATTGCACTAGCTACATTTCTGGTGCCACAAGTACATAACGGCTACTGTGATGCACAAAGCAGATGTAGAACATTTCCACCACTGCACATAGTTCTACTGGATCACTCTGTTCTATAGGTTCAGGAGATCGTATTTGTATAGGATAAGAGCATGCTACATTTTCTACTTGCAGATCAGAATGTCGCTACATAGTGCCAGAATAACCTCATACTTTTGTTCTTTTTTCTCCTGGCATTAATTAAAATTTCCACCTAATTGGATCATTGTTAGAAATAGTTAAGGTAATTTGCCACTATTCCCAGATGTTTCTGGCATTTGCAAATGTCTATAAAGTTGATATTATCTTTTCATAATTTTTTATTCATATTTAAGGATCTGAATTCCCTACATACTCCTTGAGTCTCAAGTTCCAGTTTAGGATGTAAAAGAAGGACATGAATGTTCACTAGGAAATCAAGATTTGGTGCTCATCCTTTTGTCTGACTTGAATGTTGAAGCATTTTATAGGAACAGCATGCTTGAGTATAAATAAAATACAATCTCTATTTTAAGTACATACCTAAGAGCCAGTGTCCATCAGACTAGAGACAAAGAGACATTTTTATAGATCAAATTAGCAAGAGCATTATATGAATAATTGAAACAGCGTCAACTAAATAACCAAGCACAGTAAATAAATAAACCCTAAACTGGCAGGATTTTCTTGGCAACCCTAAATCCAGTCAATGTTTGCTGCATACCAGTATTCTTGATGCAATTAAAACACAGTAGTATGCATATGTTGTATTCTACAAAATATATATATACATATATTTTACAGAAATGTATGTTATTCTGCCATTATAATCTATATGTTTTTATACTGTAGACCTTCATGATGTTTCTCTCTGAAGATGTAAAAGAGAAATGCATAAGAAACCTAGTGATATTTGTAAGTTTTGGTTTCCCAGTCCTATGCCCCTGCCTTTCTCTTCCACACACACACACACACACACACACACACACACACCCTGGAGTTATAGCCAAGAAGAAAACATCCTAACAAATCCACTTACGACATAACGGCATCTTTTCATACTTCACATTGCACAGACCAGAGAAAAATGTCAATATTTCTGCTGTCTTCAGAACTTGACGAGGATTATCAAGTGGTGACTGTGGGAAGACATTTTCTATCCTTCTTTTATCTCCTTATATCTCAGGATGTTCAGAAAAGAGTATTATGCTTTCTTTTCTGTTTAAAAATCATCCAGTGTTTCTTGTGAGTCATGAGCCAGAGGAGTAATGTGATTCCATCGTATGGCTGAGTAAACACAGAGATCTGATTTCAAGCTAGGGACAAATTTCAACGTGCAAATATAAATCACATAGTTGATCCTTTTTTTTTCCTCTTTTAAGCGATCCTGCCAGGCATCCAAGAGGGTGAAAATCACACTTCACTTGAGCACGTGATTTCCCACTTTTTATCACCTTTTCTTGTTAAAACATGACATTTCTTTCTTGAATGTTTTTTCTCCCAACTTGGTAAATCCTTTTAATTAATTTTTCAAGGTTAAATAATTTTGATTATTAGTGTTTGGTTAATGAATGAGGATGTTTCAGGACAAAACATCAGAGTGTATTCTAAGGAAAAGTTTAATATGGGAAGAACTGGGGCAAATTATAAGACACACAAATAAATCCATTTTCCTATTTTTGTGGATATACAGCTGAATAAAAATGGTACAAGCAGGTAGAAATGTTCTTTGCATCTTCTAATCCCATGAGTTTATCTCATTGCCTCACTTTTTTAATTCCTAAGAAAGGGCATGCAAGTCATAACCTATAGCCACCATGAAGTGAGAACACTAAGAAGAAAAACATCTATCTGGTCATTTGGCCATTTGGCCAATTTGGGAAGCTTTATGTGAAAGAAAGAAAAGAATGAGACAAATTAGAGGGTGGGTGAGAATGGAATATATGTACACCTTAGAGGAGAGTGGTTGAGTTAGAGCAGATTTCCTACTCAGAATCCCGCCATCTCCTTGATCATGGGGAATCAGTCCCAGCTCTAGTTGAACCATTAACTCAGTTTGGAACCAAGGATAAACCACTTGATCTCTCTCTGGACAACAAACCTCCTTGCCTCATAAATTAAGGATTTATGAGGCGCACAGAATGTTAGGGTTTCATGACTAGAGAAAGTAAGAAGGGTGACCATAAGACCCAACAATAACTCTCATTTTACTCCTGGGACTGGGAGGGAGAGAGTCTTGCTAGAGGACAGCTTGATACCCTAGATCCGTGATATATACTCAGTAGATTTGGCTTCTTGTCCTCGTCTCTCTTCCCACTAACCCGTACTCTATGATTCCACGCAAGGCATTGTGTGCTTGATCATCAGAGCAGCTTCAAGCAGGGAGCCTGGATCTTCTCACTGGACATTTGCTTCTGTGGAGCCCTCACGCAAACCCACATGCTGGGAGTTTGTGGGATAAGTTGATCTTTTATTATTTCCAAGAGTAAGTGCTGTGTGGATATAAAGATCTGTAGACAAACAAATGTCCTTCCGAGTGGAAGGTGGAATGGAGCGGGGGGGTGGGAGAGGGGGGGCAGGTGCTGGAGCTGCACACTGGCTGGATTGCCGGTTGCCCACGCTGCACCAAGGACTTGCTCTCAGAGACCACTGTGCCTCCCCGTACGGAGGGCCTGAGGAAGGGCGGAGATGTGGACCCTCCCCAGAGCAGCCCTCATTCAATGACTCATGGGAGTAGGTGTGTAAATGTCCCAACCCCTTCATCCTTCTGGGGTGCATGATCAGGATATCCCTCGTGGGATTAGGTTCCACTCATCCCTGAAGATGGCTGCTTCCTAATGCACCCACCCTGCACTGGCTACCTTCCTTCCCTGTCTCAAGTCCCCTCTCTCCTCTGGTCACAACTTTCTCCTAACAAACTATCTGCACTTAAATTCTTATCTTATGGTCTGCTCCTGTGGGAGGCCAAACTAAGATTGGAGATTATTGCAAATCTGGCTTATAATATATGAGTTTTATTTAAAAGCAAATCTTTTGGGGCACCTGGGTGGCTCAATTGGTTAAGTAGACTGGGTCCTGGGATCGAGCCCCGCATGGGGCTCCCTGCTCAGCAGGGAGCCTGCTTCTCCCTCTCTCTCTGCCTGTTGCTCTGCCTACTTGTGTTCTCTCTCTCTCTCTCTTTCTCTCTGTAAAATAAATGAATAAATAAATAATTGTTTAAAGATAACTTGTGCCAGATGTTCCTAAGCACTTTACAGATGTGAATCTTATATAACCTTTCAAGACTTTCTGAATTGAGGTGCTAAATGAAATTTTTAGATTTGAATTTCTGGCAATAATAGAATATAAATGTTTCAGATGTTTTATTTCCTTTTCCCTTTTTTTTAAAAATTGAAGTCTAGTTGACACAAACGTGACATTAGTTTCAGGTGTACAACAAAGTGATTCCACAACTCTCTGCATTATGCTGTGCTCACAGCAAGTGTAGTTACTGCTTTCCCTTTTTCTTTTTAAATGAGTTAAAGTTAAAAATGGATAAATCCATAAGTATGTTAAGGTTTTTCACTTGATTGTAAAACTCTATACAATCTGAGATCACCTGAGAGACAAAGCAGGATACAATAGTCCAGCCTTACCCATGGTTTCGATTTCCATGGTTTCAGTTACCCAGGGTCAATCGCCATCCGGAAACAGATGATCCTCCTGACTTATCATCAGAAGGCCAATAGTAGCCTAACGCTACGTCATAACCCAGGTGTCACTCACCTCACTTCATCTCAACACATAGGCATTTTATCATGTCACATCGTCATAAGAAGGGTGAGTACAGTACAATAAGATATTTTGAGAGAAAGACCACATTTACATAACTTTTATTACAGTATATTGCTATAACTGTTCTATTTTATTACTAGTTATTGCTGTTAATCTCTTACTGTGCCTAATTTATGAATTAAACTTTATCATAGGTATGTATAGGAAAAAATATAGCATATATAGGGCTCAGTACTAACCACGGTTTCAGGCATCCAGTTGGCGTCTTAGAACATAACCACCACAAATAAGGGGGAACTAGTGTATATGTTAGGATGCCATTATTTTACACTGACTCTCAGTTATAGTTTACTTATGCTTCAGTTTCTCTTATTAAAATTGAAGTAATTTGGGGCACCTGGGTGGCTGAGTCGGGTAAGCGGCTGACTCTTGAATCAGCTCAGGTCATGATCTCAGGGTCCTGGGATGGGCAATGTCAGGCTCCACACTCAAAGGGGAGTCTGCTTGAAGATTCTCTATCTCTCTCTTTCCTTCCACCCCCCCCCCCCCATGCACTTGCACAGGTGCACTCTCTCTCTCAAATAAATAAATAAATAAATCTTTAGAAAAAACTGAAGTAATTATAATGGTTCGGTTTTTTTCTTTTTTTCTTTTGAAAGAACATCCAGGAGTGCCTGGGTGGCTCAGTCAGTTAAGCGTCTGCCTTTGGCTCAGGTCATGATCTCAGGGTCCTGGGATCAAGCCCCACATCTGATTCCCTTACTCAGCGGGAAGTCTCTTCTCCCTCTCCCCCTGTGCCTCCTCCCCACCACTCATGCTCTCTTTCTTTCCCTCTCAGTCTCAAATAAATAAATAAAATCTTTAAAAAGATTTAAAAAAAGAACACCCAAATTTTATTTATTTAGAGAGAGAGAGAAAGAGAGAGTGTGTGCACGAGTGGGGAATGGGGGAGAGGCAGAGGGAGAGAGAGAATCTCAAGCAGACTCCACGCTGAGTTTGGGGCCTGACATGGGGCTCAAGATCTCACAACCCTGAAATGATGACTGAACCAAAATCAAGAGTCAGATGTTCAACCTACTGAGCCACCCAGGCGCCCCATAATGGTTCACTTTTACTGAATTCTGTGTCTTATTGATGTTTGAATAATACAACTATAACTAATTCATATTATTCTATTTTTATTATAACAGAATATCCTTAATATACATTAAAATGCACTGTGGTATAATAATAGCATATAGTAAGAATGAAGAGATTTTTCGTTGAGACATGAAACCAGTGTAATCTTGGGCAAATTACTTAACCTTTCTGTGCCTTAGTTTCCTTACCTGTGAAATCAAGATATGGGTATGGGTTATGAGATGTCAGCCTCCAGTTCTTGTCAGGAGCATTTTTCTTGTTCGGGGCTGGGTTATCCTCCGAGAAAATGTGAACAACCATAGACCATCACGCTTCTGTTAGGGGGTGACTATGTTTCTGTGAGTAAATCAGCGTGTTTCAATCCTTTTCACTTTTTCTCCACCTTTGAGTACAGATTTAGCCTAGAAAGGAAGGACAATCATATTACTGAAACACAACAAGCAGTCTTCCTGAAAGGAGACACTTTCCTGTGTCTTGGCAATAGGAGGTTGGTAATAATGAGGGAAGAGAATAGTTAATTTAGTCATCTTCCCTCTATATCTTCTTGTCTTGTAGTTTGGCAGTGACATGGCAACTGGATAATCACCATCAGGCCTCCCCCGGCCTCCCCCTCCTCCCCTACCCTTGCAGCTTTGCCATTGTTTCAGACTTTATTAGTCATTATATAATGTGTTGCCTTTTCAACTTGTATCCCTTTTGTGAGTCATCAATTGACTTAATTTGAGTGTTTTTTTTAATCTTCTGATTCTTTGGTGGCAGATGGTAGTGTTTGACAGATTTTCTCATCTTAATGAAGGACCAAACAATTGGAGTATTGTGCGTGTGTCAATATCTTCATAAATCTTAGTAGTTTTCCCCATGTTTCAAGAGTTCCTGGAAATTTAATAGGTACTAAGCTTGTAAAGTCTATTTAGGCAAACACGGTTGAACATAATCTATTCCCTTACAAGAAACAGATGTATAGAATTTTTCTCAATGTTTAAAAAAAAATTTTTAGGGATGTCTGGGTGGCTCAGTCGGTTAAGCATCTGCCTTCAGCTCAGGTCATGATCTCGGGGTCTTGGGGTCGAGCCCTGTGTTGGGTTCCCTGCTCAGCAGGAGCCTGCTTCTCCCTCTCCCTCTGCTGCTCCCCTGCTTGTGCTCTCTTGCTTGTTCGCTCTCTCTCTCTCAAATAAATAAATAAAATCTTAAAAAAAATAAACTTTATAAAAAAACCTTTTAATTATTTAAACTGCACATATTTACTGAGTATCCATTATTTAATGAGCACTGTCTGGGAATTCAAAATGGAAAGAGGAGGAGGAGACATTTCTAACCCTTTGTAAGCTTAGGATCTTTTGGGACATAACACATGATTAGAGGTCAATAAATAATTAGGTAATACAGATGGCATCCTACGTTAAAACTCTAAATCCGGGCCCCCGCTGAGGCTTGAACCCAAATATTAAAGGGTTTCTTATCATCCCTCAGTTTGTGGGTTGATGTGTGAGGCCTCCATAAAGAAATCATTTCTAAAAATTCTGTTGTTGGTACTAAATCCCTATGGAGTATCAGGAGTACATTGCTTCTCCCACATTCCCTTTCCCACCTTCCCAAAAATACAGATTAGAAGTGGAGTAGAAATTCAGAGAAGAGTGATACAGCTGAGTTCTGAAAGATACTTGGTCAATTTCCCCTGCATGGCCCTGAAGCCCGTGTCGGCCATACAACCGACTATTTTTCCTCACTAGTGGGAAAGGAATGGAATTAGTTGATTGTGATTGTTCTTTATTGCGGGGGTCTCTGAGGGCCTTTCCAGGAAGATAAATTCCACAAACTATAACAAATGGAAAATCAGTTTCTCTTGGCTGTCTTACTGTGGCTTTTAGAGAATAGAGGGACCTACCCATTGAACCTTCCTCATACGAGGACATGGAATTAGATTTGTAGCACAATGGCCTATCATTCTGTCACATAAGAGGAAAGAAAGATAGTGAGGACACCATCTCTTGTGAAGGAATAACTTGGATGTGCATATAACTTTATTTCCTCACCCCCAAAAATAAAGGGTCAAATATGCTTGGTCATATGGGGGAAAACGCTCACCAACAGAGTACCAAAACCTGTATGGATAATATCAAGATGCCATATAAATATTGTTCTCAATAGAGGAATAAATAAAGGGATGGCAGAGAAATTCACTGGCCTCAAGCTTTCTCAGAGTCCTTAAACTCTGTCTCATTCTTTAAATTAGAAGAACCAAAATTAGACCTGGTTCAGAGAAGGATTTTGCCATGTGGATAAAATAAATGTTAATGGGAAAACTGAGGAAGAGTTTGTGGAAGATGTGGGTCATGAGCTAATCTCTGAAAGGTAGGTAATATTTGGCTACTCAAAGCATACCATTGGGGGTTAGGTTCAAAGCTTATAAATGGAGGGAAATGAGAATTTATACTGAAAAATAGATAAGGGGACATTTTCAGTGAATCATTGTAAGGACAGCCTGATATGTAAAATGTGGCAAAAAGGGTCTTGTCAAGAATTACTCCAAAATTTATATCCTTTAGACCAACGTGGGGTCAGTTTAGGAAGGGTGAAGTTGAGATAGGTTTTGGACATTCGATTTTAAGGTCTCATAGTCACTTTGAAAAGACCTGTCCATGGGGTGGGTGGAAAAATGAAACTGTAACATTACCAAAAAGGTAAGACAGGAGTCAGAGATTTAGAAATCACTCTTGAAGAGGTTCCACCTGGAACTGCGAGAGCCGAGGGTTCTCTCTGGAGTTCACAGAGAGATGAGTAGGGCTCTAAGGATCCCTATAATGTGGGAGGTGAGAGAAGACAAGGCAGAATAGGGCAGGAAACAAAGACTGCTTGGGGGGAGAACAAACAGGGAAGGGAGGAGTCACCAAAAACATACAGGAAGGGAGCATTTCAAGGAACACGTGAGCGATAGCCTGAAATGCTGTAAGAGCAAGTCTGATCAGAATAGAGGAAAAGCTATGGAATGCTATCACATTCGAGAGAGCAATTTCTTTTTTTTTTTTTTTAAGATTTTATTTATTTATTTGACAGAGAGAGAGAGTTAGCGAGAGCAGGAACACAAGCTGGGGTGTGGGAGAGGGAGAAGCAGGCTTCCCGCCGAGTGGGGAGCCCGATGCGGGGCTCGATCCCAGGACCCTGGGATCATGACCTGAGCCGAAGGCAGACACTTAACGACTAAGCCACCCAGGCGCCCCAAGAGAGCAATTTCAATGTAGGCATAGAGCTCAGTGTCAGAACACAGGAAGCTGAAGCAACAAAGGAGACAAAGAAAGAGGTGGCCGGAGCATGAGCAGGAAAGGAAGAGAAAAGATGAAAAAACATGAAAAGTAGAGGTGAGTATTAGGTGAAGGTAATGAAGTTTAAGCTTCAGGGCCCCTCACTTACATGGACCCCTTCTAAGGCCCTGGGAGGAGCCCTAGCAATGACTCCTGTGGTCATATGTTTTGTAAATTTTGCAAGAGTAAGATATTTTAACTGCAATTGGTTAGAAGACCATTTCCTTTCCACTTTAACTTCCCCTCCTCAGTCTGAGATGCAATTGAGGGGAAGTTGAATTGGAAATACTTTTAGTTGGGATTTATTGAAATCATGGGGTACAAAGTCACAGCTGGGACAGTTAAATTGTTGCCAGTCAACCAGGTGTAAGAATAGCTTCGAGAAATAGCTTCTGTCCAGTCTACCAAACATCACATGAAGACAATCAGCAAAAAATTGGTCAAGTGTTGCCAGTTTAAAGGGTGTTTAAAATTTGTCACTTAGGGAAGTTAGAAATTCCCCCAAATCTTGCAACTTATATATGAAAGAAACTTGATGAAAATTTTTCTAAAATTGGCAACGATTCTAAAATATAACATGCCATTGTCAATAATGAGTTATGACCCTAAAAAAAAAAACTTCCTTAGACTAGATAGAATATAAAAAACAAAGGTCAATCAACAATGCTAAAAGAAAATATAAATTCTTTTTCTTTTCTCAATATACAAAAATGCCATTACAAAATTGTTGTCCTCCAAGGAAGCAATCAAAGAGTGTGATGTTTGATCTGGATTTTTAGATCAGCTTTTTAAAAATTTGTAATAGGTTATGATTTATTTTCTCCTTTTACATACAAATGTACTTTTAAAACTAATTTTGTATTCTTAAGCTTCGTACCACCTAAAACCACGATACACTCATGATAGGCCCAGGTTTTATTGTTTTAGTTGTTTTGAGGGGGTAGGGTGAATTTGAAGCCAAGCAACAGTGATTTCACACTTACTCACTAAGTGCAACAAATAGCACATTTCCTGATTTCATCCTCATAACAACCATTCAAATGAAATAGTACTTATTTATTGTCTAAATGATGGAACTGAGGCTCAGTTTCTGAGGTCACCCTGCTAGGAAGTAGGAGAGCTGGGTTTAGAGGCCGATCCGTCAAATTTCAGAGCCCACACCTTTTCCATCATACTGCATGCTGAACTGGAAATGTGGACAACTAGAATAAGACTGGGGTTTTAAACACCAAATACACCAATACAATGGAGTGCTGTGGGGTAATGATTATTTGTAGAAAAACTTTTGGGTTTTGTTCCTACTACTTTTACTAACTGATAACTTCCATGAAAATACACAGGTTTCTAACACCATCTCAAAAGCAACAACGGATGCCTGTAATATTTAAATATTTGATGTTTCTGGGCACATCCCATGTTGCAGTTTATTTTCTGGTCTATAATGAAATATAACACCATTGCATTTGATAAACATGAATATATGAATTGTTACTAAGAAGCCTCAGAGAAGGAGGCAATAAATGTGTTTATAAATTTTAAGAATTATGTCAAAACTGAAAAACTGGTTGCATATCTTTCATAAAGCAAATGTTTTGTCCATAGTCAATATGAAGTGTGCCAGTTTGGACTCCCTGGCTTGTTTCCACTTTTACTCAGTAGGCATCTGTCAATTCTCTGTGGCAAGATGTCCACTGGCTGACTCCCAGGTCCTTATGTAACAGGAAGAAAACAGCTCAAGCAAATGCATGCCCTTTTCAAATGAGAATTTCTGTTCTTTATAATATATTCCCTCCAAGGTCTTCCATTGTATGAAATGCTTCCACCTCTACAAAGTTGCTTTAGTACTTCATGCATTTGATATTAGAATATTTCATGGCAGTGGAGGTAATTAGCCTTTGGGGGTTGTTTAGCATTTATAGAAAAGACAGATTAAAAATCTGTGCTTAAATTTTATTGGGGTAGCCAGGTCAAATGTCAACCAGGATGCCATAGTGTGACAGTTCTAACCACGCTTTTATTTATAGAGTCTGAACACCTATATGATAGGAAGTGGCCTATGACAGGCAAGAAATTTATAGGAGGTAATTGTTATTGGATTAAGACCAATTCTTCCCCTGAGATGGAGTACCTGTGAATTTCTGGATGATTGCATCATCATATAGTATTTTGTTTCCTGTGCTAATCTATATAGTATCCATTTTTAGCATGAATTTGTCAATTAGGGTATTTTTGAAAGCTTATCAGTTTAAAATGACTCATTTCCACCATTATATTTTTTATAAGTTAGAGATAATAACTAAAGTACTGCTCTGAGAAGTGATCTAAATATAGAGTCTATTTGCAGCTAATTAAATGTAGAAACTTGATCTGGGTGTCTATATGGCAAATTCTTCAATTGCTCTTGGCTTGTGCCTTAAGATAGAACTGCCATGCAGATGATTAAAGCTTCTATAGTAAGCTGAATGCTACATAGCTTGTGCATTTTATTAGCATTGGGGGTGGGCACTTTACCAATCTCAGGTAAACAATATTTCAATATTTTTAATGATTTTTCGGAATTTGTTTTCTGTGTATACCAGAAACTAATAAAAATTCTGTGACCCTATAGCAACATACTTGATTTCACGTGAACTCATATGATTTAGATAGCATTGTTTTCTTTTTTCTTAACTGACTTTGTTCTTGAATTAAATTTTATTTAAATTTTGATTACACGCTATCAGGCACTATATTGACTAAATCAACCATTTAGCTTAGTATCAAGAAGTTAACCACAGAGCTCATTTTGTGAAGTTACAGACGTTAATAAAACCAAAAAAGAAATAAGGAATCACCAAAGTATGATCCTAGCATTTACATACTGCCCAGAGCTTATTAAGTACGAATAGCTATTATTTAAACAATGACTGAAGGGTGAAGTTATGATTGAAATGCACCTAGGAGTAGCATGGTGAGGTAAAAGCAAACCAGAATGGAAATATGTGTGTTATTTGTAGGATAAATTATGTACTCTGTGTTATTTGGTTTTTCAACCTTCCACAGTGTTTTTTAATATTGTATCCTGGACTGGAGGGTGGGGTTTGTAGAGACGGTTCAACACAGGAATGTTAGCACTACTCAGGAGGACTGGGGGACCTACTGGAAAGGAAAATTTTAAAACAGATCAATATTCTCTTTCTGCCCAGATAATGTGGTAAATAAGTTTAGCTATGGGCAAAGAGATGGACTTAATCATTTCCCAAGGATGTTTTCATACCCCAACATTGCTCCATTCAGCAGAAGATATCTCTTGTATGAATTTTAAGTAAGAATTGGAAATTGTTAGAATTTACATATATTTTAGTATGGCTTAATAAAAAACCTTAGGTGTATAGATATATTTAAATCCACATATACTTATGTTATATATAATACATATTTAACACAGTATTAATAATGAGAAAAACATGTGGACAATGATTTCCCATGCTAACCTGAAGGTATAATAAGGACCCTGACAGAATCTATCTGTATTTGCTTATCAAAAACAAAAGCACCTATATTGCAATTAGGCATTCATTCTTATTATGAGTACCATAAACCCACCATCAATTACTGAGTTCTAATGATCCAAAAGAATATAAACATCATAAGCAAAAGGGAACACTCAAAGGACATTCCGTTGTGGTCCTTATTTGCCTGCATTATGTTAACAGCATCTAGTGTTCAGTTTTAACAGGGTTAAAATGACCTTCTTCTACAACAAATGTTGGAGAGGTTGTGGAGAAAGGGGAACCCTCTTACACTGTTGGTGGGAATGCAAGTTGGTACAGCCACTTTGGAAAACAGTGTGGAGGTGCCTCAAAAAATTAAAAATAGAGCTACCCTATGACCCAGCAATTGCACTCCTGGGTATTTACCCCAAAGACACAGATGTAGTGAAAAGAAGGGCCATATGGACCACAATGTTCATAGCAGCAATGTCTGCAATAGCCAAACTGTGGAAAGAGCCAAGATGCCCTTCAACAGATGAATGGATAAAGAAGATGTGGTCCATATATACAATGGAATATTACTCAGCCATCAGAAAGGATGAATACCCAACTTTTACATCAACATGGATGGGACTGGAGGAGATTATGCTAAGTGAAATAAGTCAAGGAGAGAAAGTCAATTATCATATGGTTTCACTTATTTGTGGAACATAAGGAATAGCATGGAGGACAGTAGGAGAAGGAAGGGAAAAATGAAGGGAGGGAAATTGGAGGGAGAGATGAACCATGAGAGACTATGGAGTCTGAGAAACAAACAGAGTTTTAGAGGGGAGGGGGTTGGAGGGATGGGTTAGCCCAGTGATGGGTATTAAGGAGGGCACGTATTGCATGGAGCACTGGGTGTTATATGAAAACAATGGATCATGGATCACTACATCAGAAACTAATGATGTATTATATGGTGACTAACATAACATAATAAAATTTAAAAAAAAAAAACAACAGAAAAAAAAGAAAGTACACACAGAAAAAAAATAAAAATAAAAAAATAAAATGACCTTCTTCTGAAGTGAGGACAGGACTTTAACATAAATGTTAAATGTACCCTAAATATTCCACAGATTTTCCAGGGCCTTGAAAAATAGTCTTTCTACTTATGAATAATACAATCTTATAGGTAGCATCAACTCATGAGCCAACCAATAAAGTAATATTTGGCTGACCTCCCAACTTTATAAATGAGAAAGTGGACACCCTGACTGTGGTTGGCTTCCCTAGTCTCCCAGCGGGCTAGGGAAAGAGCACAGACTAGAATCTAGATCTCTTACCAACCTCAGTCCTTTCTGCTTTGCATCCTTGCACAGCCTCATACCTGCACTGGCTGTTGGTGTTTCCGTTCTTTAAAAAACACCAAGAAACAAATATGTGCTATTTTAAAAGAGAATTGAACTAGAAATATCCCATGCTGGACTGTCCCTGATCCCTGAAACTTATTGGCAGAACATGGCTATGTCACATGATGTCATGGTACTGCTTCATCCTAGAAGAGTTCCATTTTGGTTTCTCTTTTTTTATTATTATTATTATGTTATGTTAACCACCATACATTAATGATTTGAGCAGTGAAGACATCGTTATGTGTAAGTGGCTAGTTAGAAGTTATGATGTATGCAGCGGCCCAGGAAAAACTCATCATAACATCTAGTACCATTTCATGTACACAAGCCATGCTCGGTAAATATTTGATGATAATGGCGTCTAACATCTATGTGAAATGTTCTCAAAGTGAACATAACATGCTTATGTGGAATGGTTCACATCCTCTCTCCTTTAAACATATGCTTAGGGTAGAAATCTATCTTCTGGATTATCTTGGGTGAAGTGCTAATTAGAGGCAATAGAATGAACTGCATGTCTCCGTGTCCTTTCCAGATATATGCTTCTCTTACTCAAAAAGTTCTTCAGCTTTTTTCATCATGAAACTGTCATAGCTTTTTTTTTAGCTTCTTTCTGCCTCTCCAAGTCATGCCCCACCCCCTCAAAAATGGTGGGAAAGAGTTGGAAACAGGACCGTTTGTAATTCAAGTAGACCCCACTAGAGTGCACCATATGATCCAAAAAGCTAATTTAACATGTTTTAAAAGGCTCGGAATGGAATTATAACTCTAATCATTAAGGAATAATTTCAGAACATTTAAGCAACTATGTGCATTGACAAATAGTGGCTTGGAAAATTATTGAGAACAAGACTACAGAATTTATGTTTACTGAATTTACAGCTCTCTGCACCATGTGAGTCAGCTCCGAGGAATGCTCATGTTACATTTTTCAAAGGTAAAAAACATTTTAACATTTTTGTGTCAATAATAACCAAGCACAGACTACATTCTTGAATGTGGCAGACCACAGAATCTTACACTAAGAGTTTGATGGGCATCTGTTTTATGTTCTGATAAAACAGTGAGGAGAGAAAAATTACCTCAGGACAAAGAGTAAATAAGAGCAAGTGCCAGGAAACCTGAGCATTAAAACAAAAATCATGGAAGACTAGAGCACCTATAGGGACTCAGCATTAAAACTTGGTTTATGGATATAGATGGTCTTTAATGAGAAGATAAAGCTCCCAGAGCCCTTGAGGGAAAAGGGAGGGAGGGAAAATGAGAAACCCAACTGGATGAACACTGTCAGGATTGTGAGCAATGGGTATGGCTCAGGAGGAGCAGAGGCAAGGAGGACCCTGGAACACGTACGTCATCCTCCGAGCTCTTAGAAACCTGGTGTCATTCGAAATGTTAATAATGACAACAAAAAAACTGATGTTGAGAAACATGTCAGAGCAGAAAAAAGGGAGAGAGACATTTGACATTTGAACTTTTAATGCAAGAAAAAGATGGCTGCTACAAAGCCCAACCCACGAGGTCTTTACACTATTCATGTCTCTACTAAGTCACTGACATCCCACTCAGGAGGCAAAGCATATGCCTGGAAGCTACTCCTCAGGGAGAGGCAGAGTGTGGTCAAGGCTCAGGAGGATATAAAGGGGAACTGGGAGAAAAGCCTCCCTGGCTACATAATTCAAAGGAGCATTAAAGAGAATCACGGCAGCTAAATATACCACGTGCTGGAAAAATAACCAGAATTTATAAAGAGTATCAAAGAAATGAGAAGGATGAACATCACAAGCATAGGCCATTCAAGAGGAAGTTTGTGAGTACAGGCGTCATAAACTCATAAACAAGTATTAATTCTTACTTTAAAAATTACCTTGGAATGGCTGAGCCACAGAATTCACATGCCCGAAAGTAACCACAAATCCTCAAACCTTTGTGTTTATTCTAAAACACAATGCAGTATTTCACTGCAAGGGGCTTTAGGTCAGTCATGTATGTAAGAAATAAATAGGCCAGCTTAACTCCCATAAAGGTAGCAGAGTGGTATATCACAGATGTTGAACATAGTCAAGTGGCCAGGAGAATTTGGAAAGATCGAAACCAAGATTGTAGTAAGAGAAGAAAACATTTGGTATCTGGTAGGAAAAACATAATTTAGACAAAAATTGAAATGTTCCAGCAATATTTTAGAAGGTGCTGATAGAATTGAGTGAGGCTGTAGACATCTGCCTGAGCTTTGTGCTCTACTGAGAAAAGCAGTAATTCCACACCGGAAGGTGGGAGGCCCCATGGTCAGGATAAACTCCAGGTAAGGGCGTGGGTGGGAAACAAAACACAGCTCAAGAGGCCTTTTGTGTGGGAACATCTGCAGAAAATCTCATGTAGTGCATCCATCACAATGAGACTGACCACATTCAGTGGGCTTCACTGCCTGGAAGAACCATGGATGTGATTTGGGGAATCACTCTGGGTTACTTTACTTGGGCCTGTATTTTCACGGAATGCATGCCTTCTAGGTACTTCCTGCACATTTCATCCATAGGAATACAATTACGATAGCAATTTATGAATAATTGAAGTTGAATCGAAGTGCAAGTTGCAAGAGCTTATGAGACAAGTTGGGGCCTGGAGTGGTTTATTTTTATTGCGAAATCAGGAAAAAATTTCAAAATATATTAATTATTTTGTTTCAGGCTCAGACTTCTCCAGTCTCCGTCATTTTGCTTTTGCTTTCTTTGCCTGCCTTGACAATTTCTTTATAAACCAAATGAACTTAGTGTGAGGCTGTTCAAAACACACTTTTAAAAAACTGTATCAGATAATTCAAAATAACTGACTGTACAAAAGTGAAGAGCTGTCAGATCATTCTATGAAAGGAATAGGGCAAAAGAAAAGAACTACTTGAAAGTGGTTCTGTTAAAGAGATCTATGACGTACTGTTGCATGAAAAAAGCAAACTGCCAATGGTATGTACAGTCTGATCTCATTTAGAAAGAGATAAAAAGGTAGATAGATCACACGTGTACGAGGTTTAAAGTATAAAAGATGAAGCAAAATTATTTTATATTAAACAACACATATATACAGCGGTATATTTGAGGCTGATTCTTGTTTCTTCATTTTACTTGTTTGCGTTTTCCTAATTTTCTGCAATTACTGTTACTTGGAAATAAGAAAATAATACCAAACGTATTTAAAAATAAAGCGACTCATTTTCATATAAATGCCCCTGGCATGGTTCAGGATGTCAGAATGGGTGACTCAGAAGGGTACCATTGGATGTGACTGCTGTATTTTGGGATTTTTTTTTTTCTTTTCATGAGTCATGGCAGTTGACTCAGAGTGAAATAGGGCAGAAGGAGCAGGGAGGCATTTGGCTGGTGGAGCTCATCACTTTAGGCTCTTTCCTCACCCTGCCCAGATCCTCAAGGCTGAACCCAAATCATTTAAAAGACTCCTACTGGCCTGAGTCTTTCATCAGCTTGGTTTGTTTTGTGCAGAATCTGCTGTGCAGCCAGGCCTCGCCCCACCTAGGCCTGATTTGTCTTGAGCCCCCCTCCCCCAACTTGGCCTAATCCGTTCCTTCCCGTTATTAGGTAACCTCCACCTAGCCTTGACACCGCCATCTCTCAGGTCATGTCTCGTGTCTTCCTGGCTGGTTTGGCCATGTTCTAACTGGACATTGCACCTGATATTCTGCTCTTTCTGAAGATTTCTGGAGCCCTCTTTCGTGTGGCAAAGGATTGAAGGGATGCAGCTCCTGGCCCGGCTGACCTGTTTCAACAGCTCGATTCAGGACTCAAGCAAATAGTCAGCACAGGATAGTAGAAGTCTCAGCTGTAATGAGATTTCTCAGCAGGCTGGTGGAGCTGCCATGGTGATGAGGACAGCACTGGTGGGGAATACTAGGAAGCTCCACGGGTGGGTAGTGGTTCCTGGGGAAATGTGTCCACGGGACCGAAGCTCCAGCTACTGGGTCAGGCTTACAGGACAATTGCAAATCTTGAGGCAAGAGTCAAACGAGAGAAGGGCAGAGCCCTGGTACTCGTCACGGAGCCGGTGAACTAAGCAGGTGAGTGGATGAAGGTCTCAGGATGGGGACGGATGCTAAGAATGTGGGCTATAGGTGAGCCCAAGTTCAGGACCCCCACTCTCAGAATGCAGATACTACACGAAGCAAGTTGCAACTCTAAAACCATTTGAAGAGCTTAGGAATTTAGTACCTAGTCTCACAGGAGAAATAAGGCAGATAGTTTTGGCTCAGGAGCTGGGAGAGAGGAAAGAGCAATGCCAGGAAGAGGCTTAGATAATGTGCAGGGAACCCACACTGAGACCCCAAGAAAAATTAAGGTAGACCCAAATCAGAGAATTCTGAATGACACTTATTGAACCATATGAATTCATTTGAAATTAAGTTTAAGTACCCAAGTAACATAAATATATATTTTTTGTAAAAATTCTAAATTATTACAGATAAGATTAAAGTCCTCTTTTGAAGCCGTCCCAACCGGGTCCACTCCCCACCCCTCTTCAGTGATATCACAGCTATCATCCTTTCTGACTTTGTATGAATTTATGTAAAGATTTTTTAGGCTAAAATTATCCCAAAGATCTTTCCAAATTCTTAGCAATTCAGAAGTGACAAAAAAGAAGTAAGTTCTTTGCCCCCATTTGAATGGCCTTTTAAGAGGCTGTCTTACCAAAGCTGTCCCTAGAAAGCAAGCTTGTCATCTTAGCCACGTGTGCTGTGCTGAATCACCAAAGGCATCTTCAGAGATAAGCAGAGGCTCAAAGATAATGACAAACCATATATTTGGAAGTGTTTACTATTGATTTTAAAACCGATTCAAGCAGAAACTATTAGAAAAGCCAGAACTTTGTTGAACTCCCTCCATTTGTTTTATAGCTTGATATTTTTATTTGGGAGGGCAATATTATTTCAGTGCTTAGAGTCTTGGAGATACAAATCTGCATACATGAAACAGGTCACTGGTGGTATAATGTGATGTCAGTGATCCACATACCCCTCCTTTTTACACATGTGCACCACCCCCAACCAAACTAACTTGAGAATTTCTTGCTATAAATTTTGTCCATTTAGTTTAAGGATTTGGTTTTTATAAAATGCAAATACTTGCTGAGTTATATGATGAAGCATTGTCCACCATGGAAAGTGGGAAGAGAGTATGAGGATGCTGAGAAAGAAGCAGAGGAGAAAAGGAATGAGCCCAGAGCCAGAGATGAGAGCCCCAAAGACAAATGTGGCTCTTTTTCATGATTTGCCTGCGACCAATTCTGCATCTTCAGAATGAGCTTTATATTTCCTGCAATTTCTTTTGAAAAAGAAATGTGCAAATAATTCCTTTGGCTCCCCTGCGGCTTTGAACAACTGATCTCAAAATAATTTTACTTCACAAGGAAGTAAAACACATGATAGTAAGCAAGCAGTGAACAATTTCTTGCTGTATGCAGAGAGTATTATCAGAATTTCCTGTTTTATAACCCATACAGGAAGATACACATTTACATATATATAAAAGCTGAGACTTGAGAATGGGGATATTTTAAGGAAAGAACAATGGGGAATTGGAGAAAATACTGAAATTCAGCATTTTCTTATTTAGCTTCTTAGTAAGAACCAAGGTTTCTGGGAGTAAAGGCATAGCACATTTTTTTTTCTTCTTTTTTATTCCAAGATTAACTTAACGTGTATCAATTCATTATCTGTTTACATGTTTGTGTGTAAGTTGAGAGAGACTTAAATTTCTCTGTGAATTTGTTTCTTCAAGTTAAGAAATTACAGCATATCTTTGTCAAATGCAATAAATATTAATAATCTTTGTGCCAGCAAAGAGCCTTGAGTGTAAAATATCATTATGAAATTCAGAAAGGACATCCAACTGTAAAAAACATTGAGGGTTATTTTGGGCCAAGTAGAAATCCTTCAAGGGTATTTAGGAAACATTACTTTACTTGTAGTCCGTAGCAGTAGCTATCAGATACAATCTTGGACTTTTGTGATGAAAACCAATTCTCTCAAACTCTTATCTTTATTTTAAAATAGAAGTATGGAAAGTATGAAGGAGTATATTTCCACATGTGTTCAAGTGATCCAAATTTTAAACATACAAAAGTGTACATTTATCAGTTATTCAACAATTGACTTCCCTGTCTTATTTCTCAAAGCTCTTTTCCACATATGGTTTTAAACTCTAATACAACTATGAATGTTCTTTCCATAAATCAATATGCCCCTGTATACACTCTTCAACTCAATAGTTGTCTCATCCATCTAAAAAAAGTCCTCTGGTCCCTTAAGAATTAAATATGATTAAGAGTACTCACAGGACACTTATAAAGATTGAGATTAGATAATATGAAGAATTTAATACAAACCCTTGAACTAACATCCTAATATAAACTCGTGAACCCTTGAATATGGCAATGTTGGGTTTTGCCCTATAATGAACTGCCTCACTCTTTTTTTAAGCTTTTATTTAAATTCCAGTTAGTTAACATACAGTGTCATATTAATTTCATGTGCATAATATAGTGATTCTACAATTCTATACATTACTCTGTGCTCATCATAACTGTACTTTTAATCCCCCTCACCTGTTTCACCCATCCCCCCAACCCACCTCCCCTCTGGTAACCATCACTTTGTTCTCTAGAGTTAAGAGTCTGTTTCTTGGTTCGCCTCTCTCTCTCTTTTTTCCCCATTGGTTCATTTGTTTTGTTTCTTAAATTCCACACATGAGTGAAATCATATGGTTTTTGTCTTTCTCTGACTGATTTTGCTTATCATAATACTCTCTAGCTCCATCCATGTCATTGCAAATGGCAAGATTTCATTCTTTTTTATAGCCAAGTAATATTCCATTTTATATATTTCTTCTTTATCCATTCATCATTCGATGGACACCTGGGCACCATAATTTGGCTATTGTAAACAATGCTGCTATAAACACTGGGGTGCATGTATCCCTTTGAATTATTGTTTTTGTATTCTTTGGGTAAATACCTAGTAGTGTGATTCCTGGATTATAGGGTAGTTCTATTTTTAACTTTTGGGGAAACTCCACAGTGGGTGCACCAGTCTGCATTCCCACCAACAGTGCAAGAGGGCTCCCCTTTCTCCACATCCTTGCCAACACCTGTTGTTTCCTGTGTTTTAATTTTAGCCATTCTGACAGGTGTGAGGTGGTATCTCATTATAGTTTTGATTTGCATTTCCCTGATGATGAGTGATGATGGAACATCTTTTCATGTGTCTTTTAGCCATCTGTGTGTCTTCTTTGGAAAAATGTCTATTCATGTCTTCTACCCATTTTTTAATTGGAACTGCCTCAACTCTTAGTGACTTAAAATAACCACCGATTATTTAGCTCATAATGGTGAAGGTCAGTCATTTTGGACTTAGCTCTACTGTGCCATTACATTGATCTGGGCAGTCTTGACTAATCTCTATTGGGGGGTCCCTGCAGCTGGCTTCCAGGTCATATAGCAGTCATAGCGTTCCAAGACCAGCGACTGGAAGCTTGCCAAGCCTCTCAAGGCCAGGCTCAGAACTCACATGATATTGATTCTGCCATATTCAATTGGCCAAAGCAAGTCACTAGTCAGCCCACATTCTACCTCTTGATGGGAGGAGGTGGGAAGGATTGTGGCCACTTTTGCACCCCACCACAGTCTTCAATTTTCATTTTTTTCTCTTCCTTTTGTTATACTCTAGCAAGGCATATATATATATGTATATTCTTCTCAAATTGTTGGATTAATTTGAATTTATTAATTTGAAACCATGCACTTCCAGGACATACTTTTTGCTTTCTCTTCCTACATTTCTCCTTTTTTTCTTGAGATATATTTACATAGCACTTTGACATTATAAAGTTCTACCAAATGGGTCACTTTATGTAATGCTCACAGCAATCACTGAGGTAGACAAAGGAAGTATTTTTAATTTCCATTCAATAGTAAGGGAATGAATGGTAACTCAGATAGGTTAATTTGGGTATTTGAGCTGACTTGACTAGGCTTCTAAGAGCCAATTGTTAAGTTTTTAGGAGTCTTGGGAGCCAATTGTTAAGCACAGTCATTATTAAAAATTAAATTTTATAAATTTACAATTAAATAAACTATATTAAAAATAAAAGTAATAGATACTCAAAACACATCACTCTCTAATTGTTTTACCATTATCTTGAGGTTATTTACATCTGTTGTATTGAATAACGGAATTACCATACAATGGTGTGCTACTTACTACGAATGTCTTTCCAACTCTGCATCCAGCCATCTTATGTTGGTAGCTTGAAATTGGCTATGATGAGAGTATTTATACCATAAAAATCAATATTTATTTATTACTGTGTGGATTGCCTACACTTTGAAAAGCAATGAAGAAAATGCTAATAAAGCATATTAAATTTAAAAATGTGTTATATCGGGGTGCCTGGGTAGCTCAGTTGGATAAGCATCATGACCTGAGCCGAAACCAAGGGGTTGGATGCTTAACCAACTTTATTAACACACCATTGTATGGTAATCCTAATAAGGATGAGAAAAATACATGACAGTAGATGGGAAATTTAATCTGAGAAAAGGGTGCCTAAGAAGAAAATGGATGATGTAACTGTCAGAAGGGAAAAAATTATATATATATATTTTTTTTCATTCTGCTATTATTACTGAGCTTCTAATAAAGGATTTCCCGGATATAGGAAATACGAGCTGCAGCGGTTGATACCGTCTTGCCAAGAGTTAGCTAATTTGCGGTAAGTTATCATAATAACAAATGGTGTGGAAAATAATAAGCAATATTCACTGCAATCAATTAAGGAAAGCATGTATTCTGTATCTTTCCTAACATCCTTAATTTAAGTTACAGGAAAAAAAAAAAAAAGCATTTCGTCAAGCATGACTTGCTCTGCACCACTGCTTTTCTGCCTCCAGTGATGTCTAAAACAGTGTCTATCCTTGGTGAGTGCTCAGTGCTCGGTGACTAAGTAAGCTCAGGGCTTCCCTGAGGCAGTGTCTGAAGCAATTCGCAGTACAATAAAATTAAATTCTTTCTCTTTTCAAAATATGATTTGTTTTTTGACACAAAGAAATGCAAGCATCTGGAGGGTGCTCTGGATGGGGGTCCGGGGACCTAGGTCCCTGGTGTATGGCCCTTTAAAGAGCATCTGGTCTTGAGCGGCCTGGGTGCAGCTGAGTCAGAAGCTTCCAGAGGCACTGAACCAGTGAGGAGACCGTTTAGCCTTGGCGCACCGGGCTTCCATCGCCATATCTAGCTCGTTTCATTGCCACTGGCCCTGCCTTGCTCAAACTTCTTTCCAGCCCTATTTCTGTCTCCTGGCAGAAGTCTCTGGCTTCAGCTCTCTCAGCTTCATCACTCTGCATGTGGTTAGTATCCTATTTTCCATTCTTGCCCCTTGTCAGAATGACTTTCTAATTCCTTCTATGTTTGACTTCTTTGTTTCAGGCCTGCTAAGCTCCTCAGATCCCATAGTCCACCTTAGCTTCTTCCTCCTTCCACTGTCCATATTCCCCCCAGCAGTGGTCTGGTGGTGGGGTTTTCTAAGGGCTCGATGCCTGTCTATTTAATAATCTATGCTAGAATTTTGCCAGGTATTGACCTCAAGTTCGTTGATCTGTATTTCCAAATCCATCCTTCAAAATCTGACTTTTTAGAACTAGTGGCAACGTTTTCCTATCTCAGCATCTGAACTTTACACTAGGAACCTCCAAGCTTACCTACAGAGACCCTGTGATCATACCTCTAAGAATCTTGGGTATTTATAACAATGACATATAATTAATTATCTCTCAATAAATCTTGGGGCGGGGAGAATATGATTTATGTATACCTGTAGCTTTAAATACGTTCAAAGTAGCAAATTATTTTCAGCGATTACCTTCCTGAAGCTGGTCTTTTGTGTCCTCTGAACTACATTGACTTTATGAGTCCCAGTTTGAATACCATTTGTATCACAGAGAAATAAAAAGAGAGTTCCAAAGTTCTGTCTTTTCTCTTTCATCTGTTGATATCATACCATCTGCCCCAAGCCTTGACCCTGTCTCTTTTTTATTGTTCTTGCCCTGAACTTAGCTTAAAAAAAAGATCACTGGAAACCCTTTTAGAAAGATTGTTAACATTTCCACAAGATTCAGCATATCCTGCACTGGAGCCTTTCTGAATTATTCTCCTCGATTTATGTCGCTCTCACATATTGATCCTTGAAATTTTTAGATCGCTTTTATCTGTTCATCGAAATGCACCCTGGGTAAAGGAAGTGGCAGGAAGCACAAAGGAGGATCCGCTTTGGCTTTGACTGGTCCCAGAGTTTCCTTTTGGACATTATAAACAGGATTATAATGTTCTCCAAGGTGGGTATCATTTTCATTTAACTGAAAGTTTTGTTGCAGTTTCAC
This sequence comes from Phoca vitulina, assembly GCF_004348235.1. NCBI lineage: Eukaryota > Metazoa > Chordata > Mammalia > Carnivora > Phocidae > Phoca > Phoca vitulina. Next base: position 7,324,063 of record NW_022589714.1, read on the forward strand.
AATACATGTATATTAGAAGTTGCTCTTTTTTTTTTAATGATTTTATTTATTTATTTGACAGAGAGAGACAGCGAGAGAGGGAACACAAGCAGGGGGAGTGGGAGAGGGAGAAGCAGGCTTCCCGCTGAGCTGGGAGCCTGATGCGGGGCTCGATCCCAGGACTCTGGGATCATGACCTGAGCCGAAGGCAGACGCTTAACGACTGAGCCACCCAGGTGCCCCTAGAAGTTGCTCTTGTTGCTTTCTCAATCCTTTGTGATACTATATTGCTAATAGTAACAGATTTAGGGGATGTTCTTCATTGAATTTCAAGAGGCTTTCAGGAGCTAGCTGGACAGTTGTGGACTCCGTTGTAGTCATAGCTGCCCCTGTGTGTGAATCATCAGTCTTTCCTCATCTCCATCTAACTGGACATAGTGTGGGAAACTTCACCATCCCACTTTGGTTGTCTTCCTTTTCCTCTCTCCTTCTTTTTTCACCTCAATGCTGTCCAAACTGTCACCCTTCACCATCATAGATTTCCACATGTTTATACCTGCCCCTTAGGTCCTCTCTGCTTCAGCTGAGCCGGCCATGCCCTTCCATTGTTTGATTTTGGCCTCAGGGGGCACTCTGTCACATTAGGTGATAATTATAAAATCATCTTTACCTCCTAGTGCTGATATTTCAAACCCTTGTTCTCCATTCTCCATGATCATACATAACCCTAGCCATGATGATAAATGCCCTATATACTGATTTTATGACTCCTTCTTTCAGCACTTCACTTATTTGTGAAACATAAGGAATAGCATGGAGGACATTAGGAGAAGGAAGGGAAAATGAAGGGGGGTGGGGAATCAGAGGGGGAGACGAACCATGAGAGACTATGGACTCTGGGAAACAAACAGGGTTCTAGAGGGGAGGGGCGTGGGAGGATGGGTTAGCATGGTGATGGGTATTAAGGAGGGCACGTTCTGCATGGAGCACTGGGTGTTATATGAAAACAATGGATCATAGAACACTACATCAAAAACTAATGATGTGATGTATGGTGACTAACATAATATAATAAACAAAATTATAAAAATAAAAAAGAATAACACTATATTTCTAAAAATCTAAATATTAATTACAGCCATACCCAAACCACCATTTTTGTTAAACATACTTTAGCATACTGATGAATGCTATCAAGCAATTGTGTTTCACGGATCAACTCATTTCTCAGCTCAGTCTATTTCGTAGCTAATGTTCTCTGCCACAGATATTAGCACACAGTAGTGCTCAAAAATGTCTATTGAATATAATAGGTTTGTAAGTTTACATTTCCGCACAAACAAATACACGAAGAGAGCTCTGTCAGGATTTAATCAGAGTAACCATATGAGGATATGAGTAAGGACCAGAGTAAGTCTTACGAGGATACATGGACATTAAGAGATCTCATAATTCCAATCTTCAAAATCTTCTGCACCCAAGACTTTTCTCCTCCATCTTATGATCAGAACCTTGGTTTTAAAATAGGTACCCATTTATAATTTTAAATAGACATGTGATTTGGAGGTGTGGCCTGGGAAAATTATATCCTTATGTAGAGATCATTCATCTATCCTCTCCTTGTGAAGGTTAGAGCATGCCTACATTAATGTGAAATTAACCATGAATATCTTTCCCAAATTTTACTGTGGAAAATATCTTGCCAACTAATGAGCATCTTCTTCCCTTCAATAACATACCTATTTATCAAATATGATGATTGCTGTATTTTATTAATGTCCTAATAAGGAGTTTGTCACAAGAGAGATTAGCTATTTCAATGCAATATGGGGCTAATTTAGAGGGAAATCAGAGGGTATTCTGTTGTCTTCCAAACACTAGTAAGTGAAGTCCACTTATGCACCCTCCCATGAGCCCTTGGGATGTGCTGATGTTCTATTCTCAAGTTAAAGAGACGTAGGCTGTTATTGGGCCTTTTACAAAAGAAGCGACTATATTCAAAGCAAAATCACTTGTCAGATAATGTCATATCTAGTGTCTTTTCTGGGGAAGAAGTGAGAAATAACAATGAACTCAGTAAGCCCACAGTCCCCTAACAATTCCAAATGTATGCATTTCAAAGACACCTATGTTGGAGACATGCCATTTTTAGCCCACTTACAGGAAGGAGTCCATTTCCCTGCCCTTGGCCATCAGTTTGTCTCTTTAGTGAAAGGCCATGGTAAATGGCAGGGGATTTCAGAGCCTTCATTATCTCATCCGTTTTGGTGTCATTATTATCAGAGAGATTAGATTAGATACTCCCAGGGAATATATCTGGACAGTATGCATAGGGGTAAGCCTCTAAGCTCTGGAAAATGACCGCCTATGTTTAAATCACAGACCAGCTGCTGAATAGATACGCAATCCTGAACAAGTCCCTTAACTCTGGGCTTCACTTTCCTCATCTGTAGAAGTGGTAACAATAATTGTATATACCTCATAAGATTATTGAAAGGATTAAATGAACTAACAGTCCTACAGTGCTTTACAGAAGTGCCTGGAAGAGCCAGTGTGTCATAAACATCAGGCATTATTAGTATCAAAACCAGCCCACCAGGGAGGGCACACCACTGGGACATGTACCGCCACAGCTTGTGGTAAGAGCTCACTCTTCCACCAAACTCGGAGATAGGCTCCGGGTCATTCTGACGGAGTCCTAAACATAGGGCTTCATCCAGCACCTGCCATTGGACCCCGAGGAACCCTCCGTCTCCAGGCATGGGCAGCTAGAAATAGTGCTCACTCGAGAGCACACCCTAAACCTGCATTAGGAAAATAGTTGGCAGAAGGATTTGTGGTGGCTTTCATGCTGTGGGAGGCGAGCTGCCTGACAGAAATAGAGAAGGCAGGCTCCGTTTGGCAGGCTGGGAGGCGCAGAACTCCTGTTTCAGGGGGAGATTCGGGTGCAGACGTTTAAACTTCGACAGCGATCATGTAAAATGCCTCCCTTGGATAAGACTGTGACTGATCTTCCACAGGTTTTGTCTGTAAAACGATCCCCTGCACTTTACATCCTCCCTCCCACTTCCTTACATGAAGCTGATTTTAAATCAGTTGTGAAAAAGAGGGCAGCAGGCTTTACACCCGGAGCCTTAAACAAGTCAAGACAGGCCTCAGGAGACTTAGGCACTATCCAGAAGATCTGAGAAGCACAGATGGGTAAAATATCTTCATCAGCTGAAGTTCTCTTAGCATTTTCTTCACATCAGTAATAGGGCTACACGTGAGTGATGGAGAATTCATGCAATTTTTTTTTTTTTAAGAACAAAATGTTAATAGGTGAGGAAGATACATAGGCAAATGATTACAATAAATTATAATAAAAACAGGATAGGTTTGGTGTTAGACTAATTTTCAAGTAGATATAAGCACAAAGAGAAAAAGATTAAATGCACTTCCCAGAATTACATAACTGGTTAGTGGCAGGGTTGAGTCTAGAGGTAAGTATCCCTGGCTTCCAGTCAAGCAGCCGTGCCTCAACAGCACCGAATAATAATTTGATACCTTGGATTTACATTTACACTATCTTGTGCTGCAAACACAAATTGCTCTCACATAAATGATCTCACTGCTCGTGAAACAACTGCGCTTTTTCTGGTTTGGTTTGCTGGGTTGTGGGTATCTGCACACAATCTCCGTGTAACTGCTTTAGTGAGGTGTACACACTCACCAGCAGTGATGAGAAGTGGCAGGATAATCCTGAGTGTATGGAGGGGCGCCGGGGTGGCTCAGTCAGCTGAGCTTCTGCCTTAGGCTCAGGTCATGATCCCAGGGTCCTGTGATGGAGCCCCACGTCAGGCTCCCTGCTCAGTGGGGAGTCTGCTTCTCCCTCTCACTCTCCCTCTGCTTCTCTCCCCGCTCGTGCTCTCTCTCTCTCTCTCTCTCTCCCTCTCAAATAAATAAATAAATACATAAAATCTTTTAAAAAAAAAAAGAATGTATGGAAGGAGAAATGATAAATTTTAGCAATGGCCAATAGAATACAATTTTTGCCACCTAAGGGTTTTTCAAAGTTATCTGTATGCCTGGTGTAAATCCTTCATACAGAAGTGTGAAGAAATGAGCGAATGCTCAGGGAAGGGCCCCATAGTTAGCAATATCAGGGATAGTGACACCGAAAAAGAATGTTATAATGTTTCATCTTAAATGATGAAAGGAATGTTTGCCTTTAGCACTGCATTTTTCAGATATGATAACACACTTTCAAAATGCCAATATTAACTTACACAGAAGCAAGGGATAATTAGTGGGGAAAAAATCAATACGCTGCTTGCTTGTGCTACTCCATAGTGAGTATTGGTTCTAAAATCAAAGTTCTTTCTATGGAGGAGTTGTCAGGGGAAAAGTTAGAATTAGAATAGCTGTTGGAGGACTGAGCAAGAGAAAGAAATGTCATGCAGGTAGATTCAAAATATTTAAATAGAGTTCAAGGTAGGGAGCCTTCAGCCTTGCTTTTCCACAGAAATTAAAAAAAAAAAAATCTTAACAGAAGTTCTTGTATCCACTTTATTACAACATGGGAAGTAAATCAGTGAATTGGGTGTTGTGAAAACAACAATCAGACATGCGAAGAAAGTCATCTTAGGGAAAGGACACGTTGGAAAGCTCACGTACAGAGAATAATTTATGATTTGCTGGTCCCTGGTGAAGATGCATTCCACCTGTGAAAATTGATTTACGCACTGATAAAAATACTGTTTCTCTTCTCTGGGACCACAAACAACTACCGTTTTGTTTATTCCTCTTCTCACAGTACTAACGATTTTGACGGGGTAGATATTACATATTGCATTACATAATGCACCAAATATAATCATCACTGAAAACAAACAAATACTACCTTCACATTGTGGTTTGGGAGAAACCACAAAACAGCATGTCATTAAATATTCAGCATATGTCCTCACTTCTCTTTGTCAGGAACTGAGTACTCTATTGGAGTGTACTCAAAGTGTAAAGTCTCTGTGTTTTCCCTAATAACACACCTGTGCACTAAATAGAGCTGGCTTCTATTTAAGTCATACCCTGCTATAAATTCTTTGTTTCTTTGAGTTATGTTATAGTGCACTGCTACTGCAAGCAAACAATACCAAGCCCAAGAAGGTTTGAAATGATGCCTTAACTCTTTTTGGTCAAATCAGTAATCCATATTGCTCAACATTTTAACCGGTAAAAGCTAAGTCGGCAAATATTCTCACATTTCCTTTTTGAGGCCAACACTTTGGATTCTGTGAACTCAAAACTCTTTATTTCTGGAGTCAGAAAACTGGATTCTAGTTTCAGGTTAGCTGCTAACTAGCTGTGACACACTGGTCAGGTCACTAAGTCCACTGCCACTCAGTTTCCTAACCCGTAAAGTAGGGTGTTTTATGAGATGCTCCCTAACATCTTTCCTACTTCCAAATTCCTGCTCAGTTCATGAAATTGTAGTAGAACACATTCACACAGCCTTTCTGTGACTACACATACAATAAAAAAATATTGATCAGTTAGAGGTATTTGCAGGTCTCGTAGAACATAGTAAATTGACAAGTAAACCATGATTTAGGTCTGGATCAAAAATATTTTGAGGCCTCTATCAATGTCAGGGGAAAATAAATTTGGACTAGGTTCAAAGACTACATTAATGCTAAATCACTCAGTCATGATTTGATTTGAGTTGTTGAATTCCATCTGGTCCTGTGGAGGTTTTCTAGTGAAGAGTCTCTAAAGGACAAATTTCTGGTCATTAACATCAGCAAAATTATTGTGCATATGTGAAAATTGCTTGTCTAAAATTTCTCAGGACTTTTCTCCAAATTTCCTCTGTTAGAGCTAGTGGGGGAAGAGACAGGTTTGGAGACTGGGGTCTTGAAAATCAGCAAGAAAGAGGAACTGGTGATGGCAAGAGTGCCACTTTTCCCTGAACCTGTTACATGTAATAGAAACAGCGTGCTATTTCTTGTGCTTATTGAATACAGGTCTCTAGTCAGTTGTTTTTTTTTTTAAGCAATGAACTTTATTTTTTAGAGCAGTTTTAGGTTCACAGAAAAATTGGGTGAAAAGTACAGAAATTTCCCATCTACCTGCTGCCCCCACATAACCACGCACAACCTCTTCCAACTGCAAGCATCCTACACCAGAGTAATATATTTGTTACATTTGATGAACCTATATTTACACATCATTATCACCCAAAGTCCACAGTTTACACTAGAGTTTATTCTTGATATTATAAGTCTATGGGTTTTGATAAATGTGTAATGAAACATATCCATCATTATAGTATCATACAGAATAATTTCACTAGAAAGCCCCTGGACTCTGACGATTCATCCTTCTCTCCTCACAGATTCTTGACAACCACTAATGTTTTTTTGTTTGTTTGTTTGTTTTGTTTTTATTTATTTATATGTCAGAGAGAGAGAGCAAGCATAAGCAGGAGTGGCAGGCAGAGGGAGGAGCAGGCTCCCCGCTGAGCAGGGAGCCTGACGCAGGGCTCGATCCCAGGACCCTGAGATCATGACCTGAGCCAAAGGCAGACGCTTAACCTACTGAGCCACCCAGGTATCCCAACCACTAATGTTTTTACTGGCTCCATAGTTTTGCCTCTTCCAGAATGTCACAAAGTTGAAATCATACAGCATATAGACTTTTCAGATTGGCTTCTTCACTTAGTCATATGCATTTAAGTTTCCTCTATGTCTTTTTATAGCTTGATAGCTCATTGATTCTTAGAGCTGAATAATATTCCATTGTCTGGATGTACCTCGGTTTATTTATTTGTTCACCTGTTGAAGGATATGTTGGTTGCTTCCAAATTTTAATAATTACGGATAAAGCTGCATGTGCAGATATTTATATGAATATAAGATCTCAATTCATTTGGGTAAACACCAAGGAGTGCAGTTGCTGGATCTTATGGTAAGAGTATGTTCAATGACTATACCATTTTACAACCTCACCAGCAGTAAATGAGAGTCCCTGTTGCTCCACATCCTCACCATCATTTATGTTGTCAGTATTTTGGATTTTGGTCATTGTAATAAATGTGCAATGGTATCTTGTTATTTTAATTTATAATTCTCTAATGACATATGGTATTGAACATCTTTTCATATGCTTACTTACCATCTCTATATCTTCTTTGGTGAGGTGTTTGTTTGAGTCTTTTGATCATTTTTTAGTTAGATTGTTCATCTTTTTATTATTGAGTTTTTTTGTTTTGTTTTGTTTTCTAATTTTATTTTATTATATTAGTCACCATACATTACATCATTAGTTTTTGATGTAGTGATCCATGATTGTTTGCGTATAACACCCAGTGCTCCATGCAATATGTGCCCCCCTTAATACCCATTACCGGGCTAACGCATCCCCCCACCCTTCTCCCCTCTAAAACCCTCAGTTTGTTTCTCAGAGTCCATAGACTCTCATGCTTAGTCTCCCCCTCCGATTCTCCCCCCTTCATTTTTCCCTTCCTGCTATCTTCTTTTTTTTTTTTTAACATATAATGTATTATTTGTTTCAGAGGTACAGGTCTGTGATTCATCAGTCTTAACACAATTCACAGTGCTCACCATAGCACATACCCTCCCCAATGTCCATCACCCAGCCACCCCATCCCTCCCATCCCCCACCACTCCAGCAACCCTCACTTTGTTTCCTGAGATTAAGAGTCTCTTATGGTTTGTCTCCCTCTCTGGTTTCATCTTGTTTCATTTTTCCCTCCCTTCCCCTACAGTCCTCTGTCTTGTTTCTCAAATTCCTCATATCAGTGAGATCATATGATACTTGTCTTTCTCTGATTGACTTATTTTGCTTAGCATAATACCCTCTAGTTCCATCCATGTCATTGCAAATGGCAAGATTTCTTTTTTTGATGGCTGCATAATATTCCATTATATATATATATATATATATATATATATATATATATATATATATATACCATATCTTCTTTAATCCATTCATCTGTTGATGGACATCTTGGCTCTTTCCATAGTTTGGCTATTGTGGACATTGTTGCTATAAACTTTGGGGTGCATGTACCCCTTCGGATCACTACATTTGTATCTTTGGGGAAAATACCCAGTAGTGCAATTGCTGGGTCATAAGGTAGCTCTATTTTCAACTTTTTGAGGAACCTCCATACTGTTTTCCAGAGTGGCTGCACCAGCTTGTATTCCCACCAACAGTGTAGGAGGGTTCCCCTTTCTCCACATCCTCGCCAACATCTGTTGTTTCCTGACTTGTTAATTTTAGCCATTCTGACTGGTGTGAGGTGGTATCTCATTGAGTCTTTGATTTGGATTTCCCTGATGCCGAGTGATGTTGAGCACTTTTTCATGTGTCTGTTGGCCATTTGGATGTCTTCTTTGGAAAAATGTCTATTCATGTCTTCTGCCCATTTCTTGATTGGATTAGTTGTTCTTTCGGTGTTGAGTTTGATAAGTTCTTTATAGATTTTAAATACTAGCCCTTTATCTGATATGTCATTTGCAAATATCTTCTCCCATTCTGTCGGTTGTCTTTTGGTTTTATTGACTGTTTCATTTGCTGTGCAAAAGCTTTTTATCTTGATGAAGTCCCAATAGTTCATTTTTGCCCCTGCGTCCTTTGCCTTTGGTGATGTGTCTAAGAAGAAGTTGCTGCGGCTGAGGTCGAAGAGGTTGCTGCCTGTGTTCTCCTCAAGGATTTTGATGGACTCCTGTCTCACATTTAGGTCTTTCATCCATTTTGAGTCTATTTTTGTGTGTGGTGTAAGGAAATGGTCCAGTTTCATTCTTCTGCATGTGGCTGTCCAATTTTCCCAGCACCATTTGTTGAAGAGACTGTCTTTTTTCCACTGGACATTCTTTCCTGCTTTGTCGAAGATTAGTTGACTATAGAGTTGAGGGTCCATTTCTGGGCTCTCTATTCTGTTCCATTGATCTATGTGTCTGTTTTTGTGCCAGTACCATACTGTCTTAATGATTACAGCTTTGTAATAGAGCTTGAAGTCCGGAATTGTGATGCCACCAACTTTGCTCTTCTTTTTCAACATTTCTCTGGCTATTTGGGGACTTTTCTGATTCCATACAAATTTTAGGATTATTTCTTCCATTTCTTTGAAAAAGTTGAGCTATTTTGATAGGGATTGCATTAAATGTGTAGATTGCTCTAGGTAGCATAGACAGTTTCACAATATTTGTTCTTCCAATCCATGAGCATGGAATATTTTTCCATTTCTTTGTGTCTTCCTCAATTTCTTTCATGAGTATTCTATAGTTTTTTGAGTACAGATTCTTTGCCTCTTTGATTAGATTTATTCCTAGGTATCTTATGGTTTTGGGTGCAATTGTAAATGGGATCAACTCCTTAATTTCTCTTTCTTCTGTCTTGTTTTGGTGTATAGAAATGCCACTGATTGTGCATTGATTTTATATCCTGCCACTTTACTGAATTCCTGTATGAGTTCTAGCAGTTTTGGGGTGGAGTCTTCTGGGTTTTCCACATAAAGTATCATATCATCTGCAAACAGTGAGAGTTTGACTTCTTCTTTGCTGATTTGGATGCCTTTTATTTCTTTTCGTTGTCTGATTGCTGAGGCTAGGACTTCTAGTACTATGTTGAATAGCAGTGGTGATAGTGGACATCCCTGCCATGTTCCAGACCGTAGGGGAAAAGCTCTGTTTTTCCCCATTGAGAATGATATTCACTGTGGGTTTTTCATAGATGGCTTTTATGATATTGAGGTATGTACCCTCTATCCCTATACTCTGAAGAGTTTTAATCAAGAAAGGATGCTGTACTTTGTCAAATGCTTTTTCTGCATCTATTGAGAGGATCATATGGTTCTTGTTCTTTCTTTTATTAATGCATTGTGTCACATTGATTGATTTGCAGATGTTGAACCAATCTTGCAGCCCAGGGATAAATCCCACTTGGTCATGGTGAATAATCCTTTTGATGTGCTGTTGGGTCCTATTGGCTAGTATTTTGGTGAGAATTTTGGCATCCATGTTCATCAGGGATATTGGTCTGTAGTTCTCCTTTTTGATGGGGTCTTTGTCTGGTTTTGGGATCAAGGTAATGCTGGCCTCACAAAGTGAGTTTGGAAGTTTTCCTTCCATTTCTATTTTTTGGAACAGTTTCAGAAGGATAGGTATTAATTCTTCTTTAAATGTTTGGTAGAATTCCCCTGGGAAGCCATCTGGCCCTGGGCTCTTGTTTGTTGGGAGATTTTTGATTACTGCTTCAATTTCCTTAGTGGTTATGGGTCTGTTCAGGTTTTCTATTTCTTCTTGGTTCAGTTTTGGTACTTTATACATCTCTAGGAATGCATCCATTTCTTCCAGATTGTCTAATTTGCTGGCATATAGTTGCTCATAATATGTTCTTATAATTGTATTTATTTGGTGTTAGTTATGATCTCTCCTCTTTCATTCATGATTTTATTTATTTGGGTCCTTTCTCTTTTCTTTTTGGTAAGTCTGGCCAGGGGTTTATCAATCTTATTAACTCTTTCAAAGAACCAGCTCCTAGTTTCATTGATCTGTTCTACTGTTCTTTTGGTTTCTATTTCATTGATTTCTGCTCTGGTCTTTATAACTTCTCTTCTCCTGCTGGGTTTAGGTTTTATTTGCTGTTCTTTCTCCAGCTCCTTTAAGTGTAGGGTTAGGCTGTGTGTTTGAGAACTTTCTTGTTTCTTGAGAAAGGCTTGTATTGCTATATACTTTCCTCTTAGGACCGCCTTTGCTGCATCCCAAAGATTTTGAACAGTTGTGTTTTCATTTTCATTTGTTTCCATGAATTTTTTAAATTCTTCTTTAATTTCCTGGTTGACCCATTCATTCTTTAGTAGGATACTCTTTAGCCTCCATGTATTTGAGTTCTTTCCGACTTTCCTCTTGTGATTGAATTCTAGTTTCAAAGCATTGCGGTCCAAAAATATGCAGGGAATGATCCCAAACTTTTGGTACCAGTTGAGACCTGATTTGTTACCTAGGATGTGATCTATTCTGGAGAATGTTCCATGGGCACTAGAGAAGAATGGGTATTCTGTCACTTTGGGATGGAATGTTCTGAATATATCTGTGAAGTCCATCAGGTCCAGTGTGTCATTTAAAGCCTTTATTTCCTTGTTGATGTTTTGCTTAGATGATCTGTGCATTTCAATGAAGGGGGTGTTAAAATCCCCTACTATTATTGTATTGTTGTCAATGTGTTTCTTTGATTTTGTTATTAATTGGTTTAAATAATTGACTGTTCCCATGTTAAGGGCATAGATATCTACAATTGTTAGAACTTCTTGTTGGATAGACCCTTTAAGTAGGATATAGTGTCCTTCCTCATCTCTTATTCTAGTCTAGTTTAAAATCTAATTTGTCTGATATAAGGACTGCCACCCCAGCTTTCTTTTGATGTCCATTAGCATGGTAAATGGTTTTCCACCCCCTCACTTTAAATCTGGAGGCATCTTTGGGTCTAAAATGAGTCTCTTGCAGGCAGCATATCAATAGGTCTTGTTTTTTATCCAATCTGATAGCCTGTGTCTTTTGATTGGGGCATTTAGCCCATTTACATTCCGGGTAACTATTGAAAGATATGAATTTAGTGCCACTGTATTGCCTGTAAGGTGACTGTTACTGTATATTGTCTCTATTCCTTTCTGGTCTATGTCACTTTTAGGCTCTCTCTTCACTTAGAGGACCCCTTTCAATATTTCTTGTAGGGCTGGTTTGGTGTTTGCAAATTCTTTTAGTTTTTGTTTGTCCTGGAACTTTTTATCTCTCCTTCTATTTTCAAAGACAGCCTAGCTGGATATAGTATTCTTGGCTGCATTTTTTCTTGTTTAGTGCTCTGAATATATCATGCCGGTCCTTTCTGGCCTGCCTTGTCTCTGTGGATAGGTCTGCTGTCAATCTAATGTTTCTACCATTTTAGGTTACAGACCTCTTGTCCCGAGCTGCTTTCAGGATTTTCTCTTTGTCTCTGAGACTTGTAAGTTTTACTATTAGAAAATTAAAGAAGATTTTAAAAAAGGAATTGATAAGATAAAAAGTTGGTTGAAGAAAGAAAGAAAAAATTTTAAACAAAAAAAAGGGGAGAATGTGATCAGGTGGGAGACTAGAACAAAGCCATACACTAGAGATTTAGGGTATATTTTGGTTTGTTAAAAGAAACTTTATCCCAATATTTAAAAGAGAGAAAAACTTACGTATATACATATATACAAAAAAAAAAAAAGAATATAATCAGGCTGGTGAATAGAACAGAACCACACACTAGATTTTGGATGTATTTTGGTCTGTTAGAAGAAACTGCTTCCCAAAATTTTAAAGAAAGAAAAACATGTATATATATATACACACAAAAATAAGGATAAATATGATGAATGGATAGGATATGACTGTAAAGATGAAAATTAAAGAAATATACAAAAAAATAAGGTTAACTACAATGAAGGGATAAATATGACTCTAAAAATGAAAATTAATGAAGTTTTAAAAAAAAGGAATTGATAAGATGTTGGTTGAAAAAGGGAAAAAGGAAAATTCAAAAAAAATAGAAAAAGAAAAAAAATAAAGAAAATTAAAAAAATTAACTTTGAAAGAGTAAAGAATCATGTGGGAAAAAGCCATGAATTCTATTGCTGTATTCCCCTAGCTGTGAGTTTTACCGTTCTCATTGATCTGTAAACTTGATCTTGGCTGGATGTTCTCGCTGAGCTTCTGGGGGAGGGGCCTGTTGCGGTGATTCTCAAATGTCTTTGTCTGAGGCGGAATTGCACCGCCCTTGCAGGGGGCCAGGCTAAATAATCTGCTCGGGTTTGCTCTCGGTAGCTTTTGTTCCCTGAAAGCTTTCCTACAGTTTTGGAGGACAAGAGTGAAAATGGCAGCTTCCCAATCTCCGCCCCGCTGGAGCCGAGAACTCGGGGCCCCACTCCTCAGTGCGCCCCCAGAGACATCAGTCAATCACTCCTGTCTCCCCAGTTTCCGGCTGCACTCCGTGCTCACCCTGCCTGTGACCGAGCATTTCTATCTCTGGCACACAACCCCGTTTGGAGTCTCCAAACCCAGCAGATTCTGGCAGTGCACTCTTGCGCTGCTCCTCCTGGGGGAAGTAGGGGAGTCTCTCCTATCTGCCCCTTGTGGGGTCCCTGCTGGAAGTGTAGTGGCCCAACTGTGCTGCGGATCATGGTTTATGGCAACCCCGACCTGAGAGCCCACTCCTTGGCTCCGTCTCTGCAGCTGGCTTCCCCGCTCTGATACCTGGGAGCTCTGCCACACTCAGGCACCTCCAGTCTTTCTGTGACCCTGAGGGCCCTGAGACAACACTGTCCCGCGAGGGTTCCACCCCCTGCTTAGCCACTGGAGCGACATCCCTCAGCAGAGTAGACTTCTAAAAGTACCGATTTTGGGCTCCGCTGCTCTATCACTTGCCGGTAGCCGGCTGATGGAGGCTCCCTCCCCCTGCAGTCTATCTTCCCAAATATCACCTCGGATTCACTTCTCTGCAGGTCCTATCTTCCAGAAAGTGGTCACTTTTCTGTTCATAGAGTTGCTGCTACTCTTTTCTTCAATCTCCTGTTGAGTTTGTAGGTGTTCAGAATGGTTTGATACCTATCTAGCTGAATTCCTGGGACCACACGAAATTTAGGTCTCCTACTCCTTCCTCATCTTGCTCTGAGAAATTATTGTTGAGTTTTAAGATGTCAGTTCTGTATAACAGTGCTTTATCAGACGTTTCTTTTGCAAATATTTTATCCCAGTCTATGGACTGTCTTCCCATTCTCTTGACATAGTTTCTCACAGAGCAGAAGTTTTTAATTTTAATAAATTGCAGCTTATCAGTGATTTCTTTCATGGATTGTACCTATGTTATTGTATCTGGAAAGGTGACCATACTCAAGGTCACCTAAGTTTTCTCCTAGTTATCTTCTAGGAGTTTTATAAGTCTTGCAGTTTACATTTAGATCTGTGACCTATTTTGAGGTTGTATGTATGTGTGAAGGAGTTAAGGTCCATGTCTTTGCTCATATCTTTTTTTTTCTTTTGCTCATTTTTTTTTTTTTTGCATGTGATGTCCAGCTGTTTCAGCACCATTTGTTCAAAAGACCATCTTTGTTCCATTGTCTTGCCTTTGCTCTTTTGTCAAAAGTCGGTTGACTCTATTTATGTGGGCCTATTTCTGGGCTCTGTCTCCCTTTATCTATTTGTCTATTCTTTTGCTAATACCACAGCATCTTGATTACTATAGCTTTATAGTAAATCTTAAGGCAGGTAGTTTTCGTCCTTCAACTTTGCTCTTCTTCTTCAATATTGAGTTGGCTCTTCTGGGTCTTTTGCCTCTTCATGTAAACTTAAGAATCAGTTTGTTGATAATCACAAAATGACTTATTGGGATTTCAATTGGGATTGCATTGAATCTGTAGACCAAGTTGGGACAAACTGACATCTGGATGATATTGAGTCTTCTTATCCATGAATATGAAATATCTCTCCATTTATTTAGTTCTTCCTTAATATCTTTCATCAGAGTTTTATAGTTTTCCTCCTATAGATCTTGTACCTATTTTGTTAAACTTATACATATGTATTTCATTTTTAGGGTGCTAATGTAAATGGTAACATGTTTTTAGGTTTTCTTTTTTTTTAAGATTTTATTTATTTATTTGACAGAGAGAGAGACAGCGAGAGAGGAAACACAAGCAGGGGGAGTGGGAGAGGGAGAAGCAGGCTTCCCGCTGAGCAGGGAGCCCGGTGCAGGGCTCAATCCCAGGACCCTGGGATCATGACTTGAGCCAAAGGCAGACGCTTAATGACTGAGCCACCCAGGCGCCCCACATGTTTTTAGTTTTAAATTCCATTTGTTCATTGCTGGTATATAGGAAAGTGATTTAACTTCTGTATATTAACATTGTGTCCTGCAATCTTGCTATGATCACTTATTAGTTCCAGGAGTATTTTTGTCAATTCTTTCATATTTTCTACATAGATGATCATGTCATGTGCAAACAAAGCCAGTTTTATTTCTTTTTCTAATCTATTTATCTTCTATTTTCTTACCTTATTTTAATGTGTTAGCTAGGACTTCCAGTAAGATGTTGTAAAGCAGTGGTGAGAGCAGACCTCCTTACTTGGTTCCTGATCTTAGCAGGAAATCTTTGCCTTGTCTACCACCATTAAGTATATTAGCTATAGCATGTTTTGTGGGGGTTTTGTAGATTTTCTTTATGAAGTTGAGAAACTTCTCTATTCTTATTTACTAAGTATTTTTACCATGAATGTATTTTGGATTTTGTCAAATGTTTTTCTGCATCTATTTGTATGATCATATGATTTTTCTTCCTGGCCTATTAATGTGATTGATTATCTTAATTAAATTCTGAATGTTAAACCAGACTTAGATATTTGGGATAAATCCCACTTGGTCATGGTGTGTATAATTTTATAGGCATATATATTATTGGATCTGATTTGCTAATATTTTTGTTGACAATTTTTGCATCTATGTTTGTGAAGGATATTGGGCTGTCATTTTCTGGTAGTGTCTTTTTCTCATTTTGGTACTAGGGTAATGCTGGCCTCATAGAATGAGTTAGGAAATATCCTCTCATTTTCTCTTCTGGAAGAGATTATAGAGAATTGGTATAATTTCTTTCTTAAATGATTGGTAGAATTCACCTGTGAATCCATCTGGTCCTGGTGCTTTCTATTTTGGAAGGTTATTAATCATTGATCCAATTTCTTTAATAGTTGTAGGCCAATTCAGAGAATCTATTTCTTGTGTGAGTTTTGACAGATTGTGTCTTTTAAGAAATTGGTCCATTTCAACTAGGTTATCAAATTTGTGGGCATAAAGTTGTTCATAATATTCCTTTATTATCTTTTTAATGTCCGTGAGATTTGTAATAATGTCCCTTCTTTCTAGTCAGTTTTTAAATGAGCGATTGGAACATTTCTGTTCCAATCTAAAAGAAATCAAGTCATTGCTTTTTATTTTTATATGACCCATAGCTGATTAACATTGAGAAATTAATGGCATTTAACAGAGAAATCAGTTCTTCACTTACACTTTCTATAAGCAAGAATAGTATATATAATTTGGTTTGTGTATATTGGCCATAGCCTATTTAATAAAGAATAATATAGCTAAAATGTTCCTGTAGAAAAGAGCCTACCTCCTTAATGCATTTCTTTGTTAATTAAAGAAACTATTTTTTTATTTTAATTCCAGTGTAGATAACATATGCTGTTATTTTAGTTTCAGGTATACAATATAGTGATTCAACAGTTCCATATACTACTCAGTGCTTGTCAAGATAAGTGTACTCTTAATCCCCTTCACCTATTTCACCCTTCCCCCCACCCACCTCCTTTCTGGCAACTATCTGTTTGTTCTCTATAGTTAAGAGTCTGGTTTTTTTGTTTTGTTTTGTTTTGTTTTTTGGTTTGTCTCTCTTATTTTTTCCCTTTGTTCAGTTGTTTTGTTTCTTAAATTCCACATATGAATGAAATCATACAGTATTTGTCTTTCTTTGACTGACTTATTTTGTTTAGCATTATACTCTCTAGATCCATCCATGTTATTACAAATGGCAAGATTTCATTCTTTTTTTTTTTAAAGATTTATTTATTTATTTTATAGAGAGAAAGAGCGAGCCCAATGTGGCAAGGGGCAGAGGGAGAAGGAGAGAATCCTCAAGCAGACTCCCCGCTGAGTGCAGAGCTAGACATGGGGCTCAATCCCAGGACCCTGAGATTGTGACCTGAGCCAAAATCAAGAGTCAGACCCTCAACCAGCTGAGCCACCAAGGCACCCCAAGATTTCATTCTTTTTTACAGTTGAATAGTATTCCATTGTGGATATATATATACCACTTTATTTATATATATATATTTATTTATTTATTTATATTTCAAGTTTTTATTTAAATTCCAGTTTGTTAGCATATAGTGTAATATTAGTTTCAGGAGTAGAATTTAGTGATTCATCACTTACATACAGAACCCAGTGCTCATCACAAGTGCCCTCCTTAATACCCATCACCCATTTAATCCACCCCCCCCCCACCCTGGCCCACCTCCCCTCCAGCAACCCTGAGTTTGTTCTCTATAGTAAAGAGTCTGTTTTATGGTATGTCTTTCTTTTTCCCCCCTATGTTCATGTTTCATTTCTTAAATTCCACACATGAGTGAATTCATATGGTATTTGTCTTTCTCTGACTTATTTTACTTAGCATAATATACTCTAGCTCCATCCACGTCACTACAAATGGCAAGATTTCATTCTTTTTTATGGCTGAGTAATATTCCATTGTGTGTGTGTCTGTGTGTGTATGTGATATATCACATTTTATTTATCTTTTCATCTACCAGTGGACACTTGGGGTACTTCCATAGTTTAGCTATTATAAATAATGCTGCAATAAACATAGGGGCCAATACATCCCTTCAAATTCACATTTTCGTATTATTTGGGTAAGTACCCAATAGTGTGATTACTCGATCATAGGGTAGTTCTACTTTTAATTTTTTGAGAAACCTCCATACTGTTTTCCATAATGGCGGTACCAGTTTGCATTCCCACAAACAGTGCATGATGGTTCCTTTTTCTCCACATCCTCACCAATACTTGTTGTTTAAAAGAAACTATTTGTATCATATGATCTCACTGATATGAGGAATTCTTAATCTCAGGAAACAAACTGAGGGTTGCTGGAGTGGTAGGGGGTGGGAGGGATGGGGTGGCCGGGTGATAGACATTGGGGAGGATATGTGCTATGGTGAGCACTGTGAATTGTGTAAGACTGTTGAATCACAGACCTGTACCTCTGAAACAAATAATACATTATATGTTAAAAAAAAAAAAAAAAGGTAGTAGGAAGGGAAAAATGAAGGGGGGAAATCGGAGGGGGAGATGAACCATGAGAGACTATGGACTCTGAGAAACAAACTGAGGGTTCTAGAGGGGAAGGGGTGGGGGGATGGATTAGCTTGGTGATGGGTATTAAAGAGGGCATGTATTGAATGGAGCACTGGGTGTTATACGCAAACAATGAATCATGGAACACTACATCAAAAACTAATGATGTAATGTATAGTGTTTAACATAACATAATAAAATTTTTAAGAAGATTAAAAAATAAAAGAAACTATTTTTAAAATATATTAAATCTCCAGACTTATGGAATGGGAGAGAATATTTGAAATCATATATCTGATAAAGGGTGAATATCCACAATATATAAAGAACTCATACAACTCAATAGCAACCGCCCCCCCAAAAAAACAACTGGTTAATAAATCAGTTCAGAGGAACTAGATAGATATTTTTCTGAAAAAGACATACAAATGACCAACACATACATGAAAAGGTGCTCAACATCACCAATCAAAGCAACAATGAGAGATCAACTCACACCTGATAGAACAGCTATCGTCAAAAAGACAAGAGATAGCAAGTATTGGCAAGGATGTAGAGAATAGGGAACCTTTGTGCACTGTTGGTGGGAATGTTGGTAGGAATGTAAATTGGTGCAGTCACTGTGGAAAACAGTATGGAAGTTCCTCAAGAAATTAAAAAATAGAACTACTATATGACTCAGCTATTCCACTTCTGGGTATATATTCAAAGGAAATGAAAACAGGCTATCAAAGAGGTATCTGCACTCCCATTTCATTGCAGTATTACTTAAAATAACCAAGATATGGAAATAACCTAAGTGTCTATGAATGGATGAATGGACACAGAAAAAGTGGCATATGTATTAATGGAATTAATAATTAAGAATTGTAAAATATTAATTATTAATATTAATAATGGACTATTATTCAGCCATTAGAAAGAAGGATAGCCTACCATTTGCAATAACATGAATTGAACTTGAGGACATTATGCTAAGTGAAAGAAACCAAAGAAAGAAAAATACTGTATGATCTCACTTATATGGGGAATCTAAAACAAAAAAAAAGTCAAACTCAGAAACAAAGAGTAGAAGAGTGGTTGCCTGGGGCTGGGGGATGGGGGGAGTAGGGAGAGATTGGTAAAGTGGTACAAACCTTCAGCTCTAAGATCACTAAGTTCTGAGGATCTTATGTGAAACATAATGCTATAGTTGATAACACTTTATTATAGAACTGAAATTTGCTGAGAGTAGAACTTGAATTTCTTACCCAAAAAATCCCCAAAAGATAAATATGTGAAGTGATGGATGTGTTAATTAATTAGATGGTGGGGATCCTTTCACAATGTGTATGTATATCAAATCACCACAATGGACACTTCAAATATCTTAACAATTTTATCTGTCAATTATACTTTAATAAAGCTGAAAAAATATATGGAATTCCCCAAAGGACTCATTAGATTTTACATGGCACATTTTCTCATTCTATTTAGGAATTTTCTAGCTTCTGCTTTTTATAAAGAAAGAATTCAAGAATTAAATGTGAGTCGTCCTCTCATTTAACAGTCAAAAACACTTCTTGGAAATTTTGGTCCTTTCCATACAAATATGTTTGGGGATTTTTTTTCCCCAAGTCTTTCCATGACATCTATCACGTAGCTAATGAATTTCTGCCAACATCTAACACTTTATCATAAATTTTTAATTATTTCCTAAAAATTTATTAAAATATTAGTCATTCTCCCAACTATAAGCAAATCATTATTTTCTTCTATCCTATCAGTTTTTTGGAGTCTCACATAATTACATTAATTCTAATTTACCAACTAGTATCTGAAAATATTTTGGGAGTCCTTGCAAGAAATTCTTTCAAGATGATCCTTTTGAGAAATCCATAAAATAGTAAATAAGAACTCTGTTTCTTAGTATTATGTCATAGTGTCAGTTGTGCAACAATAAAAAAATTGTTCAGATACGGAATTAGAAACAAAATCTTTGTCTTTCATATTACTTCACAACTTTTCCCTGAAAGCATTAATATTTGATATTTGCATATCTTAAAAACATTTAGTAATCAACTTGCTAAAGCCAAAAATGTTTCTTGGCTGCATTTACTTTTGCTATTGAAGTTTGACTTTTATGAGTTACAGCTGAAGTTCAATAGAGTATTTAACATGTTTTACTTCCTTAATTAATTTCAGCATGTTAACATCAGGGATTTACAATGTTCCCTCAGACCTCTGTTCATTTGCACATAATTCCCAGTGACAATGCACAGAGCAGCGAGCAGGGTGGAGCCCACAGGAGGGGAAAGGACCGAAGAGCAAGCTAGCAACAGCTATTAGGGGTTGTCATAATGGCTACAATAAAGGGTGCTAAAGACGCACTCAGAAAGAGCACCACAACGATGGTGATGCCAGAGAGGTTTCTCAGGTAAGATGATACCTGAGCTAAGTGTAAAAGAATAAGTAGAAGTCACCCAAGTGATGGGAGTGGGAGGTCGGTGAAGGGAAAGAATGTCAGGGATACCTGGCAGAGGAAGCCATTTATACAAAGGCACAGTGGTCAGTGACGCTCTGTAAACTGCTGGGGCTGCAAGAGGTTTAGTAGTGCTGGGTGCCTGGCGAGAGATAGACTGAAGAGGTAGTCAGGGGCTAGATCAGGAAGTGTCTTGTGGGAGTTTGGGAGATAATGACACCACTGAAGAATTTTTAATAAGGAGGTAATACAATCAGATTTGTGTTTTATAAAGATGTCTCTGGTATCAATGTTGGCAGTGAATTGGCAGATGTTACTAGAAGCTGGAAGATAAGTTAGAAGGTCACTCTAATCTTCAAAGTAAGAAATGATGCGAGGACCAGAATTAAGGCACACCATTGGGGTGGAGAAGAAGGGATGGATTTGAGAATCCTTAAGAAAATAGAATTAATATATACATGCAAAGGGCCTAAAAGGAAAAGGAGCCAGGGAGCTTTACTTCCCCAAATACTCTCCAAAGTAGGTGGAACCCCTAGATTTTCTTCCATGTCTTAACACTGTTGTGCATAGTGGGTGAGAAGATGCAGGGAGGGAATTAGGTGTCCTCTTATACATCCAGGAAGAACATTTTAACAACTCTTCAACCCCCTTTTGCAAAACCTTATTCACTTTCATCCCTTAAACCCCTTTCCCATCAGACCCCTCCACCTCCTAGCCCATTCTTCCATGTTCTGTTTTCCTTCCTTGGCCACTCTGCTCTCCCACCCTCCCTTGACTGATATTGGCCAGAAATTCCTTACTCATCTATTCAGTCAACATTTACTAATCTCCTGTTATAGTCAGAGAGGAGAGAGCAATCAAAGAGCAATCCTTCCATGACACCACAACCACTTCCTATAACTTCGAGACAGAAGATCAGGGTGGGAGTATGTGAATGCACCGGGATTAGCAATAAATGAAGCCATCAGCAAGACTTTAATGAGCTCAGAGTGGGTCAAACTTCTACTGGACTTCACTCTGTAGGAACCAGAGAGGAGTTGATATCAATTTCCAAATTTTACTATCTATGGTCAATAGCAAGGGCAGGAACAGATATAATTTGGAACTGCTTCTTTTGGAGGACCCTCTGGCCTTTCTCACCTCCAGATCTCTTAGATTTGCTTTCACTTTCCAGTGTGTAAGCAATAAATAAAATTACAGTTTAAGGATGAAAGAGGCATAACTTCCTCAGAGTCACCAGGAGTTACCAGCCCCCACCCCCACCCCCGCTTTAAAAACATGGTCACTGTATTCTTCCAGTGAAGTTTGATCTTCAGTCATAATGACTCCCTGCCCAACAGATTTCTTGTCTCCAGCATGATAGTAAGGGACAAGGAGAAAGAGAGGCGATGTGTGGAGAACTGGGAAGGGATCCTTGTATTGTTTTACACTAGAATGGCCACACTGGGCTCAAGCAACATCCCTCTGTTTCACGAGGCACGACACCTCAAAAGGCTGAGCAAAGTATTTCTGGTTCACTCTGGAAAGGAATTGAAGCTGTGTGTGAATTCAGGTCAACCAATGAGGAAGAGGCCAGAAGAAGAACAATGGCAGAGCATGCTAGCATCTGCTTCGCGATGACTGGCAAACAAGGCCGGGCAGGGTATCAGTCCATCTAACCATCTGATGAAACATTTCGAGGTTCCACTGAAGTGCAGTTGTGAACAACTTCACGTGGTTGTTAACAGCTGGGAAACACTAAGATCTGACTGAAGCATTCCGGAGGGTGATATCAGGGCCAGGGTTTTTCTGTTTGGACATTAGCCAGGCAAAGTCTACAAAGAAGGCAAAGCTGTAAATCCTGCTGTAGAGGTCCAGACACTGACACGAGGTTACCCATGGAATTCTCACAGCCAACCACATTGGACTTGTCGAGAAGCTTGGTAAATAATCTCTGTCTTGGCTGCTGTGGTAGGGCAATACAGGGTGACCAAACGGTTACCAGAAAAGCTTTTTGCAGTTTCACCCAGGTTACCTTCTGCCTCTAACCCCCAGAAAACCAGACATTTCCCCTGAAGAGAACTTGCACCTTGAATCATGATCCCTTCAGCTCTCCTATGGTCCTCTTCCGCAGTTGTCCATTCAGCTCTACAGAATACACAAACATTTCGCTACACATAAGGCAAACGGGTTACAGCTTTGTGGATTTGTAGCAATACATGCCTTCTGATGTGAGTTGACACATGCGACTCCATTTTACAGTCATTTCACAGGCCCCCTCCTAACTTGCCTGTACTTCCATCTTCCTTGAACACCAGAAACATTTCTTTTCAGCTTCCTTGGTTAATGAGAAAGTGAAATTGCTTCTCTCTGAGCTTACAGATTCACCTCTGTTTCCAGGTCATATTCACTTACTTGCTTGAGTCCACTTGAACTGTAACTTCATTTGCTTATAAAATTATCTCCAATTACATACTCCTGGGTCAGAAACTCAAAGTAACCCATGCTGTAACCACTTCTTCCCGTTTTAAAACCTTCTCTAAAAGCTCCCAAGATTTCTTCTAATTTTTCCAATGATTTTTTTTTCACCATCTAGGGTCCCCTCAGGGCCCCTTCCAAGGCCTACATCTGGTTTGCACTTTCTCCTCAATAACACATGAAGCATCTTCTGAGTACCTCTTCATACTGCCCATTTGATCTGTTTTACTGTCTATCCTTCCTTCGATTTTGTTGGGAGATAGGGGTTTATTTTGCATTACGTGGTTAAGCTGTGTTGGCAAGATGGACAGGAGTTAGGGAGGTCCAAGGAGGTGAAATGGGGAGGGGGGGAGAGAGAGAGAGAGAGAGAAAATTCCCACCTACCGCAGTTGTTAAAACTTTCCAAGTCACTTAATAGAGTGCTTAGTTAATGGAGGCGTCAGTTTTTTCCTTCCTCCTATAGCAGATAGTGATGATACTTGTTACAAACCTGGACAGCCTGTCTACTTATTCTCTACTTCTCCCCTAAACCGGACTACAGTCCAAAACACAACTCTCACCGTTCAACAGAGCCAAGCCATTTCATTTATTTAATTACAATGCTTATTTTTACCAACACCCAGAGGCCTATTAGTGAAGGTACATTTTTGGAAATCTAACAAATAAGCAAATGCATCCTTAGATCACAGACACAGTGCTCCTATCTTGTTTTGTACAAAAAAGGAAAGCACTTATCACACCTACACACTATTTTTTTTTTCCTGTTTTCATCCACTTAAGTGTGTTTTCTGGAGAAATGACATTTGATTCCTAGTTTTTAAAACCATGACTTGAATTTCCTTACTGGGCATTAATGCGAATAGCCTCTGAAAATCTTCTGGAATGATATCCAGTTTCTCCTTTCTGCTTTTAAATGGCTTTATAACTGAGCAAATAAGGAAAAAAAATTAAGAAGGCATCGGCACACTGGAGAATAACTGGAAGGCTACACCACTAACCCAGCAGGACTTTGATTTGGGAAACTGCCCAGATGGCATCACTGGTTAATTCTTTCCAACCTTTAAGAAAGAAATAATACCAATCTTACACAAACTTTTTGAGAGTAGAAATAGGAACCATTTCCCAATTTGTTTATGATGCCAGCATAACCCAGATAACTAAATTTGACAAGGACATTATAAGAAAAGTAAATCATAGCCCAACCTATCTCATGAACATAGGTGCAAGAAAACGTTTAAATAAATGGTTGGATATCCATATGGGGAAAAAATGAACCTTGACTCTTAATTCACACTAATTCCAAATGGACTATAGACTTACATGGGAAAGCATTGAGAATAATAAAGCTGTGAAAATAAAACGTGGACTATTTAACGGCTATGGAATAGGCAAAAATTTCTTAAGTAGGACACATAAAACACTAATCATAAAGGACAACAATGATAAATTAGATTTCATTAAATTAAGAAATTCTCTTTATCAAAAGACAACAAAAAAATGAAATAGCAAGTCACAGAGAGGGAAAAGCTTTTTTCAATATGTATATCCAACAAAGACTTGTATCCAAAATATATAAAGAACTACTATAGGTCAATAAGAAAAATGCAAATAATCCAATGTTTAAATGGGCGAAAACCTTGAATAGGCCCTTTATTAAAGAGGATACTCAAATGTCCAATAAGAACTTGAAAAAAGTGCTCCGCATTAATAGACAGTAGGAAAGTGAAATTTAAAACCACAGTGAAATATCATGGCATATCTGCCAGGATGACTAAAAAAGTTTTTTTAAATAGCACAGGTCAGGGACACCTCAGTGGCTCAGTCAAGTTAAGTGTCTGCCTTCAGCTCAGGTCATGATTCCAGGGTCCTGGGATCAAGTCCCACAGCGGGCTCCCTGCTCAGTGGGGAGTCTGCTTCTCGCTCTGCCACTCCCCCTGCTTGTGCTCTCTCTCTGGCAAATAAAAAAATCTTTAAAAAAAAATTGTTCAGGTCGGAGAGCTGGAACTCTCATGCCCTGCTGTTTGGAACAACCACATTGGAAATCTGATTGACAATATCTGTTAAAGTTAAACATGCAGCATCTCTATGAGTCAGCAATTCTACTTCTACATATCTACCCCTCAAAAATGAGAACACATGTGTACTCTAATACACAGACCAGAATTCGTCGTATCACTATTACATATGGTAGCCCCCAACAAGAAACATCCCCAATGTCTATCAACAGAAAATGATAAATAATTTATGATATATTTATACTATGGAATGTTTTATAGCAATAATAAAGAATGAACTATGATAATTTCAAAGAAATAATACTAAACTTAAAAAAGTGGCACAAGAGTAAATTATGTATTCTTCCATTTTATAAAGTTCAAGGAAGACAAAACTAATCTGTGATGATAGAATTTTCTTTGTAAAAAGCTCCCAAATGATTCTAATGTGCATCTAGGTTTGAGAACCACTTATATAAAGAAGAGATAATTGAAGTCCCGGAAAGTGAGGTGATTGGCCCAGTTCTCTTAATTCCTAGCTTTGTTTTATTTGTGGGAACAATACTGTCTCTGACATTTGGGAAAAAACAGATTCCACCAGAACTTGATTATGTGTGCCTTACACAGAATTCCAAATCTTAAGCTGTTTATACTCTCCCCAACAAACCCATTCAGTGTAGTTTCCATGTGCTGCCTGAGAGATCACTTTCATTTAAGAGTGAGTGAATGTTTCTGTCTCTTTTCCCACAAAAACATCCTTAGATAATTTCTATTATTTTAAAATGACAAGTACATAAATGTATCCATTAAAAATATGAAGGAAGTAGTATTTATTTCTCTAAGTGTCATTTTACCTCTCTACCTGGTACTAGTTAAACCGATGTTCTGATGTCTCCAGTGTTTACATTCCAATTTTTTTTTTTGGCTTTAACCTTCTGTTCATTTTAAAAATTATTTAGAAAGATTAGGGGTGCCTGGGTGGCTCAGTCAATTAGTGTCCGACTCTTGGTTTCTGCTCAGGTCATAATCTCAGGATCATGAGATTGACCCCGTGTTGGGCTCTGCACTCAGCGTGGAGTCTGCTTGAGATTATTTCCCCCTCTCCTCCTCCCTCTGTTCATGTGCTTTCTCTCTCTCTCTCAAATAAATAAATAAATAAATAAATAAATAAAATATTTTTTTTTAAATCGCTTAGAAATATTCTTAAAAGGCTCAAGGAAATGACAGTTTCTCCATCAGGAGATTGAGAAACACAGTTTTTGGTTCATTACAAAATGCTAATGAAGAATAAATTTAGAGGCATCATGCTTCCTGATTTCAAACTATTTTATAAAGCTATAGTAATCAAGACAGTGTGGTATTGGCATAAAAACAGACACATAGATGAATGGAATAGTCCAGAGAGCCCAGAAATGAAAACAAATATATACGGTCAATTAACTTAAAACAAGCCAAGAATACACAATGAGGAAAAGACAGTCTCTCCAATAAATAATGTTGGGAAAACTAGACAGCCACATGCAAAATTATGAAACTGGATCACTGTCTCAACCATACACAAAACCCAAGTCAAAAGGGATTAAATACTTGAATGTAAGACCTAAAACCATAAAATTTTAGAAGAGAACATAGGTGGTAAGCTTCTTGACATCGGTCTTGGTGATGCTTTTTGGATATGACACAAAAATCAAAGGCAGCAAAAGCAAAAATAAAAAAGTGGTACTGTGTCAGGCTAAAAAGCTTCTGCACAGTAAAAGAAATCATCAACCAAATGAGAAGGCAACCTAATGAATGGGAATATTTGCAAATTATGTATCTGATAAGGAGTGGTTCAAAATGTATAAAGAACTGATACAACTCAAGAACAAAAAAAAATAGAAAACAAACAAACAAAAAACCAAAACAATCTGAATTTTAAATGGGCAGAAGATCTGAATAAATATTTTTCCAAAGAAGATACACAGATGGTCAGTAGGTACATAAAAAGGTGCTCAACATCACTAATCATCAGGGAAATGCAAATCAAAAACACAATGAAATATCACCTCACACCTGTCAGAATGGCTAGTATC
This sequence comes from Phoca vitulina, assembly GCF_004348235.1. Lineage (NCBI taxonomy): Eukaryota > Metazoa > Chordata > Mammalia > Carnivora > Phocidae > Phoca > Phoca vitulina. The sequence continues at coordinate 7,350,960 of NW_022589714.1, forward strand.
AAAAAGACAAGAGATCACAAGTATTGGTAAGGATGTGGAGAACAGGGAACCCCTGTGTACTGTTCGTGGGAATGTGCATTGGTGTAGTCACTATGGAAAACAGTATAAAGGCTTTTCAAAAAATAAAAATAGAATTATCATATGATCTAGCAATTCCACTTTTGGGTATTTATCTGAAGAAAATAAAAACACTAACTCAAAAGGAAATATATACCCTCTGTGCATTGCAGTATTATTTACAATAGCCAAGATATGGAAACAACCAAAGTACCCATCAAGAGATAAATGGATAAAGAAATATTATATGTAATATATAATCCTTATTCCTCTGAAACAAATAATACATTAAGTGTTTAAAAAAAAAAAAAAGGTAGCAGGAAGGGAAAAATGAAGGAGGGGAAATCGGAGAGGGAGATGAACCATGACAGACTATGGATTCTGAAAAACAAACTGAGGGTTCTAGAGGGGAGGGGGGTGGGGGATGGGTTAGCCTGGTGATGGGTATTAAAGAGGGCATGTACTGAATGGAGCACTGAGTATTATACGCAAATAATGAACCATGGAACACCACATCAAAAGCTAATGATGTAATGTATGGTGATTAATATAACATAATAAAAATATTATATATAAATAATTTATTTATCTGTATATAATTTATATATATCCATATATATATAATATTATTCAACTACAAATAAGATGGATATCTGGCCACTTACAACAACATGGATGGCCCTTGAAAGCATTATGCTAAGTGAATTCTATATGACAAGATGATAAAGGCAGAAAAATGCTCATATTTTTGCTTTTGGTGTGATCAGTGTGGAATGCATAGAGATAAATGAAATTCAAGAGTATTGCCAATATAAACAAAAGAGATGTATTATCACTTTGCACATCTAGTTATTATCAACCATGACAAATAGCTTAATAAAAGTTGACACATTCATGTGTGTAAAGGATTTGAATATTCATAGCTGAAATTCACAAATATAGATGCAGATAACTCCTGGAAAACACAAGGAAGTGTAGGAAAGTAAGAAGGACTAAAAAGGAGAGTGACCAACAATAATCAGCTTTATTGCTACAAGTTATATTGGTGCAGATAACTCTTCACACTTTTTTCTTTTCTGAAATCTTTATCTAAACTCCTTTTTCTTCTGCTCCTCCTCCTCCTCTTCTTTTTTGTCTTCCAGAGTGTTGTCACCTACACAAAACACTCTGTGGGCTTAGAAATATGTTTTCTTACCAGCTTATCTAAATCCTAACTCATTTTTTTTTTTTGAGAGAGAGAGAGAGAGCAAGAGAGAGCACACGTGCCAGGTGCAGGAGAGGGGTAGAGGAAGAGGGAGAGAGAGAGAATCTTAAGCAGTCTCATCCCCAGCGCAGAGCCCGACACAGGGCTTGATCTCAGAACCCTGAGATCATGACCTGCGCTGAAATCAACAGTCAGATGCTCAATCAACTGAGCCACCCAGGTGCCCCAATCCCAACTCATTTTCTATTGGTGAAAGCACTAGTTCTTAACCTATATCTTTTATCTTCTAGTACATCAGTGGTGCTAAGCGATAGCCATTCTGTGCTATTTTCTTTATAGTTACTATTTTCTCATACTTTTCAACATGCTTGATAAATTGCATCTACTAGTGAATTCCTTTCTAATAGTATACCATCCTAATTCACAACCAGAGCTAGGGGCTATGTTCCACTCATCACCAGTATTGGAGTCCTCATTGTCAGCTAGACATAAGTGATCCAGCACGGAAGCCCTATCCTATTGCCTGTGTTCTAGAACCACTCCTGGTATTGTCTCTGGATGCAACCATCAGCAGAGGTGTAAGGGAGGGGTGGGGGCAGACTGAGCATAGGGAAATGCCAAACTATGACACAGGATGATAAGGCCTCAGCCATGCCCCTGGGAAATTAGAACATATACTGTTCATCATCGTGATGCCTCTTTGGGCCTTTATAACCCTGCTACCATCAGCCCCTGGATGTGGACGTCTAGGAAGGGTATGCCATTGTGCGAGGCATTGTCTGCAGCTGAGGCCAACCTAGAAAGGTGCTGATAGCTGGGGCATCATGTTCTTCCTGGAAGGGGGATGGTTTCCACCACAGAGATCCATGAGGACAGAATGCAGATTATGTCAGGTCTGAAAAAGATCCCAATCCTTCAAAATGACCCCAGATTTCACCTGAAAGACTATAGATTTCATTCAGGACTGATCTTATTTTGCAGCCTGGAGTGTGTGCCAAAACTTCCCCATTTACTCTGGAAAATACTCTAAAATCTCACTGACCTGAATATTTGGTGCACTGTTAAGGTCACTAGGAAGGCTTTTTAAAATGTACTTTTGAAAGAGAGTTCTAGTTTGGTTTTCAAGAAAGACTGAATATGAAAAAAGGTTTTGGAGGGAAATGATGTAACTCTAAGAAAAAGTGATTTAATATCAGCAGGGGAAGAGAGAACTCATAGAATCTCATTAGAAGTATGTTTGACCTTAGGCCATGCTTTAGATACTCACTTCTGAGCCTGTAAGTGTCAGCCAGATTCATTTCCCAAAAACCTCTTTAGCCTTTTCCTGTCTCCCTAAATTCAGACCAGGATATCATGAGTCTAAAATTTAAATTCCATTCTGGGCGCTTAAAATCTTTAGCCATTAAATCAGGTAAACACTTTAAAAGTCCTAATTTGGGGGCATTAATCCTATTCTCCCTTGAGAGTTTTCTTTGCTCTGCCTTGAGAGCAGCCCAAAACAGAAGAAGGTCCACTAGGCAAAGTAAGAATGTTATCTAAGGACACCAGAGATTTGCTGTGAATGAAATTGAAATCAGTTTCCTACGCATTACGCTTCTGTGCATTTTTTATATCTAGCCAATAAAGGTACTTTCAATAAGTTTCAACATTGGGAATGCTAAGCCATTGTTTTTGGTTGCCTTACCAACTGTCAAACCAAATTCCTTTATTTCTCTGGTGGCCAATAAAAATTGTATCAAATTTATTCCTTGAAATAAAAAACAAAAAATAGTTTAGTATTATAAATTTAGAATTTGTGTCATTGATTAGTAATCCCATTACCATGATTTGTTCCCATCAATGATGTACAAATGGAGTATGACCCTCATCATAAGTGTTCACATTTCATTTGGGAAAGGAATGGAGGGTTTCTTAGGGTCTATGTCTTGCAGTGAAAATAAATGTTCTCCATCAGTACTAAAGGTATTCTTGGAACTCTTCCCTTTGTTCAATTACCTTGATTAGGAACAATTCAGGTGCAATGTTTTCTCTTATTAAATTCATACCAACCCAAAACTTCCCTCAAATAAAGCAAGGTTAACATTATGTCCTCAGTCCATCAAAATGACAATATCCAGATTCTTCTCGCTTTTCTCTTATTGCTTTTTCTCCTTCTTTGTTGCCTCCTCAACCAGAGCGTAAGCTCTCCCCCAGAAGAAAATCAAGTCTGCTTGTCTTCTATTGCCTTCAGTGCCTGGCACTAGACCAGCGGGTAGAAGAGTCCCCAGGACTTCGAAGAGTGGGACAAGTAAATGCAATTTTACAATGTGGCGGGGTTGAAGCTGTATCAGGTATCAGCCTGATGGGCCTATTTAATTAGTTCCAGTGAGAAGGCAGGAGAAGGGCACAGCATCAATAAAATAGAGCTCAGTCAGCAAATGTGACTCATGTCAGCGTGTAACGCCCCTTCCTCCTCCAGCCACCGCCACCATTCAACCATCTTTTCCACACTGATGGTCCCAATCTGGCAGGTGTCTCTTCCCCACTCTGCCCTCCAGCCAAGACTCAAGTTGATAAAATTGTTGGTAGGGAGAGGATGAAGAAGTGACCCTTTGCAGTATAACTCACCCCAAGTCCCACATTTCTGCAGAAATCACCGTAACAGGAAGTGATGAACCATGGTCCTCTGAAGCCACTGGGGGCCACAAAGGTCTCTAGAACGCTGCTACTAAAAATAAGTGTTAGAGAGCAATGCAGACTGTCAGGCTCCACTTCCTTCACACTGAACCACAATCTGTGTTTTAACAGGATCCCTAAGTCAATCACAAAAACTGTGAAGTTTGAAAAGCATTGGAACATCCTTCATTATGCGCATCAGAAAATGAAGCCCTACGGAAGCTAAGTATCTAAACAAAGTGTGTCAGTAAAGATTGGCTGATCAATTAATGCATTGACCCTGAAGAAACAATAACATTAAAATATGTAATAAACATTTCTAAGAGAAGGGCTTCAGCTACCAACAAAAGATCCACCAATAATTGAATGAGAAATCCAATTACATGACAATACAAGGGAGTATAACTCTGTAGTTCATTAATCTTTCTAAGCACCATCATAAGGACTACTCAGTGAATACTTGCATAAAATTAAATAAAAATACTACTTTTGTTCTTGTGTTTGTTGCATTGTTCTGTTTTTGCCTGGTCTAAGTTATATATACACTAAAAGGCAGACAAAAGTCTTGGTCATCAGGCAAGACTTATTGGAGTTATTGGGACTTCAAAAGTTGTTACTTCCTTTATCCTTGAACTTTCTATCTGGTCTGTTATCCACTCTAGCCACATGCAAATTCTTATTATTCATTTTTTTTTTGTAATTACTTGTTTTTTTTTTTTTTAAGATTTGATTTATTCATTTATTTGAGAGAGTGAGAGAGAGAGAGAGCACATGAGAGGGGGGAGGGTCAGAGGGAGAAGCAGACTCCCTGCCAAGCAGGGAGCCCGATGCGGGACTCGATCCCGGGACTCCAGGATCATGACCTGAGCCGAAGGCAGTCGCTTAACCAACTGAACCACCCAGGCGCCCCTGTAATTACTTGTTAATAAAAGGGAACACATGCTCTACATGGAGAACACAGCAGAGTACTTCAAAGAATAGAAACTAAATTACCCACAATTGCAATCCAAGAGAAATAGAGTTAACATGTTCATGTATTTTCTTCCAATTTTTTTATGTCGTTAAAATGACACTGTATTTATAGTTTGGTAACTGATTTCTTTTAAATTATGACACAGTATATTATCATGTTATTACCTGGAATATCATCAAAACTTCATGTAATCAGGGGCACCTGGGTGGCTCAGTCATTAAGCGTCTGCCTTCCGCTCAGGTCATGATCCCAGGGTCTGGGATGGAGCCCCACATCAGGCTCCCTGCTCCGCAGGAAGCCTGCTTCTCCCTCTCCCACTCCCCCTGCTTGTGTTCCCTCTCTCGCTGTGTCTCTCTCTGTCAAATAAATAAATAAAATCTTAAAAAAAAAAACTTCATGTACTCATACTGTACTTTCAGAATATAATAAGATCCTTTATAATCATAATGTTAATGATTACATATTTTATTGGGTACCGTAATTTGATTAGGGAAAATAAAATCTCATTGTTTAAATAGAAAATTTTATTTATTTATTTATTTATTTATTTATTTATTTATAAAGATTTTATTTATTTATCTGACAGAGAGAGAGAAGCAGCAAGAGAGGGAACACAAGCAGGGGGAGTGGGAGAGGGACAAGCAGGCTTCCTGCAGAGCAGGGAGCCCGATGCGGGGCTCGATCCCAGGACCCTGGGAGCATGACCTGAGCCGAAGGCAGACGCTTAATGATGGAGCCACCTGGGCACCCCTAAATAGAAAATTTTAAATTTATATTGCATTTCTTCTTCTGCGAATAATTCATTTTTCCAATGCTCATTTATCTACTGAAGTTCTCGGCATTATTCTCATTGTTTTGCATGTGATATGTATAATTACAGATACTGTCTTTATTTCAGTCTACGATAGTATTGTCTGTTTCTGGACTATATTTTTTGAATAAGCAACAGTTTGTATTCTTGTGGCTTTGTGGTATGCTCACATACCTGACTGGCAACTCTTTTCTTGCTGTTTTCCAAAGTTTTCTTATATATTCATATATAAGGGCCACCCAGGTGCCCCTGTTTTCCTATACGTTTTCGAGGTTTGGGCTTTTTAATTGTTAATTTCTTTTTTTTTTTTTTTTTTTTTTTTTTAATTTATTTATTTGAGAGAGAGAGAATGAGAGAGAGCAAGCACATGAGAGGGGGGAGGGTCAGAGGGAGAAGCAGACTCCCTGCCGAGCAGGGAGCCCGATGCGGGACTCGATCCAGGGACTCCAGGATCATGACCTGAGCCGAAGGCAGTCGCTTAACCAACTGAGCCACCCAGGCGCCCGTTAATTTCTAATAAACTGTTATAGTGAGAGAACTTGATGGGTATTACACTGATTTTTTGGAATTTACTGGAATTTCTTCTTGCCTTGAATGTTTTATAAATGTTCCATGTGGGCTTGAAAAGAATGTGTATTCTCTGATTGGAAAGTATGCTTTTATATGTATACTATTAAATCAAACACATTATTTCATCATTAGTAGGATATTCCATATCCTTAATTTTATGTCTGCTGGATCTATACATTTTTGAAGCTATGTTAAATCGCCCAGTATAATTGTGGGCATGTCAAATTTGCTTATTATCTTCTTAACTTGTTTTTACATTTTTCATGGCAATTTGGTTAAGTACTTACAAGTTTGTGATTTATGTTCTTGATGAATTTTTCTTTCTCTTATTATGCCATGCCTCTTGATCCCTAGTAATATCTTGGCTCAAATTCTATTTGTAGCCTTGATATTGCTATTAAAGTAGCAATAGTGTGTTTATCTTTCTCCATCTTTTGATTTTCAAATTTTCTGTATGTTTTTGTTTATATTGTGTCTATTGAGAGTAGTATATTGTTGGATTTAAGAATCTAATTAGATAATTATTTTTTCTTTTAATTTATGAAAGTTTAATCCATTGGTATTTGCTTTAATTATTGATATATTTGGAATTCTTTATACACCTTATTTGGGGCTTTCTTTTTATCATTTTTCTATTTACTTTTTTTTTCCTCTTTTAGTGTCTCTTTTGGAGTTGATACGTTCCACATTCCTCCTTTTTTCTCCACTGCTGATTTGGAAGCTATAGACTGTATTTCTAATTTTTTGGTGATTATACTTAAATGTTTATATATGTAAATATTTCTAACAAAGATTACTTTTTCTTAGTACTTCTATCTTCCTCTCAATTTCAATTTAACTATTTATGTATTCATTTATTATTTTTATTTTTTTAAAGATTTTATTTATTTATTTGACAGACAGTGAGAGAGGGAACACAAGCAAGGGGAGCGGGAGAGGGAGATGCAGGCTCCCCACTGAGCAGGGAGCCCAACGCAGGGCTCGATCCCAGGACCCTGGGATCATGACCTGAGCCGAAGGCAGATGCTTAACGACTGAGCCACCCATGCGCCCCCTATTTAACTATTGATTTCAATTTAACTATTCAACCACCAACCTACAATCTTGTTAATGTTATCCAGAATTTTATTTTTCCATCTTAAATGCAGAAATTATCAATTAGGTTTAAAAAGTCAAGGTCCTTTTATCATTTTCTGAGCTCTCAGTTGTTTTCTGGATTCCTTACCTCCACTCTCCATTCAGTGTTATTGACACTTCTATAATATAGAAAGAGTCTATAGGGGGTAGAGTCTATAGGGGGTAAACTCTTCTTTTCTGCACATGTCTGACTTTCTTTTTTTAGTTTTACCCCACCTTCTCATACTACTTTCACCGTGTACATAATTTTAACTTGGCAGGTATGTTTCTTCAGCACTTTAAAGATATTATCCTATTGTTTTCTAGCATCTGTGGATGCTGAGGAAAAGTTTGTTGCCAGTCTCAAAGTATTTCCTTTCAATATAATTCGCCTTTTTCTTTGGTAATTTTAATAATTTTATTTTTTCTCTGATGTTCTTCAGTTTCACTATGATAACCATCTTGCTGTGAATTTATTTATCTTGTTTGATATTCATATTCTATTTTGTTATGGGAACTCATATCTTTTTTCAGTCCAAAATGAAAACACTTTCTTCAAAGTTATTTTTCCTCCATTCCCTTCTTCTGGAACTTCATGCATTAGAGATGCTTTATATATGTCTCAACTGCTCTTTCATGTATCTTATCACCTTATCACTCTGAGCAAACCCTTCAGTACCATCTTTCAATTTGCTAATTCTCTCTTAGACTAGGTCCAATTTATTTTTAGAGTCGCTAATTTCAATGACTTTCATTTTCATAATTTTTAAAGCATTTTTTATGCCCATTTAACTTTTTTATTTTACCTTTTTGTATTTTATTCTTTTACTACTCTGATTCCTTCATTTGTCTCTTTGAGCATTCTACATATCTTTATTTTAAAGTTTTTATCCAACTGATATAATACTATTTGAATCTGAGGCCAATCCATGTCCTACAGTTGATTTTGTCAGATAGAACTTCTAAAATTAAATTTCTTCGCACAGTACAGAAATTTGGTCATATTTCTGAAATTAATTTTCTTCACATATGGTAAAATTTTGGTTTGTGAGCTGGTTTTGAATGCAAAGTTTTGTGGTTTTGTTTTTTTTTCTCAGTCTCTCTTTTTAGCTATTTACTTGCTTTGTGTATTGCATTTTATCTAGAATTTCTCTATGTTCGAAATGGATGGGATAGGGAAATAGGTCCTAATCAGTTAGTTCTGTCATATGTCATCTCTTTCATCTCTTTATCTACTTTAATGTTGATATAAATCCCTCCAAATTTCACAGAGATTGTGTTCAGATATATTAAAATTTCAAATTAATTTGGGAAGAATTGATATCCTATTTAGACTTCCCTACCAGAAACATAGACTATGTGGATTTCTGTTTAATCAGGTTCTCTTTTCTCTCTCCTTGTAAATTTTCATACTCTAATGCCTTTTGGAGTAGTTAAATCCATATTTCTCAAAGCAGGGTTCCTGATCAATACGACTAATTTAAAATTCCTTGAATGTGGCCAGGATGAAGGAACATTCAGACTCGATGCTATACTTCTCCTTAGTCCCTACAAGGTCTCCTCTATCAATTAATGCCACTCTATTTGTTTCTTGCCATCAAAGGATTCCATGGGCAGTACTTCAGGCTCTGTATGGACATGAGTGCACTTGTCTCCCTTGGATTGCTGGCTATTTTGATCATTTAGACCTACATCTTCTTGGACTAGTTTCCTACAGTCATCTGTTTCCTTTTTTAAGGACAATGTCAAGGCTCAAGGCCAGAAACACTTGGCCGTCAGCCAAGAACAGAATTAGTCTATAGGGTAGAGCACCAGCAGTTGTTGATATAAGGCATGTGTGGGTGTGTTTGTGTGTACCTGTGTATGCTAAGAGCACCTGTTTATAAATCTTTGGAGAAAGAAATCTTATAATTGTTGAGCTCTACTTCCTTTATCTTACATTTTGTTGATTATAAAGTATTTGTTCTGAGGGCTAATTATCTAGCTGGTGGGGGAGGGACAATAGCAATCTAATAAATAAATATGCCATATTGTTCATATTTAATCCATTTAGATTTGACCAAGTGTTTATTTAGCAATGGGAGCTTTCAAATGTTTTTGGTTACCAGCATGTTATACCCTTGAACCTAATTAACTCCTTTCATTCTAATTTACTTATATCTGCTATCTTCAAAAGAAATGTTACTTGGCCTAGCACTCACCAAAGAAAACTAGATTTAAAATATACATAATCTGAGAAAAAGATGTTTACAAGATAGAATAATTTCTGAACTATTCCTTGAAATGACAAATAATGTTTACCTATATGTGGTATATACATATACACGTATGTGCATATATATATATAAAATCTTTTCTTTCAAAATAAAGATCCAAAGGTTAAACCGAATCAAAGTTTCAAGATCTACAAAATTTCTGATCACAACAAAAAACCAAACCAAAATAAAACAAAGCAAAATCTCATTAGACAGGAAGGACAAAGCCAAATTGTCTTGAAATGAAATGTGTGCTACGTGGGTCATCTGTTTTGGAGCCACAAAATCAATTTGCCACAAGATAAAATAATTTCAATCAAGCATTTTTAATTAAACTAGTTTACTATGGTACCGCATTACCCTAATTAAAGAACTAAATACAGTATTTATAGACACTTCTTAGGAACTTCAAAAATAGGTAACAACAATTATACTTAAAATTCCACGTTAGAACAAAATCCTAATAGCCAGCAGATTAAAGTAAGTTATTATAAGAAGGAACTCCACAATGTTCGTTGTTTTTTGCTGCTTATACTGTGCAACATTTCAAGGGTCATGAGAAGACAAACCAAAGAGATTGAGAACATTCCTTTGGCTGAATGATGTCCTTGTAGTTTCCCAGAGATCATTCAATTAAAGCAAAAAGCTTTGAAGGATTACAATAATAATCTGAATCTTTGACTCTGTTTATACTATTACCCCAAAGAAGTGAATGTTATCCTATGAAAATCAATGACATAGGAAGCAATAAATATGCTATTATTTTGGACATTTTTGAGACTAGGTCTTTAATAATCAATCACAGAAAATTCCTAGTTCAGAAACCATCTTTGTAAGAATAAAAAGATTCACTTTAAAATATGTGTTAAGTATATCTTTCATTCTCAAAGACCAGAAACTGTGTGAGTCCATAGCTATTTCTCCAGGTTCTGTAATGTTCCTTCAACATTCCTTCCGAGGATTGAAACGGATTTAATTTTTACTGGAATGAAATTTAATAAAACCATTCCTCATTGCAAAATGTCAGTTATTGGAATAGTGACCGTAACACAAGCTTTCAGCTTTTCATCCAACTTTTTATTACTAAACGATTTGATAGTAACACGTTTTTCAAGTCAGCCCTTTCATCCTTAAAGAGCAACTTTCCTCCTTTCACCTGTCATTCTAACATCTCACCCAGCCCTTTCTCATTCCTAAGCAGAGCAGCCCACTTAATCATAAGCATGATACAAAAGAGAAGTAACAAGTAAGCTCTGCAGATTCGAAAGCATGCCAAGTTGTGGATTTATTGAGAAGACAATTTTAGTTATTGACCTTCAGGATTGGGCTAGGTCTTAACAAACATCAGTCCAAACTCTGACCTCCTCTGTAATATCCCCCACAGATCATATCAGCAAGCTAAACCAGCCTCATTCTAAGGAGTTCATCATCTTTCGTGACAGACCATTTTGCTTTGAGTAGTACAAACGTATGTTATAAATTATGTTAATTCTATCAACTTAGATCTGCTTTTCCATAATGTTCACTGGTGGGGGACTCCTGGATCAACACAAAGAACGTCTATTCCATATTCTCCAAGACAGCACTTAATATTTTTGAATATAAATATGCTATCCACCCATCACCACGTTGCCTTTCCCTTTCCAAATTAAACATTGGCACATTATTCAATTTCATTCCCTCACCCTTTCTTATGTAAATGTACTCCAACTTGCCTATATCCATCTTAAAAAATGTGGCTTCCAGAACAAAAGAAGATTCAGACATTGATCAATGACAACTGAAAAAGGGCTGCCACCTCCCTATTGTAAATCCTCTTCTTGTAGTTTTGCTCCTTAATACAGGATTTGCTTTCTGAGGAGTGATATCAATTTTGAATTTACAGTTAATTCAACTCCCTGGGCTTTTTTTATCTGATATGTTGTCAGTACAGTCTCTTTAATCCAATATTTATCTTTTTGGCCCTATATGAAGAAATTTTTTATTTTCTTTTGTATTAAAATTAATCAAAAAAGAATTGGGAAAATGCTTAAATACCCACAATTTCACCAATCTAAGCATGTCAAGCCAACTCTTTAAATTTTTCCCTAAGTCTTTCCCATATGCTTAATAGTAATCATATCACAGATGTCATCTTGAACTATTTCATTTTATATTATGTCATAAATATATTTCCATATTTCTACATGGATTCCAAAATTTTCATCTTTTTAAAGTCTTCTACAAAAATTTTCATCAAGTTGATATGTCACAGTTTCATGAAGCATTTCCAGTTTTTATTATTATAAATAATTCTATTTATTTGCTTAGAATAAACTCCCAGAATTATAAAGTTGGGTGAATCCCTCTATGAGTCCACAGTGCTATTGCCGAACTGTTTTCAAAATAGGAGATGCTTGTGCTAGTTTTCCCTAACTCTTCAGGAATGAACATTTAAGGATATCTTTGTTCCCCTCAGATTACTGAATGACTATTCTGGATATTGGGCTTAACTTCTTTTTTTTTTAAGATTTTATTTATTTATTTTAGAGAGAGAGGGGCAGAAGGAGAGGGCAAGGGAGAAGGAAAGAATCTCAAGCAGACTCCCTGCCGAGTAAAAAGCCCCACATGGGGCTGGATCCCAGGACTCTGAGATCATGACCTGAGCCAAAACTAAGAGTCAGATGCTCAACCGAGCCACCCAGTTGCACTCCCCGCCCCCGACTTTAACTTCTTAATGTTACAAAATAAAGAGCCATTATTGTTCTTTTCTACTTGATGCCGAATTCCCTAGCAATGCTATGCAAGTGTCTGTTATAACCTAGCCTCAGATTACCGTTCCCCGGTCATTTCCTCCTAGCCAGGCAGGATTAATAACCTCCGCCTGCCTCCTCTGTGTTCTGGATAGCCTTTCGTACATGCACCATGGGTAAGAGAGCTTCAGTAAGCATGAGTAAGATACACAATCCATCACATCGTTTCATAATCATTGTCTACACCTTTGTCTCTCACCTAGACTGTTACTAAGGTTTTCAAGGGAAGTCTGAAGTCTTCATTTTTCTTTCTTTTTTTTTTAAGATTTTATTTATTTGACAGAGAGAGAGAGAGAGAGCACAAGCAGGGGGAGCGGTAGGCAGAGGGAGAGGGAGAACCAGGCTCCCCCCAAGCAGGGAGCCAGATTTAGGACTCGATCCCAGGACCCTGAGATCATGACCTGAGCCGAAGGCTGATGCTTAACTGACTGAGCCACCCAGGCTCCCGGAGGTCTTTGTTTTTCTATCACCAGTACCTACAAATGTACCTAACATGAAGAGTTAGTGTTTTATGACAGAATAGAGGAACATACCCATTCCATCTTGCCTACAATGGCCTTATTGTTATAATGGTATCCTGTTATTTTTTTAAGATGTATTTTATTGGTTATTATTAATATTGAGTATTTTCCCATGCTTATTCAATCATTGAATCACCTGTTATGTGATTGTCTATGTCCTTTGTCCATTTATATGCTGAGATAGGCCTTTGTATTTCTCTCATCAATTCGAATGTTCATTTAATTTCGTTTAGCAAATAGTTACAGAGCATTGATTATTTGCCATGTATTGTTCTAAGTGCTTTACAAATATTAGTTCATTTAATCCTTGCAAAAACCCTTTGAGATAGCTGTTGTCAGAGGCACAGAGAAATTAAGTAGCTTGTCCACTAGTAAGTGGTAGAACCAGGATATGATTCTAGGAACTTCAGAGTAAGAAATACTCCGGAGTGGGCCCCAGACATCCTCTATGCACTGACTCCTTCCCACCCTCTCCCCCCGTGCAATCCTGATTGTGGAAATTTTACCTTTGTTTCCGGAAAGTAATTTATTTTCCCTGCTAGGACTGACATTCACTTATCTATAGGACTGACTTTCTCCACAGCTTTTTCCAGCCTCCACTGCTGGGGATTATGCCACTCCATCAGCTAGACAGCCTGCTCACCTCCATCAGGCCACCGGGGTGCTAGTAGGCAGACTGTACCCTCCACTGAGAAACTCCCATGCCTTGTCCCAACTATGAGACAGAAACCTTAGTGACAATAAAAACTTACTTCTGATCCTGAGCCTACCTCACCTTTTGGGTGTCACAATCTTAAACTGCTGTTTACACCCGCAGAGATCATGGTGTCCCTTAGAGTGTTAATGCAGACCCCCATCGTCCAAAGCACAGCACAGGGAGACACAAGCTTCCGCACCACCCCCCCCCAACTTTAGCATCTTCCGCCACTTCCTGGCGTGGTTCCCATTGGCCACTGCCCTGGTTTGTTGCATTGAGAGAATCTATTGGTCTTTTTCTTCATGTTCTGTTCTCTTATTTTAAAGTTTAGGAAGTTGTCAAACCTTGAAAGACACTGGGATGGGAAGGCAAGTGTCATGTACCTCCTTTAAAGTTCAATCTCATTAATTTTCACCAATTAATCCACCTTTTGGCATTCTTCTGACTACGAATTCGTTTTTCAATATATTCACATTAGCAAATATATCATCTAAAACTTGATAAAAATGTCTCTTGTGTTTTCATCCAAATTACTGGCTCAGAACTACCCAGGGTTTCCTATCTTATTTGAACACCTATGCGTCTATGCGCCTGTCCTGTAACCCAGCCCACTCTTCTCTCTCCTGTCCATTATGCTATCATAAGAGATTTTGGAAAATGCCTTCCTGAAATCCAGGTAGACTGTTTCCACAGATGTGCCTGATAAAACTATATTTGTGTTAGAAAGGAAAAAAAAAAATGTCCCCAGGGATTTTGTGATCTATATGTTTCATTGCTTTATCTTAATTGCATTTCTCTTCCATATTTGGAAGCTGTAAAGTTGGTGTGGGATATCCCTAAATGGCTATTGATCTTCATTCATCCTAAAAGTCCCTGTAGGTTTCAGAAATAGGGCTATCTACTTACTAAGGTCCCTAGTTTTACAGTTTCCCCAAGGTTCCTCTAAGTCTGGTAAATTTTCTCAGGAGAGCCATAAATATTTCACAAGGTAGAACTGACTGTTACCTTTTTTTTTTTAAAACTCATCAGATATTTCTTGATGACTAGATTTGCATAAAAATAGCTTTCCAGTAAGTATTATAAGTAGGCAGATTATTTCTTTACAGTCATCAAGAAATAGGAATGATTTTGAGAAGAATACAATGGAGACTTTTCCTTTTTGTAAAAAATAGTTTTTGCTGCTTTCACAATTACGTGATTTCAGTTGTTTATAAAAATAGATCTCTTTCCACTCGATCCAGGGGGCTTCTGTCTTTACCTGAAAGACCCTCACCGTCTCCACTCCTTCATTTCATTGACCTCTTTAAATTGACATCAAGTGAAACTAGAGGCACAAAGTTCCAAGTACATTCAACTAACAGATCAGTGGTCTAATCACTTATAGAATTCGATTCTGCCTCAGACATTACTTTGTATTATAAAATAATTTTTCAGTGGCTCAGATATAAGAAAGTAGTTTTGCCACCAGATCTTAAAATTTAGAATGAAAGTCCTGAAGTGATTGCATGTAAAAAAATTCCATCTAATGTTAACCCTAGCAACAGGGCAAGCATAATAGAAATGAAAACCTTTTACCTCCTCTATGAAATTATTGACATTTTCCCATTGCTATGGGGATTTTCTTAGCTGAATGCACACAAGCAACTTTAAAGTAATGCTTTCCCTTAGCAAGCTCTCATGATATTTTTCTCCAGTGCTCCAGAACTAGAATTGTTAGTTTAACCCCACCCTTTTCAGAAAATAGAATCTAATTCAGATTTCTCTTTTTAGGCTTATGTCATTTTAGAGTCACACTTACCCTATTCGTCCTGACTTTTGGTAACCTCTCATTCCGCAGAACAAGACTGAAAAGAATGAATACTTTGTACTTAGGAAATTTAGTAACTACCCCCATGGACTACTAGAAAGCTTAAAATAAGAAAGCTAGCGCGGGTTTTAGTTCCTTAAATGCAGTGTTGGTTTTTTTTCCTGCTGATTCACTGGCAGGACCAAGTGAACAACTGTTTGCTGGTATGAAAGGCATCCTTTTACTTGAACATGTCATCAAGAGTAACATGTTCAAAATGCACTCTCTTGGTTTTAATTGTCAAGGACTATATCGTTTGTGTGTTTTCGTGTATTATGTATTATATTGTGTATTGTGTGGAATCTTGGCCATTTTCCTTCAAAATCCAATCATAAAAGTAAACTAGCAACATATATGCCTAACTCTGTTGTCACACCCATTCGAGTTCAGTTTAGTAATGCTCAGAAATGGGCAGGTAACACCTTTGCAAACTGAGCTAAAGAGCCAGTTTCATTGTGACGTTAATCGCAATTTGTCATAATTTTATTTTAATGTAGGCATCAAGCAAAGAAACAAAATGAAAACACACTGTCAAAAAGTTATTTGTGGACACTTTAGAAAACATGAATGGTTCCATTTATATGTATGACGGAGTGAGGAGTGCAACAGAAAATCTTAAATCCCCACACCGTAGTGCTGAGTACATTTTACCCTGTGGCAATACCAACGGCTGGATGAAACAAATGCGCCCTTTGCCGTGCACTAGCAAAATTACCTTCATACGCCAGAATTAGTGACACTTCACACTCTCGGGAAGCTTAGAATATAGAAAGCTAGTGGACTAAAGAATATCATCTAATGTACCAACAATTCAAACGCACACGTGATGAAACCGTTCCTGTTAGCGTAACACACATAGAATGAGATCTTCAGAATTCCGCAGTAGCAGGTGTTGGATATATAAACATACATCCAGAACTGTACATTTGGCTTCTCTCTAGTTGTTTCCCCTTTTCTGTTACTCTTCTTTTTTAAGGCACTGACCTTACTGCTTATTCAAGAACAAGGTACCTGAAATGACTGTCGTGTTCTTCAGATTAGAATAATAAATGCATATTGTTTTGTGCTACTATGAAATCCATTTAGAATGCCTTTTAAGTAGATGAATTCTTTTTTCTTAAATAGGTAGCTTTTTCCGCTGTAAGAGCTTCATCTATCTGATTATTTTGGACATAGAGTTCACTGCCTAGTATACAATCCTCTGATTAAAATAATATTTATTTTAATATTAAAATATTAAAATGAAAATTAAAATAATATATTAAATATATTAAAAATATTAATATTAAAAATATATTTTGTGCAGTTGTACTTCTGACAAAATCGCTTATTGACTCACAAGGGTCATTGTCGGCTCCTAAACAGGATATTTTGCAAAAGTTGAGAAGTGTCATATGCCAGATAACCAAAATAGACATCTCCTCATTCATTTCATTTCGAAGAATTAGAATATCACTTTATGGTCTGTACTGCTTTCCTACATGCATAGTGATTGGTAAGACTCACTTCAATGATTTAACACTGTTCATAAACTTCCAAATAAATTCTGATTAACTAGCTCAAGCTAGGCTGCTAGTGCCACAGAGCAGGACCAGATCTACTTACTTACTATATACACAACATTTACGATAGAGTCTGGCACATTACAGGATATCAAGAAAGGTATTTGGTTTGTACACAAAAGTTACTTACTTATGATTTTAATAAGGATTGGGAAGGCAAAAATGCTGTGCAATGAGAATCTAAGAATAGGGGATAGTTTGGGAGGTGGGATGGATGGCTAGTTGGGAAGTTGGTCAGGTAAAATAAATAAATAAATAAATAAATAAATAAATAAATAAATAAGTAAATAAAGTCCAGGGAATGGTTACATGCTGAGAGAAATGCCTGTAGGAAGGCCTGAAAGTGGGAAAGCCACCGGTACTCGGGAGGGAATTAAAATAAATCCAGCATGCCTGAAGCAGAATAAGCAAGAGAAAGAGGCAGGGGGCTAGAGGTTGAGGCAGTGGTGAGATCGCAGAAGTTGTCATAAAACAAATTAAGGAGAGACATTATCCTAAAGCAACAGGAAGTCACTGAAGTTTTAGGCAAGGGAATGACATCATCCACATAAATATATTAACATATGAGGGCTGTTCAAAAGGACATTTACAAGAGTAATTATCAATGTATTGTACACCAGTGGGTCATTCACTTCTTCAAGTCTTTACTCAAATGTCCCTCTTCCATGAACTTCCCACCTTTGACCATCCTAAGATTACATGACCACTCCTCCCATACCAGTTTCCAGATCCTTCTGCTTACTCTTTTTTCCTGTAGCACTGTCATATTTTAACATTTTAGACAATTGTCTCACTTATTAGTTTATTGTCTGTCTTCTCTTGCTAGAATGTAAGATCCGCAATGATTTTTTTTTTCTAGCGAGTGCCTGGCAGATGAGTTTTCAACAAATATTTGTTGACTTAATGGCACATCACATTATTATTTAAAGCTAATAAGATGGTTCATCTATCAGTGTTTATGATTCAACATACTCAGTTTAAAAAAAACAGTTTCCTAACTATGCAGTCCTAGGCAAAGCATATACTGTAATTTAATTCTTAAACATGAAAATTGCTGCTGCAGCAGAAATTCATCATCTACTTATTCAAGTTTATGGAAAAGCGTTTTTAGTTGATTTTTTAAATTGAGCAGATTTTAAGAAAAGATTATGAAACTTGGGTCAGGAATCATGAGTCACAGTGACAACTTAGCTATTTTACAATGTTGTTGCATATCCCTATCAAAATGTACTGCTATGCTGACAAACTGATAGTATTTTCACAACACAGCAGTGATTAACCCTTTAAACCTTTACTTTTGAATGATTGTAACCTTACTTGACCGTGTTCTAAGGACTGATACGCTGTTGGTAAGTTACTTGTGACAATGTCTAGAATTCCTTGGAGGAAAGCCAGTTGATCTGTAAAAAGTGCCAGGCAGTCTGCCTTGAATTTCCCTGTGTGTCTGACCTCATCTAATCAGAAGAACCCTTAGAGTTTCCTGGCTTATTTCACAAATTAAAATTTTCTGAAAAATCCATTCTTTTCATCCATGTCATTATTATCCATGATTCCCATCCATTCATTAAACTCATTTATTGAGCATCTACTATGTTTTAGGTACTGTGTTGGTTATCGGTCCATTCATTTGTTAGCTCACTGGCCACATTTATATATTTGTATTGGGGAGAGGCACAGATTTTAAGAGGTTAAATGGGACAATTATGTAGTCAGGAAATTAATTTATCTGTAGAAAAGTGAGAAGAGTTAAGTAGAGGAAGACATATTTGATTTTTATGAAAAGAATACACCTCAAATTAGCTCCAGTTTTAAAAATTATTTTGGCTGTAAACAAGGTTGAAAGCAAGAAGATGAGGTTATAATTGAAAATCTTCTTTATATTAAACATATATAGATATATGAAACCAAATATAGAAATCAAAAAATAATTATATTATTTCAATTATATCTTTAGCACTAGGAGGAAATATGTTCACATATTACTAATAGTCTGCTTTCTAAACCACTTGAAGACAACTTATACATGAAACCATAGTGCAAGATAATAAGACTAAAACAGGGCAGAGTTTTTGCTGAGCTTGATGTCTTGCCTCTGCACTCATTTTTAGAAATCAGGCTACTTTGTTCATATTTGCAAAATCAGTGCTATTCCAAGTCTGAATCAAGCCAGGTAGTATTTAAGAATGACTTTTAATCGCTGTTCTAGAGTTTCTCTTACCAGCTCTCCTACCAATATTAGAATCCTGCCTCTACCCTTGACCTGCTCTACCCTTGACTGGGCTCTGCTCTGCCATGGAACACTTGTCTGGATAACCAAGTACTGTCTGCTTGGTCCGGCTCACCATGGCTAATAGACACCTAGCATCTTCTGGCACATTGTTACCCTATTATGTGCAATTTGGGCTTAGGCACCTGTGTCTTGAACCCTAAAGGTCCCTATCCCGTTTTTTAACTCTTTCTGTAGCTGGAGCACCCAATAAGACATCAGAATACATGTTTTCAGCAACAGTTAAAGCAATCTATTCTACATAAACTTGCTCATAGTTGATAAAAATAGACACAGATTTTACCAGAACATCCTTCCACACCTGTAAGAAACTCTTTCGTTCCATTAGCCCAGGATGTCCTTCAGCATCATGGAGGTAGCTCATATTCTTTTATTTCTCAAATAATTCTGCTTAAGTGCTGTTGTTCCCATGCAGAAGTTCCATGCAGAAAGAAATTTGCTAACTATGGCATGAGCACATCTCTACTGACCCGATTTCACACAAGCCTCTGCAAGGTAGCCTTATCACAATCAGGACCTCTCATCCACTCTGTGGGGCTGGAAGCCATAGTGTATTGTTTGATGATAGGTGCCTTGGCTTTCTAAATGGAGGAGGCCAAGATGAAGCTGGTAAAGTTTAAAACTGGCAAGGTATCAAGCTTCAGAGGTATCTGTCTAAAGTCCTGGATGACAGTAACACTTAAATCTATCATAAATGTCACATCCAGCCTTTGAGATGGTCACGATGGAGAACAAAGTGGTAACCATGACTCTTGAGCAATGAGTTCCTTGACTGTGGACGGACCTCTGTCATTAAAGTGATTCCTTATACACACAGCTGTCGGAAATGAAGCAGATGAGGATGAGGATATGGAAATGCCACCATGATTGCTAGCTGAAGCTCGGACAACTGCAACTGGAGAAAGCACACGAGATATTTTAAGGACATACTGATGCCTGGTAAGTCGCAAGGCTGTGGGCTGCTGGGGGACAATAGCCCCTGAAAGATGATGTACTTGAGCAGATGTAATTACCATCAAGGGCTTATGAGCAAGAGATTGTGTATCTGAGGCAGGTCTCAAACAGAAGCAGCCACACCAGCCATTACTGTAGTTGGAAATCAATCAACAATATTTATATAGGCAGTTCAGAATGGACGATGGCTCCCTAATAGGGACCATGTGATAATGATAATCAATAACATCTCCAACTGCAAAGGACAGCAACCAGCAATAAACCATGCAGCTGCCAAATAATGTCCCTCACTGGATATCATCAGGCCAAGGACTAAAACCCCCAACAAAACTTCGAAGATGCAAACAGCCATATGTATATCTCCAATATGCAATGAAATGTGTACATCTTCAAAATTTTGTGGTCTATTAATAAGAAATATTTTGATGATCCTAGGAAACAATGCTGCATAAATACTAAGTGTATCAACTTACTCATTTGATTCATATTTCATTGCTTTTGCCCTCAAAGTGGAAGTTTTAGGGTTTTCTTCTAATGTCAATGTTCATTCTTTCTTAACAGCAAAATCCTGAGTGAAGTTGACAGGGGTCGTAGAATAAAGTCAGTAACAATGATAAAAAATTGGCTGTCTCTTCACATCTAACAGATGTAAGAGATGCACCACTGACATTGATTCAGGTGTCATTAAACCAAATGTTTATCTTTGATAATGCCCGTTTAGAAACATCAATACAGAGACATAACAACATCCCAAGTCCATACGTGATGAGCAATGATGCCAGACAATTTCCTGAGTTTTGTTTTTATGACTACATCTAAAATCATTTGCAATGACAGTAGAATTAAACCACTTTTAGGTTAAAAACACAAAATTTTAAGGGGAAGTTTTCCATTGGTCAAGTCAATAATGGCCATAAATTCTGGGAATTACAACAATCAACTCATCTCTAGTTTCCCCATAGGAAATAACTGGCACTCTAGCATTTTTTTTTTTTTTTATCTATTTCATACTTCAAAGTGAAAATGTGGGGGTGCCTGGGTGGCTCCGTCAGTTAAGCATCCAACTCTTGGATTTGGCTCAGGTCATGATCTCAGGGTCGTGAGATGGAGCCCCGCATCAGGCTCCACGCTCAGCGGGAGTCTGCTTAAGAGTCTTTCCCTTTCCCACTCCCTGTGCCCCTCCCCCCCCCCCTGGCTTTTTCTGTCTCTAAAATAAATAAGTAAATAAAACTTTTTTTTAAAAAAAGGTTAAAATGTGATCCTCTGTTGAAAATTTGGTTCTCCAAACTAACATTTTTTAAAAAAGGAAATTATGTAATTTGTTTCATTACACTTTTATTTGAGGGTTAATTTGGGAACATTCTAGCACGAGGCTAACATAAGCATTAGAACAAACTATATATGTAGAGTCCTCTAATTTGCTAAACCTCCCACGACAATGCTCTGTCCTTTATAATGACTCTCAAATGGCTAAAGTCTAAGTCCTTGGACAAAGAAAAATACTCAAGGCAAGTAGAAAAATAATATCATTAAATGGATTATGCTTTAAAAAGAGTAAGACCTTCCTTGTTCCAGTCAAAATTAGTTTAAACAGTAACACAGCCGCTCATTCTCATCTGGTTATACTGAACATCAAATAGCCTAAACTTTCCATTTCTCTTTAATGTTGTCTTTACTGGAGACACAGAAATGGTTGACTGATATAATTATAGTTGATAATGATATAATTATGATTGTAGCTGATCTAAGTAATGATTTTTGCAAGAGAACTTTTAACACCGGCCAGTAATGCATATATTCTAGTTACACAATTTGACGAGTGTGAGAATAGCAAGTCTTCTCCCGCACACTGCTGTGTTCCCAGAGCTGTATGGAGACAAATGCATGGCCTTCTACACACTCATGCAGTGAATTATCAGATGGAGCCCGAGTCACTCACCCTAAGCAGCCCAGACTGTAAACTGAGCTGTGGACAAATACAAACAACAATCAAAAATAGAGGAGAAAGTAAGATCATGAGAGGAAAACTTAAAGATGATAGACTTCTGGAAGGTGAGGCACACTGGCTCAGCCCTCACATGTTTTTAAGTTAGAAGTTTATTTGGGAAACTTCCTTCCCCAGACAGGCTCTCATTTCTCAGAGAAAGTTCTTCTCACTCCCAAAAATGTCCTTGAAATTCTCTCTTTAGATTGGGAAAAGAGACAGAGGGAACGGCTGTTTGCTACAGCATTATTGCACAATGACTGTATGTGCGTGTGCTTTCTACTCTTTTTCTGTGAAAAGTAGGAGCTCAGTCCAACCCATGATGATATTTGAAGTAATCTGGTTTTACATCTCAGGATCTGGGTAAATTATTATTTTCTCACTTTAGAAATGATATTAGTAGAATAATATATTTATCAGAGAACTATATACACTTGAATTATAGTTCCAAATAATAAAATAAGATAATAAAAATATAATATAACCTTAAGTTAACAAAATAAAAAAATCAATTACTCCATCAACAACTACTCACTGAGTACTATTAATCACATTTATTGGACTTTCATTGTGTACTACACACGGTTATTGGCTTTATATGCCATTATCACATTTGATGGTAATAATGATACTTCGAGGTAGATATTATGATTGTGCCCATTTTGTAGATGAGGAAACCCAGCCTTAAAGGCTGCAGAATTTGCCTAAAGTCATGCAGCTAGTGAGGGCCAATGCCAGGAACTCAAACCAGGACTTGTCCAATTCTAAACCTAAGATATTAGCTACCATGCTTTCTAGCCCATGCATTTTAAAAAGGGCTTTTCTGACTAAGGAGCAAATTAATATAATGAAATGAGAGTCTAGCATAACCTTATATCTTTATTAGAAGCAATGGGTACAGTGCAAAGAACACTGGATTAGAAGTTTGACAACTAGAGTTTAGGACTGGTTATGCTGTTACCTCAGTGTGACAGAGGGAAAGTCACTTAAATTCTCTAGTCTTAAAGTTCCTCACCTGTAAAAAGAAGGCTAAAATAGAGGATTTGGGAAGGATTTGCAGGTCATGATGTAACTTGCTATGAGGTCTTGAAGGATGAGTAGGAGTTTACCTGGTATGGGAGAGAATATTCAAACCAGAGTAATTAATTCATTATGTTATTTTAATGTATGCTCAAGTCATTTTTTAAATCATTTTCCAATTATTTTTCAGTAGTTCTCAAGGACTCTTAAGTGATTCACTTAACCTCATACTTCTGAGAGTACAGGTTTCTCCTTATAGGTTTTTCACAAAGTTTTACTTTTGTGTATCACTGTGGTCATTGGTCTTCCAATGAACTTCCCCATAATAGTCTCCTCTCTTTAAATCTGGGCTAGCTCTGTGACTTGCTTTCAGCTGAGAGAATATAACAGAACTGATGCTGCATGACCTTGGACTTAGGTCATAAGAAACCTTAAACTTCTACCAAGTTTTCTTGGAACATTCCACCTTGGGATGTTCCCTCTTGGAAGGCAGCCACCATGTAATATATGTGACATCTCTGGACTCTCACATGAGGAGCCCAAGCCACAGAGAGATGCCCTATGTTGGTGCTCTGGTCCAAACCTCAGCTGAGCTCAGTGAGCAGCCAGCACCAACGGCCAGACATGTGAATGAATAAGTAAGTCATCTGGGGCAGCCCAGTAGAGACTTCCAACAATTACAGCCCTGGCTGTCATCTGATGGCAACCAAATGAAAGACTTCAAAGGAGAAATACCGAGCAGAGCCCTGTTAATTCACAAAATTGTGAGAGAGAGTTAAAAATTATTTTTTAAGACAAAATTTGTTATAGGTAACCAGAACAATAATAGGAAACCAGAACGGCCATATTCGATTTAAAACAGGGAACAAAATGAAAATATCATATTTAAATTATTTTCATTATTATACATTTAAAACGTACATGTTCCTTCAAATATGCCTGTTGCCATGGAATTTATTTATCTATTTAGTTATTTTTAAATTTTTTATTTATTTTTTTGAGAGAGAGAAGCAGCGCGCTCGCATGCACATGTGGAAATAGGGTGGGGAGGGGCAGAGGGAGAGGGAGAGAGAGAATCTTACGTAGGCTCCATGCCCGATGCAGGGCTTGATCTCACAACCCTAAGATCATGACCTGAGCCAAGATCAAGAGTAGGATGCTTTACCGACTGAGCCACCCCGGTGCCCCTCCAAGGAATTTATTTCTAACCTGTTAGGCGGAATAAAACTTAATAAATATGTTTGTCCTGACTTGGAATATACTGTCTCTTCATTTCCTTTTATTCTTAAATAACTTGAATGGTTTCATGGATGAAATATTATACATCTCTAAGATAATCTAGTTGTTTGAATCTCAAGCTTACCGATATTCTATGCAACCTACTATTTTCTTGCTACATTAGAATGCTCATCAGTTTTACGGTCTCTTTCATTTGTCACCTTATAAAAGTGAAGCAATCTTTTTGTCTCTATACAAATGCATTCAGGATATTCAAACTTGCTTTTTGTTGCCAGTTGCTTTCAAGTTTGGATAGGCATGTCACATTTATGTTTGGGGATGGTATATTCCAATATAGTTATTTTTGGACCTCATGGTTTGTTTGTTGTTTTTTTTTTTCTACTTTGACAGAAAATATCCCTGGAATAAAATCACCCTATAAATTATCTTAAGAAGGACATTATCGGTTTTAGACAAAAATGTGAATTTTCCAACACCACCTAAGTTTGTTGCCTGAACAAATCAGGAATTAAAGTTTCTTTTACTCTTGTTGTATCTTACAAATAAAATGAAACCAAGAGCTTGAAGACATTTGCCTTCAGGTGTTGATATAAATTGTGTCTACATGTCATCATTGTTGGTTTGGTTTTTCCGTATTAAATCTGATACTCAGAAGAAAACATGGGTATTAAATCAGATTTGGAAAAAAATCTGTGTGGTGACATACATGTATATTGACTCAAAAAAAGTTCCATATATATATTTTTAAAAGCATGTTCTGAATGTCTGTTGTATATAATCTCTTCTGATCACTGAGAGAGATAAAAAGATTTTTCAGTTTGTAAAAATATTGAATGTCAATGCTTATTACTTTTTTTTTTAATAGACGGAGAGAGAGCGAGCAGGGGGAGGGGCAGAGAGAGGAAGAATCTCAAGCAGACTCCACACAGAGTTCGGAACCTGATGTGGGGCTCTGTCTCACAACACTGAGATCATGACTGGAACTGAAATCAGGAGTCAGATGCTTAACTGACTAAGCCAGTCAGGAGCCCCACCAATGTCCTGCTTGACTAAAATTTATTGAATGTTATTTATTGTGTTCCTGGGCCTTCAAAGGGAATATACTGATAAGGAATCATTTTTCTTCCCCTTGATGTATTTCTACCTTTTGATCAATTTTCTTTCCTTCAATTTCATATGCAACATTCATGGTTGTATTTCTAGGTTTTCCTAGATAGAAGAACGTGGCATTTCTTTTTTTTTTAAGATTTATTTTATTTATTTTAGAGAAAGAAAGAGTGCATGCAAATGGGGGGAGGGAGAGAGGGAGAGAGAGAGAATTCTCAGGTAGACTCCCTGCTGAGCGTGGAACCTGACACAGGGCTCGATCCGAGGTCCTAACACCATGACCTGAGGTGAAATCAAGAGTTGGCCGCAGGGTGCCTGGGTGGCTCAGTTGTTAAGCGTCTGCCTTCAGCTCAGGTCATGATCCCAGGGTCCTGGGATCGAGCCCCACATCAGGCTCCCTGCTCAGCGGGAAGCCTGCTTCTCCCTCTCCCACTCCCCGTGCTTGTGTTCCCTCTCTCGCTGTGTCTCTCTCTATCAAATAAATAAATAAAATATTAAAAAAAAAAAAGTTGGCCGCTTAACCGACTGAGCCACCCAGGTGCCCCAAGAACCTGGCATTTCTTAATCTTTGCCACTGCAAATATGTTATTATTTTCAAAGCTCAGTAAGACCTTCTTCCAAAACAATCAATAACATTTCAAAAGTTGGTTCTACACTTGACATAATTTACTAATTTGTGTATGACACTTTTATAGTTGGCCGATTTTCAAATATTTTTCTGCTACTACCCATGACAGAAGGATGTCCATGTGTGGGATACCCTCCCATGCATAGCAGCAGAGACATGAGCAGTACACCAGCGAGAGACTATGGCTTCCCATACTTCACAGTGCTATCTGTACATAAGTAACCACATGTAATTTCAAACTATTATAGGACTGACTGTGAATCTACTCCAATTTAATTTTGAAAAGTAAATCACTTACAGACTATATTATTTTGACCATTATTGGAAACATGTTACTTGCTCCAAACCTCTTAACTAATATCAATATATGTGACATGACATTACTATTGGACTGTTGGAGAATCACTATTCTACACTATTTCCTTATTTCATGAAAATTGTCTAATTTATCTGCATAATGTTGTTCATAACATTCTCTTATCCTCTTAATGTCCGTGGGATCTATTCTGCCTTTCATTCCTAACATTGGAAATTTGTGTCATCTCCTTCTTTCTTTGACTAATCTGGCTAATATTTTCCTTGATCAATTTCATTTTCAGAAAAAACAGCTTTTGGTTTCATTGATTTTATCTATTATTTATCTATTTGCTTTTTCACTTTTATTTTTATTATTTCCTTCTTTCTGAAGGAAATTCTGCTGAATTTAATTTGTTCTTTTTCTAGTTTCTTAAGATTGCAACTTAAATTAAAGTTCCTTTTAGGTCTTTCTTCATTTTGAATGTAAGAATCTTCATGCTATAAATTTCCTTCTAATCACTTCTTTACCGGCATCCTACAAATTTTGATATGTTGCATTTTCATTACCATTCAGTTCAAAAGTAAACTTTCCTATGGGAAAGTTAGGCCCGTGGATTATTTAGATGCATTGTTTAATTATCAAATATTTAGGGATTTGCAGATATCTATTATTTTTAGATAAATTCCACAATAGTAAGAGAATACAGTTTATATGATTGTAATTCTTTTAAATTTATGAGACTACAGAATGTAGTCTATCCTGGTGAATGTTCCATATGTTCTTGAAAAGAATGTGTCTTACCATTGTTGGGTGGAGTTCTTCATAAATGTCAACTAGATCAAATGTTTATATGGTTATTTCAAGCCATCTATACTCTTACAGATATTCTACCTACCTGTTCTATCAATTACTAAGAGTGTTGAAATCCTCAAATATAATTGTGGATTTGTCTGTTTCTCCTTTTAAAGCTCTTAGTTTTTGCTTTAGCTTATTTTTTTTAAAGATTTTATTTATTTATTTGACAGAGAGAGAGAGAAGGAGAAGCAGACTCCCACTGAGCAGGGAGCCTGATGCGGGACTTGATCCCAGGACCCCGGGATCATGACCTGAGCCAAAGGCAGACACTTAATCAACTGAGCCACCCAGGCGCCCCTGCTTTAGCTTATTTTGAAGCTCTGTTCGTAGGTATATAAACATGTAGGATTGCTACATATGCTTGATGAATTTGTATCATTATGAAATGTGCCTCTTTATGCATACTAATATTCCTTCCTCTGAAGTCTACTTTGTATATTAATATTGTCATTCCAGCTCTTTTTATCAGATTTATTGAGGTATAATTTACACATAATAAAATTCACCAATTTTAAGTGTATAAACTGATAAGTTTTGAGAAATATATGGGGTTGTGTAACAATCATCACAGTTATGATGTAGAACATTTCCATCACTATGACAAGTTACCTTCTGTCCCTTTGTGGTCAGTCTCTTCTCCCCACTCCTGACATCTGATATGCTTTTTGTCTCTATTGTTTTTCCTTTTTCAGAATGTTATATAAATAGAATCACAACATGTAGCATTTGGAGTTTGGGCTTCTTTGATTTAGCATAACGCATTTTCATCCCTGTTGTTGGTTTGTTCTTTGTTATCGCTTAGTAGCATTCCATTGTGTGGACAGAACACATTTTGCTTACCCACTTATAAGTAGAAGAGCATTTGGGTTTCTTTCAATTTGGGGCCATTCTATAAAAGTACTACAAAATTTGGGTACATGTTTTTAAATGGAACTATCTCTTTATTTCTCTTGGACAAATACCTAGGTGTCCTATTGCTAGATCATATGGTAAGACTAGTATCTGAAACCCAAGAATGGTGGTCTTAGGCTATCTTTACTCATCACATTTCTAATTAATGCTAGACTCAGTCCCAAAAGTTATGAAATCATGACTTCATAACGAACACTGTACCAGGTAAAAGGAGTACACCACAAAAACTTGATATCTATAGGTAGACATTTTAAGCCCTTAAGGCCCAATAGAGGCCACCTGTAGCCAGAAAAAAATGTCAAGAAAATTCACAGCTTAGTTCTGATCTTGATTCTACTTTGAGAATGTAAAAGTTTTTCAAGATTACAATAAGTAGCAATCTTTGAAAATGGGAACACGCGAAACTACTAACCCAGTCCAAATCCCCGTTTAAGAAATTCATGTATGCAATTCAAATATACTTAAGACATTCAAACACTATATTTAATTGGTAGACGTTACTTTTTAAGGATACAAAGAGTTTCCCCTACACACCAAATAATTACTGTGAATATAATTTGGGCCTTGATTGATGGCTTTGTTCATTATTCGCACTTGCAGCAGACCTCTGTATCCGTTTAAGACCAACGTGGCTAGAGTTACCTGCCCACCCCGGCTCCCAGTTGTAACTGAAACAAGTAAAGGAGCTCCAAGCTGTTGAGGCACAGGTAACGAACGGCACGGTTGGCTTGCAGAATCTGCCATTTAAATCGCCCTGCCCTTCCCGGCCACGGCTGCCTCCGACAGCCGGGCGTGTCAGAGACAGAATGTAGAGGAGAAAGGGCTGGGTTTTGCCCGGCCGCGCGGCGACGCCCTAGCCTTGGCCTTCACAGCAGCACTTGAAAAGCCCACTGGCAGGGTTGCTCCAACGCCCCCGCCGCCCTCCACGAATCCCGCAGTAGCCCGGCAGGTGTGCGCGGTGCGCGCGCACGCAGTGCGTGCTGGGTGCGGGTCTAGCCGGCGGAGGGGCTGCTGAGAGCCTCGCGGAGGGTGGTTGGCTGGTGGGTGTCGGCCTCCCTGCCATCCCCGCCTCCTTCTTCTCGTCTCGCGCTGGCCGGGGATGCTCGCGCGCGGCGCCCCCTTGCCTGTAAGCTGGCGGTCCCGGGGCGGGGAGGGGGGGGTTAGAGTGTGTGAGTAGCTGGGAGGGGGCCGCGAGGCGCTCGGCGGAGAGCTCGCCCGGGTTAGTCCGCCGCCGTCACCTGACTCCTTGGAGCAGCCACAGCTGAGGTGGGGGCGGGGATGGGAACGCGGCGCGGATCGCTAGAGAGACGCGGCAGCGCTGGCGGAGGAGGCGGCGGCGGGCGGGTACAGGCTTTCGGGGCCACGGGCGGC
Organism: Phoca vitulina; assembly: GCF_004348235.1. Taxonomy (NCBI): domain Eukaryota; kingdom Metazoa; phylum Chordata; class Mammalia; order Carnivora; family Phocidae; genus Phoca; species Phoca vitulina. The sequence continues at coordinate 7,380,674 of NW_022589714.1, forward strand.
GGGCGCAGGGACCCCGGAGCTGAGGGCGGGGGGACGGTGCGGGCTAGGGCTGGAGGCATCTCGCCCCGGGGCACAGGGTCCGCGCGCGGTCGCACACACCCACCCGGCGCGGCTTCCCTCGGCGGCCCAGACTCCGCTCATCCTGCGGCGGGAGGCGCCGCTCCTGGGGCGGGGTGAGTACCCGCGGCACCGGCTCGGTCCCCTCCCCCGCGCCGGGGCAGCGCGCGGCTCCGGAGAGGATAATCCTAGGGCGCGGAGAAGGGCAGCGGCTGGGTGACAGCTCCGCGGCGCGCTCGAGTGCGGGCGGGGGGCTGGGCTGGGCTGTCAGCGCGTCTCTGCTCCACTGCCGGGAAGGGCGAGGCGCCGAGAGACTCCGGCCCCTCTGCAGAGCCCCCGGGCGGCCCCTGCGGCGGGGGTTGGGGGCGAGGGGAGGGGACTCGGGCGAAGGGCCTCGGCGGGGCTTGGGAGGCGGCGGCGAGGAAGGCAGGGGAGGCGAGGGCATAATATGGCGCAATGCTAGGATAATCTCCACCGCGCCCGAGGGAGGACGAGCCCACTGCTGCAGCGGCGCGAGGAGGAAGAGGGAAACGGTCAGGGCTAGGGTATCCGATTCAGACCCCGGAGCCTGCGGGCTACTAGGAAGAAACACTGCGGCGGGCAAGCGAGAGGTGGGCACCCGGTGGGCGCGGCGCCCAGGGAATAATCCCGACGCACGCCGGGGCTGGTCCGACACGCGGGGATCAGGTTGCAGGGAAGTGCTGATTGACAGGGGGGTGCCGGAGGGGTGAGGCGGGCGGCAGGGCGAGTGGGACCGGGACGGTGTCACGAGGCTGGGACCGGAGCCCGTGCTGGGGTTCGGTGACGGACCTACTCTTGTTGAAGACCCCCTAGATCGCGTATCACCAGCGGGGTTTAGCGCGTTGCTGGCTCCTAGAGGTGATACCAGGGCGGGGACGGAGAAGAGAGCCGCCGTGCGGCTGGAGGAGGCAAGGCCGGGGTGCTCGGAGGGTAGGGTCTGCGGGTTTAAAGCAGGACCATCTCCCCTCCTTTCCCGCAGAAGAGGAGGTGATAGACGCGGCCGGAGAAGATGTCGGGCCAAACGCTCACGGATCGGATCGCCGCCGCTCAGTACAGCGTGACAGGCTCCGCTGTTGCGAGAGCGGTCTGCAAAGCCACCACTCATGAAGTGATGGGCCCCAAGAAAAAGCACCTGGACTGTAAGCATCTTTTTATATAAGTGGGACATGCGCACGGCAGAGGCCCCTGGATGCCGGCGTGCGGCCTGGGCTTGCTGTCGATAATGCTGCAGCTTTCAGAACTCCCAGCTGGGCTGCCCCTGAGCTCGAAATCTCCAGACGTGGAGGTGTTGCCTTGGGTCAACCCTGAAACCTTGTTTGTGTAAGAGCCATTTTTTTTTTTCTCCTGTTGACCTCCAAGGTCTTGGTGGAGAAAAAAAATTCTGTATGTATCAATAATATAAAATCCTGAGGAATTGTACGTTCTGGATTAGGCACGTTTCACCTCTTTTTTTTTTTTTTTTTCTTTCTCCACACACCACCCCTTTGTCCATGTTACAGGAAATCAGGGGTTGCACAGTCATACACCCCCTCCCAAAGAAAATAAGAAAGGTGAAATCATAAAAGGTCAAACTTGTCACCCTAGTTTTCTAAATACATTTTTGAGTAGTTTTAAAATAGTGTCTTCTTTTTCCGTGTGGCTGCTGAGATTTCGTGTGTGAGTGTGGGTGTATGAGTGTATGTTGTATGTAACCATACCAAACTGAAATAAATTCAAGCTATTGAATGAGGAAATTGGACTTCAGAGATAATGGCAATTTCATTTTACACATCCTGGCACACTTCTTTGTCCCTTTCTCAGAAACTGCTGGGCAGAATGACTATGCTGTGGTCACAAAATGGATGTGCTTTCCCAGCATTCGAGATAGTGCACTTTTACAAGAAAACATTTCATTCATAATACCTTTTCTTTACATTGGTTATTTGATGGAAAAAGGCTTTAATCTAGTTTGGAATCTGTGTATTTCTAATATAAATTTTTCATTGGATTAACACAGTAAATATTTTGTTATTGAAGGACAAATAGGGACTTAGAAAAAGGCTTTCACTGGCTTTGGGTAGTGAAGCTCTTTATAGCTAAGGCTACATCAGAATATGTTCTATAGCTGCTGCTCAGTCTTTTTGACCTGCTTGGGACCCGCTCTGATACGATGTTTGTTGGTAAAGGTCAGTGTTGGCATAAGAGACACAAGTATAGCCATACCCATTTCCCATCTGGCTTCCTTTCCCCATTTTCTGGGTTACTTTTGCTTCGGGCCTTCCCCAGTGTCTGCCTTTTGCAGCTGAGAAAATGGCCCTAGTGTCAGAATTGACTTTAGTCCTATGATCTGTATAAGCACAGCTTGATGAAGCTTACAGCTGGACATTGTAAGGGTTATCCAGCCTTGTGAGGCTGTTGTGTCATAAAATTGAGTAATTTGCTTCTAGAAGCTTGTCTGAGGGGAGAACACCATTACTCCTTCCCTGAGGAAATTTTTAACAAAATTTGTTGATATGGTATCGTGTGTATATATACAGTACAGGATGGAAGAGGCCACCAGGGCCAGGGCACCTAACAGAAGTGGAAATTATAAATTCATGACCAGGTCATTTTGCTGCAGCATGCTGAATCATTTAGCCATCTTTCCATCAGTTTCCCCAACTCTGGAAAGATGACTCATGTCTTAAAGGTATGTGTCAGTCTAGCAAATATTCATAATAAAAAAGCTATAGGTGTTGGATTTGCTAGATGCTATGAAAATGGTAGATCAATATATCAATACATTTCATAGAATGTTCACAGATTTGAGCATTTCATTAAAACATTATTCAGATATAGACTCACTTTTCCATATCTAAATATTTAGTCGCCTTAATCTTTTAGATCTGGATGGTCTTTTAAAAATTTTCAAGGTGGGAGGTTTTCCAGTATCTCCAGCATGTTAGTAAGTAGGGTGATTTTGAAGATGTAGAACATAACGGGGAGATTTCTGTATTTAGAAAGCAGATAAAGCAGGAATTGGTATTGAATTATTAATGAGAATAATAATAACAGCTAAACATTTATTGAGCAGTTACTATATGCCAGGCACTGGGCTTTACATTATTAATTTATCGCTGCTTAACAGGTTCAGGGAAGGTAATTAACTTTCACAGCTTTTAACCACTGCACTTAACTGTTGTCTGTAGTTTACTTAGTCATATTTTCTATTGGGGGGGGGGGAACAGTATTAGCCTGAATGGTTTAATTTCCAAAATACCCATCTTGTTTGTATGGCTTTGTGTGAAATCAAGCAGCACAACCCACGTCGTTATTGCAATCTCTATGATATGCATGAAGAATTTTAAATTCGGTCAATTAAAAAAATGAGCAAAAGATAAGCAGTGAAGAGTATTAGTTTTTCTCTTTGACGTTTTACTTTTTGAGTAAGTAATAAAATAAATTAACTGCACTTAAAAACAACCTTAGGGCAGAATTTGGAAAGACAGATATCACATTACTGAAAAAATGACATGGAAAATTTGAAAATAGAAATATTGTTGTATTTATATGCATTGTAAGAGGGCATCTTTGCTTGGAATTCCTTGTGAAGTTCTTTTAAATAACAGTCGACTACCTTAGTAATTCACAGGTTTTCAGTTAACACACCAGTTATAAAAGTGAATCACACCTATTATTAGAACATGCAAACACATAACTAACTTTCCCTATAGGCACTGAAGCATTCGTAAGTAATGATTTAATTTTGAAAATATTAAATAGTAGTTGGGAGGAAAAGAGCACAATGTAGAGTTGGGAATTTGAGACCAAAAAATTTTAATTTTTAATTTGTTTGACTGGTGTATAACTTTTGGGTTTGGAGTTTAGGTTGGAAGATTATAAGATTAAAGTTTATGGTTTTGTGATTTTTTTTTTCCCCAGATATTGGGTTAACTGAATGGGCTCCAAATATTATTTATTTAAAATGCTGGTTTAAAAGATTTTTTTTTTCTCTGTAGGTTGATAGGCCAGGAAAACTACTGTTAATTCTGGTGATTTATAAAATTATGCTTAATGATATATGATTTAAACATTTACAGGAATGATTAGTTAACATCTGGGGGCAGAATTATATATGGTGAGAAGGTAAAGAAACCCTAGACATACAGTCTCAGATTTTTTTCCCTTTTTTTCAATAACAGTTTCTTAGAGGAAAAGTATATTCAGAAAAGCTTCACCATAATCAGGAGTTACATATTGAATTTAAAATAATATTAATATTCTAAATAATGATTATATACCTTAAGGTACTTCTGAATTATGTAAAACTTTTATTCCCTACTCTACTATAATAATGTTACTGCTTGCACATGAAAATTAACAAACACCTGACCATTGTTAGTTTGACATTAGTTTCTTGGGGGTGCCTGTACATCCTTGTTTCCTTTTCCTTGTAACTTTGTATACCTATTTGGTAATACATAAAACATCCAGGATTCAGCAAGTATTCACCTTCTTGGTTACAACTGTTTTACATTTCAGTTGCTTTTTTTCCTTTTCTGCTTTGTAGCTGATGGCCTAAAGGATAGCCCAAGTCAAGTAATAAAGTAATATGATCCAGTAAGGCACCTAGTATCTACCCAAGTGCTGTGTCACCGTTAAAGAACAACCAAGAGGGGCGCCTGGGTGGCTCAGTCGTTGGGTGTCTGCCTTCGGCTCAGGTCATGATCCCAGGACCCTGGGATCGAGCCCCACATCGGGCTCCCTGCTCGGCGGGAAGCCTGCTTCTCCCTCTCTCACTCCCCCTGCTTGTGTTCCCTCTCTCGCTGTGTCTCTCTCTGTCAAATGAATAAATAAAATCTAAAAAAAAAAAAAAAAGAACAACCAAGAAATAGAGGTGACCCAACGTAACACCTGCAGAGAGAAACTGGGAAAGTTTGGCAGCTCTAGTATAAGATTCATTTCTGTTAGTAGCTTTTACCAACAATTTCTATATATGCCATATTGTTAAAAAACAAAAACAAAAACAAAACCTCTTTAACATCATCAAAATTGAAACTCAGACATTACTATTACTGTCAAACCAAACCTCGTGAAAAGCCAAATTGGTTATCAGTAATGCTATTTTTTTTTCCCATTCTAAACCTCTTGAGGGTTTTTAATAATGAGCTTATGCCACATACTGAGCAAATGATTCAAGTTCTGAATCTTACGTTTGAGGGATACTGGCTGGCATTTTATAAAGGATTCCTGTCCTCCCAAATTAAGAAAAAGTAAGATTTGGGGCACCTGGGTGGCTCAGCCAGTTGGGCATCCAACTCTTGATTTCAGCTCAGGTTATGATCTCAGGGCAGTGGGATTGAACCCCACTTCAGTCTCCACACTCCACAGGGAGTCAGCTTGACATTCTCTGTCTCTGTCTGCCCTTCCCCATGCTTGCTCGCTCTCTCTCCCCCACCCCAAATAAATAAATAAATAAATATTTTTTTAAAAAAAGGAAAACAGGACTTTATTTCTTATTAGAATATCTGGTAGAAGTAATGGGAGATTTGGACTGTTTTTGATTCAAGGCAAATATTGGCCAATTACCACAAAATACCTGCTGTTTTAATTTTTTTCATAAAATATCTGTAAAGCAGGAAATTTTGTGAGTAAACAGAATGAAAATTTAACCCTAAATTTTAATTAATTAATTAATTACAATAAATTTGTTTATTTTCTATACCTAAGCTTGCTTAGTATAAATAAAATATATTTTGATTTATAGAAATGCTATTTGCACACCAATTCAGTTGATACCATATCTATATTTGTGATAAGTTAATAAAGCTTTCTATAGTTCACAAATCAAAAAAATAGGCAAAAATTATTGAATAAAATTAATTGGATCAATCTATAAAAGTTTACTGAACACTAGAGTAACTTTCAACATGAGAGGTGTACTAATTTGCTGTAAATATATTTTACTTTTATTCCAGTTGTTCTCATTTCACTATTTGTTATTGACTAAATATACCCTCTCATTCTTCTATACGAAGGCATGCTCTGTTCCTTCTTGATTTCACCAGAAGACCCAGCACAAGCGTGAAGATGGAGATAGTATTTTTTAGGCAGTCATGAAGAGCTGGGGGAAATACACTTTTGAAAAAGCATTTTAGTCGATGATCATTGATACAGCAAATCCGTAAAGGATCCAGTCTGTATGGTCCTGTGACATTCCCAGACAACACTCAGCATGCCAGGAGGGGGGCAGAGAGATCCTGTGAGGTTCAGGGGTTGGCAGGAGCAGGCAAAGCAGAAGAGTGGCAAAGAGTCTCAGGTAACAGCAGGGAGCATGTTTTAAAATGACTTAAAATAATTAAGCAGACTTTATATCAGCTAGTAGAATAGTAAGGATTTTTTTCTGGATCTTTTTATTTCCACATTTTCAGAGAAATCTTTTTTTTATGGTATAATGTTAATTCTATTTGGGTCACTTTAGATGTTTTTTTTTCTCCTTTGGTGATCAGTGTGGTTAGCAGATACTTTCTTAGAACCAGAATAAAATTGGTAATTCAAATCAATTTCTTAAATGTTGTAAAAATTGAATGTATGGAAAAAATATAAAACTATATACAGAGTAGGTAAATTCACATCTTAATTGTAATATTAGCTTGCCGCATTTTAGATTAAAATCTCGATTTTTGGTACATTGCCATATAAGTTTTAATGTTTAATAAATGACTGCTAAAGTCTTACTTGTAAATTTAATCTGTGCACTTAGTTGCTATGAATCCATCTCTCAGCTTTTCACAAATAAATATCCTTTAGATATCTTCCCGCCTCCCTTCAGATTGATTGATGCTGGGATAGGGTGTTCTTGGAGCTTATCTAGGTTTCAATACTTGGTAAAGAAGGTTGGAAGTGACATATAACCTTCTTCCCTGACGACCTAGGATGCTTTCCTTAACAGAGGTTTATTTTCGGTGACTCAACTCCTGAGCCAGTTGCTACTGACTAAGCCTTCAAATATAATCATAGTTCAGTTAAATAATTTGAAAAGCCACATTTCTTGCCATTAAAAATATTTATTCTTCAGTTCCACCTTGTTGGCAAATGTTTTTCTCTTCACCGAGAAACATTGTTTGCTTATGAAGGGAAATGTTAGCTGTCTGTTTTTTCTTAGGTGTTTATGTAATGTGCTCTAGGTTTTGTTTCTCATAAAGGGGAGAATAGGAGAATGGCATACCAAGTGTTAGTTGCATGATGAGCTGTAAGACAGGATGGAGTCTTCCTAGGAGCAGCTGGGTGAAAGCACAGGCCAGAGAGAGAATTGTACCCCAAAGCCCACAGCCTTCTTAGAACTGGGTTCCTGCTCTCTCTTCATTTGTTCCAAATGTGTGAGGATCCCTCCTGCCCTCCCATATATACATAAACTTTCTCTATTATGCATCTTTAAGAAAGATCTAATGATCCCTAAAGGATTTTGTGATATGCCATTCCTGGCTGGCTACTCAGGAGAGAGAGAGAAGCTGCATCTTTGTCTACTTCGTGTGGTTTTGCTTTTTGGCCTGATCACTAATTATTCTCCCAAGGTTAGCACTTTTATTTTAAATGATAACTCTCCTCCTTTCTATATTAGCTATTCTGTCATCTGTATTTTTAAGCTCTCCTTCTATCTCTCTTATAAGCATTTTCAAGTATCTCCATTTAAAACAAACAAAGCCACCTACACACAACTCTCCTTGGACTCTGTGACCTCTTCCAGCAACCAACTATTGTCCCTTGTTTTTCTTTCGCACCCAAGCTTCTTGAAACAGAATTTCACCATTCCAAAGAAAACAAACACAAGTCTGCCCTTCTTTGGATATTCTGTGTCTTTGGCTTAATCCATGCATGAAGTAATAGGATTGCTGTTAGGGGCCAGGCATTGCCAACCCAATTGGCCAAGCCACTAATTTGAGAGTTGTTATCCCTCATCTCTCACATCCAGTGGGTACTCAATTGTTAAAAACTCTCTGAAATCTCCTTCTTAACTGTCTCTGCTTTGCTTTAGATCAGTAATAAACCTCATTTGTAAAAAGAAGTTTAGTAATAGTACCTACTTCATCTTTGGTGAGGAATAAATGAGATCATGCATGTAAAATACCTAGCTCAGAGCTTGATGCACAAATGTGCAATGAATATCAGTTATTACTACCACTATTACTGTTAACCATTACTCGTACAATTGCTGTTGATGCTACTCTTGCCCCTACTAGAATCGTTACTGCTACTACCGCCACTATAATGACAGATACGATCACTAGTGAATTGCCATTACCCCTTCTCCATGCTTGTATTTGCTTCCTGCTTTCAGTTGCTTCAGTTTTTTGTTGTTGTTTTGTTTTTTAGTTGCTTCAGTTTTTACATTAATTCCAACTTTTTCTATAGTTTGGAAGTTTAAAATCTATATTATTTCTGTTCTTTTAGTGATCACCTTGAAAAATTTAATATGCCTACTTGAAGTCTAAAGTAGAACAGTATCTTTTTATTTCCTCCCAAAGAAGAGAAACTTAGAAACTTTACTCCAGTCACCCACTTCTTACTTACATGCTGTGCTGTCTAGTATTTTAATTCTACCATAGTTTTAACCCCCAAAGCTAGACATTGTTATTCGATACAGGCAATGTTTATGTCGGTAAATCCTCCTTGACTTCTTTTTTCACCATTCCTTCATTATGCCTAAGATTTTCCTGAACTGTATTCCTTTTGAAGCTACTTCCTTCAGTGAGGTTCTTTAGTAGTCAACTCTGATTTTGTCTTAAAAAAAAAAAAAACTTATTTTGCCCATATTTTTGAAGGATAGTTTATCTGTGTACACAATTCTGGATTGACAGTTATTTTTCCTTTGAAGATAATTTCACTCTTTTGGCTTCTGTTGTTCCTTTTAAGAAGTCATATATGAGTCCACCTGCCTTTAGGTAATCTCTATTTTTGTGGCAGCTTTTATAATCTTGTCTTTTCCTTCTGTAGTGTATGTTTGTGTAGATGTAGCTTTCTTTTTTTATTTATTTTTTTAAATTTTAATTTCAGTATAGTTAATGTAACAGTGTTATATTTATTTCACATGTACAATATAGTAGTTCAACACTTGTAGACATTACTCAGTGCTCATCATGGTAAGTATACTCTTAATCTTCATCATCTATTTCACCCATTCCCCTACTCTGCTCCCCCCTGATAACCATGTCTATGGTTCTCTGTAGTTCTCTCTCATCTCTATAAGAGTCTATATTTTGGTTTGTCTCTTTGTTGTTGTTGTCCTTTGTTTTGTTTCTTAAATTCACATATGAGTGAAACCGTATGGTATTTGTTTTTCTCTGACTGGCTTATTTCATTTAGCATTATACCCTCTAGATCTATCCATGTTGTTGCAAATGGCAAGATTCCATTATGTTTTATGGCTGAGTAATATTCCATTGTGTGTATATATACACCACATCTTCTTTATCCATTCATCTATCAGTGGACACTTGGGCTATGTCTATAATTTGGCTGTTGTAAATAATGCTGCAGTAAACATAGGGGTGCATATATCTTTTTGAATTAGTGTTTTCATATTCTTTGGGTAATTACCCAGTAGTGGAATTACTAGATGATATGGTAGTTTTATTTTTTATTTTTGGGGAATCTCCATATTGTTTTGTATAGTGACTGCACCAGTTTGTATCCCCACCAACAGTGCAAGAGGGTTTCTTTTTCTCTACATCCTTACCAACACTTACTCTTTCTTGTGTTTTTGGCTTTAGCTGTTCTGACAGGCATGAGGTGATATCCACTATGGTTTTGATTTGCATTTCCCTGATGATAAGTGATGTTGAGCATCTTTTCATGTGTGTGTTGGCCATCTGTATGTCTTCTTTGGAGAAATACCTGTTCATGTCTTCTGTCCATTTTTTAATTAGATTATTTGTCTTTTTTGGTGTTGAGTTGTGTAAGTTCTTTATGTATTTTGGATACTGACCCTTTATTGGATATGTCATTTGCAAATATCTCCTCCCATTCAGTAGGTTGCCTTTTAGTTTTGTTGGTTGTTTCCTTTGCTGTGCAGAAGCTTTTTATTTTGATGTCCCAGTCATTTATTTTTGCTTTTGTTTCCCTTGCCTCAGGAGACGCAGCTAGAAAAATATCACTATGACTGATGTCAGAGAAATTACTGCCTGTGCTTTCTTCTAAGATTTTTATGACTTCATGTCTCACATTTAGGTCCTTTAATCCATTTTTGAATTTATTTTTGTGTATGGTGTAAGAAAGTTTCATTATTTTGCATGTAGTGGTCCAGTTTTTCCAACACCATTTGTTGAAGAGACTGTCTTTTTCCCATTGAATATTCTTGCCTCCTTTAGTTGGAGATTAATTGGCCATATAGTTGTGGATTTATTTCTGGGCTCTCTATTCTGTTCCATTGATCTATGTGTCTGTTTTTGTGCCTGTACTATATTGTTTGATTACTACAGTTTTTTTTTTTTTAAGATTTTATTTATTTATTTGAGAGAGAGAATGAGAGAGAGAGAGCATGAGAGGGGGGAGGGTCAGAGGGAGAAGCAGACTCCCTGCCCAGCAAGGAGCCCTATGCGGGACTCGATCCTGTGACTCCAGGATCATGACCTGAGCCGAAGGCAGTCGCTTAACCAACTGAGCCACCCAGGCGCCCTGATTACTACAGTTTAGTAGTATATCTTGATATCTGGGGTTGTGATACCTTTTATACTTGTTTTTCAAGATGTTTTGGCTATTTGGGGTTTTTTTGTGGTTCCATATACATTTTAGGATTGTTTGTTCTAGTTCTGTGAAAAATCCTGTTGATATTTTGATAGGGATTCCATTAAATCTGTAGATTGCTTTGGGTAGTACAGAAATTCTAACAATATTCTTCAAACCCATGAGCATGGAATGTCTTTCCAGTTCTTGGTGTCATCTTGATCTCTTTAATCAGTGTTTTATAGTTTTAGGAGTACAGGTCTCTCACGTCCTTGGTTAAGTTTATTCCTAGGCACTTAATTATTTGTGTAATTGTAAATGGAATTATTTTCTTAATTCTCTTTCTGCTACTTCATTATAATTGTGTAGAAATTCAACAGGTTTCTGTATATTGATTTTGTATCCTGTGACTTTACTGAATTCATTTATCAGTTCTAGTAGTTTTTTGGTGGACTCTTTAAGGTTTTCTTTTTTTTTTTTTTAAGATTTTATTTATTTATTTGACAGAGAGCGAGGGAACACAAGCAGGGGGAGTGGGAGAGGGAGAAGCAGGCTTCCTGCTGAGCAGGGAGCCCGATGAGGGGCTCGATCCCAGGACCCTGGGATCATGACCTGAGCCGAAGGCAGATGCTTAACGACTGAGCCACCCAGGTGCCCCTAGGGTTTTCTATATATAGTATCATGTCATCAAAAATAGTGAAAGTTTTACCTCTACCTTGCTAATTTGGATGCCTTTATTTCTTTTTGTTGTCTGATTGTTGTGGCTAGGGCTTTCAGTCCTATGCTGAATAAAAGTGGTGGGAGTGGAAATGATCTTGTTCCTGATCTTAGGGGAAAAGCTCTCTGTTTTTCATCATTGAGTATGATATTAGCTGTGGGTTTCATAAATGACCTTTATTATGTTGACGTATGTTCTCTCTAAACCTACTTTGTTGAGAGTTTTTATCATCAATGGATGTTGTACTTTGTCAAATGCTTTTTTTTTTTTTTGCATGTATTGGAATAATCATACAGTTTTTATCCTTTTTCTTGTTGATGTGTTGTATCACATTGACTGATTTGCAAATATTGAACTACCTTTGCATCCCAGGAATAAATCCCACTTGATTGTAGTGAATGATTTTTTAATGTGTTGTTGGATTTGGCTTGGTAATATTTTGTTGAGGATTTTTGCATCTGTGTTCATCAGAGATATTGGCCTGTAGTTCTCTTCTTTTTGCAGTGCTGTTATCTGGTTTTGGTATCAGAGTAATGCTGGCCTCATAGAATGAGTTTGGAAGCTTTCCTTCCCCTTAGATGTAGCTTTCTTTTATTTATCCTCTTTGGAACTTTTGGGTTTCCTGAATATGAGAATTCATTTCTCTTATCAGATCTGGGAAATTCTCAGCATTTCTTATTATTGACTGTGACCTACATCCATTTTCTTTTTTGTTGTCTTCAAATACGATTATATATACACTAAACTTTCACATCATATCCTTGTATCTCTAAATATACCTTTTGTAGTTTTAAATGCTTGCTTTACTGTTTAGTATGCTTTGTTTTTCAGATACTTCCTATTTATTAATTCTCTCTTTAGCTATGTTTTATCTGCTTTTACTCATCCTTAGTTTTTAATTTTATTCACTTACATTTTTTATTTTTGAAGTTTTCAAATTTGCTCTTTTTTTGGATGGCATATACTTCTTACATTTTTGAGTTCCTCTTTTGTTTCTTCATTTGAAACACAATTCATTTCATATTCTGTATCTCACAGATCCATTACATGAAGCTCTGTGTTTGCTATTGTTTTTGCCTGATCCTCAATCATGAAATGTTTCCTTGTGTGTTTGTAATTTTGGACTTCATCTGTGGGAATCCTGAAAACTTAGGATAACCTAGAGAGGATTTGTATTTGCCTCTGCCAGATCCCACAAGTGCTACCGTCATGGGAGCACCTTAAGTTGATTTCTGCTATTGGAGTTTCCCCTCTAGTGCAAGTCTAGGTCCATAATTTCAAAGTCTAAAGAGAAGACCAAAATTCTTTTTTGTAAAGCATTTGGTAGCAAAATTTGTACTACCTACCATGAAAGTTTTTATGTTGAACTACAGAAATATTGTTGTATTACGATATGCTGTCCAGATTAGACTGGGGTGTTACTTAATATCTGGGGTATGTACCATATTACTTTTGCAAAATCTGAACAATCAAATTCTGAAATACATATGGCTCTGAAGGTCTTGAATAGAAAAGTGTGAATATGTAGTCTAAATATGAGTCAGAAACTTGGACAAGAGGAAAGCTATGATTACAAAAGCCCTAGAGATTTCTTCTTTTCCCCAGAACCTAGACTAAGTGGGACAAGCTTTTCTGTTGTCTTCTTTGCTGGAAGGTGTTCTTTTTGTTTTTGTTTTTTCTACTGATTTTACAAAGGGAGTAACCCTTTGATGGTCCCAGCTTTCTGTGAAGGTCTTTATTCCAATTCGCCAGCTTGCTTAGTCTCAAAGACCTTGTTTTCTGTTCCCTGTAGGGCTGTTAAAATCTAAGCTTTCTGGCCACTCAAACTAACACCTGGCCTCAAGGAGCCTTCTCCTCCATATCACTTTACCATGTGTTTTTCTGTATCTTCTTTATGTTTTGGCCTTGAAGATCACCTTTTATTTTCTTGTGAGTTCACCCAAATGAGTGGAAGGATGCCAGTAATATTTATCTAAATTATCAGGTGTGGTTTTTTCTGTATGCAGCCTGTTTCCAATCCACTGTTCTTTCCTCTCCCTCCACTCCCCATACACACCACAATTCATTCCTGATAAACTTTGAAATTCATTAGGTTCACTATCCTCTGTATTACTTCTGGGCCTTTGTGCTGTGTCTGTGTTCTAATATATTTTAAAAATCTCATTTCTAAAACCTAGCTTTAGTCATTCCTTGTCAGGACTTCAGTGGTCCCCTATGCACGTATCCCTGTCATATCATTCACGGAGCTTTAGTGGGATCCTATTTAGTGAAATTTTTTTCCTCTAGTCTGCAGTTTAATTGAAGTTGCCTTATCCCTAACACCAAAATAGCATGGAAGCAGGTTTTGGTAAACATTTGCTGAATGATTTTTTTTGTTACAGATTTCATATTTCCCAAATTTCAGAACTTTTTGTTCTTATAAACTTTTTCTTGCTAACCTTGCAGAAGAGCAAGGAGTTAAACTTGATCATTTTCTCTCAAGGTTTTGAAAGCCATAGAAGTGTAATATTGAAGGAAAACAAACAAAGGAAACATTATATTGCTTAATGTACATAGCTGCACATTTCTTGATAGTCTTTCAACACTTGTATCCTTGTGACATGATAAAAATTTCATCTTGGGGGGCCACCTGGGTGGCTCAGTTGGCTAAGTGTCCAACTCTTGATCTCAGTTCAGGTCTTGATCTCAGGGTTGGGGGTTTAAGACCCGCATTGGGCTCCATGAAAAAAATTTCATTTGGGGAAAATTATATCCTTGATACAAAAAGTTTTTTTGGTTGTGGATTTAAAGCATGTGTGTATTTCTCTTGGTGCATATCATCAATGATTAGATTGTAGATGATTATTAATATTAGAGAAAATTCTTCACTAGCATTTATTGTGTGTATATGTGTGTGCCCATTTCCTTTAGTTTGTTTTGAGTTGGATACAGTTAGGTAGCACTGTTTTTTAGTATCCACTTTATAATTCACAAGTACATACATTATGAGTGGTAGGGATGGTTATGGAAGAAAAACATTATTTCAAAGTATATACTCTTAATTTTCATTAAAATGATATTCACTATATATATGGTGATGCTTCACTAACATGATAATATTACCATTAGAAACATGAGGGGTTTAGAAAAGCTCTGAGGAAGGGGGACAAGCTTAAGCTAAAACTTTGGGTGGTTTTGCCTTTGCAAAGAGAGCAATAAATGTTAGCATATTTAATTTGGCTTTTAATGACCTGTTTGTAGAAATTAGAAATTACTTTCAGTATTGGGGCTTTCAGTAACTTATTTAGCACAGTGCCATTATTTATTCATTTAACAAATATTTGGGTATTTACTAAATGTCAGGAATTGTTCCAGGAGGCAAGGATACCATGGTGAACAAGGTACAGCTCTTGGAAACTTAGTAGGGGAGACAGAAAATGAAAGAAATAATTACAAGTGGCTCAAAAAGAATTGAGTGTTAAGAGGGGAAGTGAAGACTCCAGTGGAGGTACCTTGCAGAAGTTATGTTTAAGCCCAGACCTGAAGAACAAGTGGACTACCTAGGTTAGGTGTAGACAGGAGCTGCTGAACACTGTTCTAAGAAGAGATTCAGAGGGGACAAGACACATTTTAGGAATTTAAAGAAGTGAAAGGTTACTGGAAAACTGAATTTAGAGGGCCAAGAATGTTAAGCAAGACCTGAATTGTGAACTGGGACCAGATATGGAGGGCCTGCTAGGCTGGAGAGAATCTTCCTTTTCACAGATGAGGAATCTAAGTCCCAGAGAGGCAAAATCATACATTCTATATGGGTTAATACTGAATAATTCTTATCTGTCTTCCTTGAGCAGGTGCCCTAATGGGTCATTGCCTTGGTCACCTAGTTCTGATTGCTGTATTGGTGCCAGGAAATATCTGGGCGAGTCATGTGAGAAATGTAAACATATTTAGGGGCGCCTGGGTGGCTCAGTTGTTAAGCGTCTGCCTTTGGCTCAGGACACGATCCCAGGGTGCTGGGATCGAGCCCCGCATCGGGCTCCCTGCTCAGTGGAGAGCCTGCTTCTCCTTCTCCCACCCCAGCCCCCCGCTTGTGTTCCCTCTCTCACTGTCTCTCTCTGTCAAATAAATAAATAAATCTTTTTAAAAAAATGTATATACATACACACACACATGAACTTTAATAGTCTGAATTCGAACTCACCATAAATGCAAACCCAACCCAGGGCACTTCTGACACAGTGGACAGTCAGGAAGCAGTCCCTAATGGCATTCCAGGATGCATCTTGCCAGCCTGACCTCTTTTTGTCTTTTCCCTCTTCTTGTCTGTTGCTTGGTTCTTGGGTCATAGAGCTAACACCAGAGAATGCTGCCTATGCCATTGGTGACAGTGAAGACGAAAAAGATTACAGACTCATGTAACTTAGTTCAAAGTTTTCTAAAAAGTGTATAAAATGAACTTTAGAGGCCATTTAGTTTTGTCTTATTATTTGGTGACATAATTTATAACATTTTTAACTATCACCACTGAAATAATAGAATTTTATAATCAGGCTTAATTGTTAATGCAAAACAAAAAACAAGACTAACCCCCCCCCAAAATCATGATATATATTAAGTATATCTAAGTATGTCTATGTCATATTTCATTGGATTTGTCAGCCTGTTAATGCCCAAGAAAAAAACTTATGTTATTAAAATTGAGGTTGAGGAAATAGCCAGGTAAAAAATTTTCTTTCTCCTCTTCTCTCCAAAGCTAGTAGTTTCCACATTATCATCCTCTATAATTCTTTTCTTTTAGTATTAAAAATATCAGAAAATATCTTATTATTTTTTCTTAAAAGCTGAAATAGAATTTTAGAAAACTTCCTATAATCCCATTATCAACTTGATTAGCTTCAGATTGTACACTTTACAGATCCCCCATCATCTGACTAAACAGTGAGACCATGGCTTAACAAAGGTTTGTTATTTTTGTCTCCCTACCTCAATAAGGTTGCAGTGTGTTCATGTTTTTCTGGGCTCTTCATTAAGCATTTTAACATTTAACATTCTGGTTTTTGTTTGCCTTGAGTGAACATGAGTGAACCCTTGGAAGGTTCCATGGAAGGCTGATTTGAGGCTGTGCTAAGGACCAGGCTGAACCCACTGTTTACCACCTGCATCTCCTCATTGCTTTGTGGTTCTGTACTTCTTTTTCCCACCAGGGAGCTCATCATAGTTCCAGAGAAGTCACTTAACTTTTAGTTATACTTTATTGCATTTTATGAAGAACTGTGTGCTGCAATAACATTACTCTGTCAAGGGTCTGTTCTCTATATCTCAGTGGAAGATAGTGACTTTGGCCCTTCTGTGGACTGTGCTAATCATTTCATGCAGTAATGCTGTGAACTCAAAGAAATGCTTCCTCGGTTGAGTTCAGCATTACTTTTTCAGATGGATAAAGAAGAGTATAAATTGGGCACTCCATTGGTAGGAGTATAAATTGGTACAAATTTTTGGGAGGGAAAATTGGCAATATTACTCAAAAGTCTTAAAAATCCCAGCAATTTGATGGCTATAAATTTACTTCTGATAAATAATTGGCAAACTGCAGAAAAGTATGCATCCAGAGGTATTTGTTGCAGCAGTGTATGTAGGAATACAAAATTGAATATGCCTAAATACTTGATTGAAAATTGTGGTGTATCCAAACAATATGATACTGGGCAACCTTGAAAAACGACATTGTTAGGGCGGCTGGGTGGGTCAGTTGGTTAAGCGACTGCCTTCGGCTCAGGTCATGATCCTGGAGTCCTGGGATCAAGTCCCACATCCGGCTCCCTGCTCGGCAGGGAGTCTGCTTCGCCCTCTGACCCTCCCCCCTCTCATGTGCTCTCTCCCTCTCATTCTCTCTCTCTCAAATAAATAAATAAAATCTTTAAAAAAAAAAAAGAAAAACGACGTTGTTAAAGTCTATCCGACATGTAAAGCCAATTTATCAGATGTGATCTAATTTTCTTTAAAAAAAAAAAAAAGTACTGGGGCGCCTGGGTTGCTCAGCCCTTGGGCGTCTGCCTTCGGCTCAGGTCATGATCCCGGGGTCCTGGGATCGAGCCCCGCATCAGGCTCCCTGCTCTGTGGGGAGCCTGCTTCTCCCTCTCCCACTCCCCCTGCTTGTGTTCCCTCTCTCTCTCTCTTTCAAATAAATAAATAAAATCTTTAAAAAAAAAAAAAAGGTACTATATATATATGTTCATGGTACATATTTTGGTAGAGTATATGCCAAAATATTATCTGTGGTTTATACCCATATTAATCATGTTTTGATTATGGGTTACAGGACTATAGATCAAACTAGTTTGGGCAAAGAGAGGATCATTTTGGCCCTTGTTACTAAGCTGAGGGAAAGGCAGGGTGAATGGGCGTCTCCGGTGCTTGCTTAGGATTCTCTCCCCACCTCCTATTTCTCTTGACCTAGAGTTTTACAAATTCATAGGGAAGAATTCTGATATGCTTTGCTCAGGTCATGGTTTATCTTTGTCAGTATGTGGCATGATACTATGGTTGTGGATCTTAACCAGAACTACCTTGTTGGGAATCCCAAGAGCTAGTGACTTGAAACAAGTTTTATGTCTTGCCCACATCTCAGCCTGCTATGGATGGCTCCTTCCATCTAGGGATCCTATCACCTAGGGTTTCAGAGTCCTCCACTGGATTCTGTGCATCTATCTGACAGAGGAAAGAGGACAGAATGGGGGGTAGGGGTGGAGGAAGTATTATAGGGGAAGATTTACGTTCAGGCCTAGACCTCATTTAGCCTATATTCCATTGGCAAGAACTCAGTGGCCTCATGAGAAGGTGGGAAATGAAGACTAGTTGTGAATCCAGGAGGAGGAAATGGCATATGAGCACATAGTGTTGACTCTACCACGCCCCTGGAAAAAGAAATTGGATTATGGCTTGTCACCTATATCTTAAAACACTTATTGTATGCCACATACATGTCTAGGGATTTTGCTGCTATAGTCATGTGACCGTTAATATCTAGTAATCAGCTAGCTGTTAATTTTTCTTTCTCTGAGACCAGATGATTCTGGAAATGGATGACTAATAGCCAGCCGGTAGACTCACTGCATACTTCTCCGGCTTGGCAGACATTGCAGATTGATTCTGGCACAATTTTCTTCAAAGCTTTGATTTGGCCTCCTAGTGCATCCATAGACAATGCTTTGGATTTCTGCTGTCAATCATAGTTAGCACTTAGGATGAAACACATTTGCCATCCCTGTCTAGGCAGTTTATTCATGCTAGATACTAAGGCAAAGCATTTGCTGGATTTACCTAGAACTCCAGATTGGCATTCAACTTGGATGTTTCCATGCCCAGAATTCATTGGACAATGACCTTGTCTTTAAAATCTAGTAATTCAGTGATTTGTGTGGATAGGCCATGGGAAGAAGTTCTTCCTTGCTCTGTTCAATAGCCAAAGGATGTTGTTCCTGGTTTTATATTTTGCATTAACAGAGAATGTTATGGCTAATGTGAGACAGGGAAAGGATGCTTGAATTTTTGCATTTAAGATCTAACCTTCTTTAGGCATCAAGTCTGATATTAATCAATTGCCTTAAAATATGTTATACAAAGCATATTTGAATTTTAGTACCAAGAACTTTTCTTTGAGTTCTTACTTAGGTACCTACATGAATATGGTTTCTTTTTTTAATGTAAGATGTTTCTTTGTTCACTTTTTGATGTGTAGTACATTAACTGTCTTTTCCTGTAAGATTTAAATGAAGAAAAATAAAGGGGCTCTCTGGAGTGAAGGAGAGGCCCACACATGAGCATTGTATGTTATCGATTGCTGCCATCCTCACAAACCCCTGTGAGGTAAATACTCTTATCCTTACTTTACAGAGAAGGAAAACAAGGCCTGAAGAGGTTAGGGAACTCACCCAAGGTCCCACAGATAATGAGGGGAGAAGTCAGGATTTTATCAGAGGTTGTAACTGTAAAACTTATGGGGGTATTTTCCTTTGTGTCATGTTTTTTGCTTGTTTTCTGTTTCTCAAGTGCCACAGGTAGTAATAATCCAAAACAAAACCAGTTAAAGCACCATGCAGATGTTTTAGGGAGGAAAAAAGGGGGTTCATTAGCAAATTAGCTAGATGGGCAAAACCCCTGCCCAAGGCCACCCTCTGGCTAATGGGGAAAAAAAGGTGAAGGGGCTGGGTTCAAATGACTGTTCTTGTCCCAGTCTCACTCCCTATCAGTTAGGTCTTTTGATGACTTGCTACTGAGGCCTTTACTTTATCATATGTGTTAAGTAAGGACGTTGGGAGGTGGTGGAAGGTACAGCAGAGGGGGCACTGATTTGTGATCAGAACACCTAGTGTAATACCAGGCTCTGTTGCTTTCTGGCTGTGATCTGGCTACTGTCCAGATTAACTTCGTTTCTTTGGGCCTCAATCTCTTTTTTTCTAAGGCATCCTGGGGATATGGTAACACTTAAATTAATAGATTTGTTAAAAACAGGAATAACAACAATGAACTTTGACCTTAAATTACTCTACAAATTATTGTTATTAGAGGCAAAAACCGTTTGGGTCCTAACAGTTATCTTCCTAAGTACCTTTCAGGTCCTGTATGCAGCAGTAAGTATACCAAAGGAGCCCAGCCTCCGTTGCTCTGTGCTGATCTTGCATTACTTGAGAGATAATAGTTTATTCCTAGAAGATATGAAAAAGAAATGAGGCAGTTAAACCCTCGCTATCTGGCTTCATGATCTTGTTTTGTTCTGTTGACAAATGTTAATACTAATTATAAAAGTATTAGTGTAACTTATGTTTGATTAAAATAATCTAAAATATATTAAGACCCGGTGGTATAGGTTTAGATTTAGCATTTTTTAGATATTAAACTTCTCAAATACAGTCTTTTAGAAAAAGAGGATTCTTCTTAAAAAAAAAAATAAGGATAGTTGTCCATGGAAATGTTCAAGACCTAGGAAATGATAAAACTAAAATATGTGGAGTGACTTTATTGTTGGGCCTACATTCTTCATGGTTAGCAATTTGCACTGCTCTCAGATTATGGTTGAAGACTTGAGTAGAAATGGAGAGACACTAAAGAGACTTTTTTGCATTAAGCATTAATGAATTGCCCTTGAGGAAAGAGATTTTTGGGTTTAAAGATTTATTTATTTGTATTAGAGCACACGTGCACTAGAGTGAATGGGGGAGGGGCAAAGGGAAAGGGTGAGAGAGAATCCCAAGCAGACTCTGAGCTAAGCTCAGAGCCTAATGTGGGGCTCGATCGCACAACCCGAGATCATGACCTGAGTTGAATGTTCAACCAACTGAGCCACCCAGGTTCCCTGAGGAAAGTTTTTTTAACATTTAGAAAAAAATTTTTGAATTGATAGTAAAATTGATTTTAAAGTAAGATCAGGGGCGCCTGGGTGGCTCAGTTGGTTGGGCGACTGCCTTCGGCTCGGGTCGTGGTCCTGGAGTCCCGGGATAGGGTCCAGCGTCGGGCTCCCCGCTCAGTGGGGAGTCTGCTTCTCCCTCTGACCCTCCCCCCTATCGTGCTCTCTCTATCTCATTCTCTCTCTTAAATAAATAAATAAAATCTTTAAAAAAAATAAAAATAAAAATAAAGTAAGATCGAGGGCACCTGGGTGGCTCAGTCGTTAAGCATCTGCCTTCGGCTCAGTTGCGGATCCAGGGGTCCTGGGATTGAGCCCTGCATCGGGCTCCCTGCTCAGCAGGAAGCCTACTTCTCCCTCTCCCACTCCCCCTGCTTGTGTTCCCTCTCTCACTGTGTCTTTCTCTGTCAAATAAATAAATAAAATTAAAAAAAAAAAAGTAAGATCAGTTTTCATGGTGAATCTCAGTTTATATTGTATATACTAATTGTGAAATATATTTGAAGGACTTAGACAATTTTTAATACTAATAGGTGAACGAGACTTAGTACTGTGTAGCAAAATTTAATAACATTTAGGATATTGTGTTCATTTTTTGAATTGAAGACATTTTGAAAAACTGGTAGCTGAATAATTGAATCATTTAAAATTTTGCATGTAAGAATTTCATCCTTCTAGCTAACAGTAAGTAAGCTGTATGGTTGTGGTTAAGAATTTGTAACTATTAATAAACTAATTGACCAGATACATAAAACTTTAAGGAAGTTATAGTTCCTAGAGTTTGTCAAAATCTTAAATAGATTATAAATATGAGCTATTTTATTTTTAAACATTTTTTTGTGTTTTTTGTTTAATTTCTTAAACTGCTAAACTTGGCCAGCCGCTATGAAAAGTGTGAAAAGGGCAAACACTTGCCTTGACTCAGGAGTACCATTCTTATTTATTTATTTATTTGAGAGAGTGAGCGAGCGAGAGAGCAGGAGCAGGGGGTGGGGGAAGGAAGGCAGAGGGAAAAGCAGATTCCCCGCTGAGCAGGGAGCCCCAGGATGTGGGGCTTAATCCCAGGACTCCAGGATCATGACCTCAGCCAGCGGCAGCCGCTTAACTGACTGAGCCACCCAGGCGCCCAGGAGTACCATTCTTGAGTTAAATCTAAGAATTAATTATCAGTAGTAGAGTACTGGAATTCAAATGCATAAAAAAAGAATATTAGCAATTTTTACATCATAGTATGATCCATATGTATATTAAATATTGGTTATCTTATGTAAAACTCAATTATATTGTAGTTTAAGTAGTTTTCTTTATATTATGTGAAAGTTTTTAGAAAAATTAATGCCTTTCCCGTACTAATTTAACAATTATTTTTGGACTGTTAATTAATATGGGAACCAAACTGCTATCCATCTCACTTTTCTTATAGTGCATACAGAATAGATAAAATTGAATGGTGTTAGGGCATGAGATACAAGAGAAGAAATTGCCAAAGTTGTAAGACTTACTTGTCCTTCTTGAGCTAAAGATTCACTATCCCTATTTCCAAACTTCTATGAAAATACGTAGGATTTTATAACATTGGCCCTCTCTTTCTTTGGAGTTAACATCAATCAATATGGATATAACCAAACAAAACAACTTGTTCAGTGTATCTATTGCTTTAATAGAGAATTGACTATTTTATTATTAATGTATAACTGAGCTGAATTGTGTTTTCTTAGACCTGCAAACCTTCATTCAACAAGTACTTCCTAATTTTGAAATCTCAAAATATGTTCTAGTCTTTTCTGAATTATACAGCAAAAGAAAGATAAGGAGATGACAGGTCTCTTAAAAAACTGTACTAAAGGAGTGGTACTTTAGAAATGTGTTGTATTTGTTTTGAATAACAGTATTATTTATTCCTCAAGGAGAGATTTGTTCATTACAGTAGTATTAGGAACCATTCCCTGGAAAAAATTAAAATTATCAAAATAAGTTATTGTTCTTTGTCCATAATCATTAGAAAAACCCTCAATATATGATAGTCTATTTTCCCTTTATGTATAAGAAAACTTACCTGAGAGCATTTTTATATTAATCACAAATGCAAATAAAATTTTAATGAATTATTTGGAGATAGGGTAGAGGAGATAGGAGGAAACTGTTAAGATTAATAAAAAAATTTTAATATATTTGATGACAATAAAGTAAATGATGAGAAATGGAAAAGAAGTAAAAAGGGAAAAATGAAGATAGTTATAGTAAATCACTGAATATAAAATTTTATATACTGAAGGAAAGGTGGGGAGTTAAGTGTCAGAATGTATAGTACAGAAAATAAAGGTGAAGCACCTGTCATTGAAGAAATGGGAGGTTTGGAGACAAATATTTGACATAGTTTAATAGAAAATCAAACATTTGAATTTATATCTGTACCTTTTTGAGGATTGATGTCAAAAATTATTTTCTAAATTTGAAACCTCATTTTTTTCCTGTCTCCTCTCTTGATCTTAATTTTTTTTAAAGATTTTTATTTATTTACTTGAGAAAGAAAGAGAACACAGTGGGAGGGGGAGAAGCAGACCCCTACTGAGCAGGGGGCCCAATGTGGGGCTCAGTCCCAGGACCCTGGGATCATGACCTGAGCCGAAGGCAGACGCTCAACCGACTGAGCCACCCAGGCACCATATCCTTTCTTGATCTTTAAACTTAGAGTAAAGGGAGCCCCATCATATGAAATTAGGTTAATATTTATCATATTTTTAAAATATTTATCCCAAAGTTATTTGGAAGTTTCCATTTTTAGTACTTGTTTTGTGTTTATTTTTTCTGGTAATTGTTTTGTTTTTACCATTTTTTATGTGAGCAGAATGTATTAAGGTTCATTTATCATTGCTGTAAATGTTTATTAAAGACCATACTATAATCTGCTAGGGTTTATAATTTGGTAGGAGAGTCAAAATGGAATTTTTAATTTCTAGGATTTAAGTGGATGATTATTTGAAAGCTGTGCCATGTAGTCTCATAAGCATGTACTAAAGACCACAATATATTCAGATATGAAAGGCTCGCTGACAGTTTGTTACCGTGATGGCTGCTTTGTCATCAAGCTGTTTTGCCCTGCTACCAGCTTCTCTTTCTTTGGACGGTCCTAAATGTCTTCATCGCCAGTGTTGCAGATGGAATGGGAGAGGATGTTCCGAGCCCCACCCTGAGCCATGAAGGGTGGCACACTTGAAGTTGAAAGATCTCGAACAGGTACCTTTGAGCAACACTTAATTCCCTCAGGAGCTCAGTAAGCAGAGGGTGCAAATTAGTGAGATGTGGAAGGCAGGGATAAGACAAGCAGCCTCTACTGAGAGCCTCATAGGATAGCTATATAAGCAAACCAGTAATGATTCATCATTAGAAGTGATACAGTGAAGGTATGGTGGATATATTGGGAGAGCACAGAGGAGGGAGTGGCCAATTTTGCCTGAAAGTTGTCGGGAAAGGCTGTTCTGAACTAATGACAGTTAGCTGGATATTGGGGGATGAATAGGAGTTTGCCAGACAAAGAAGCATGACGAGGCAGGACATATTTAGTGTGTAGTGAAAGGAAAAGACAAGTAGGGTGGAGCAATGTAGTAAAGAATCACAGAAGCCAGCCCTAAGTCTTATTTTATATGGTAGTGAGAAGCCAGTGCAGAGTTTTAAATAGGCGTGTACATTCATCAGATTTATTTTTTAGGAATATACATCTGATTATGTATAAGACAGCCTCCTTAGGGAGAATCAAGATCAGATAAAGGTACTGGAGGGAGTCAAGTGATAATGAAGGCCTGCACAAGGACATTACCAAGGGAATAAGATGGAGAGGCTAGGGGGTGTCTGGGTGGCTCAGTCAGTTAAGTGTCCTGGGATCGAGCCCCACATCGGGCTTCCTGCTCAGCGGGGAGCCTGCTTTTCCCTCTCCCTCTGCTGTTCCCCCTGTTTGTGCTCTCTTGCTTCCTCTCTCTCTGTCAAATAAATAAAATCTTAAAAAAAAAAAAAAAAGGCTAGAAGGGAAAGGAATTCTACAGAAGCTATGATGTGGGAGATACACACACACACACACACACACAATGGAATATTACTTAGCCATCAGAAAGGATGAATATTTACCATTTGCATTAATGTGGATGGAACTGGAGGGGATTAAGCTGAGTGAAATGTTAATCAGGGAAAGACAATTATCATATGATTTCACTCATATGTGGAATAAAGGAAATGGCATAGAAGATCATAGGGGAAGGGAGAGAAAACTGAATGGGAGGTCATCAAAGAGGGAGAAAAACCGTGAGAAACTCTTAACTATAGGAAACAAACAGGGTTGCTGGAGGGGAGGTGGGTTGGGGGATGGGGTAATTGGGTGATGGGCATTAAGGAGGGCACATGATGTGATGAGCACTGGGTGTTATATGCAACTGATAAATTGTTGAACGCTACCTCTGAGACTAATGATGTACTATATGTGGGCTAAGTGCATTTAAATTAAATTAAAACAAAACAACAACAACGAAAAAGAAGCTATGGGCTTGTGTCTGAAGGGGAAGGAGAGCGAGGAGATCAGGATAACCTAACATTTTTAGCTGGGCAAACTATGGAGGCAAAATGTATGAGTTTGAAGACACTTTCAGACTCTTACAGTCAGCACATCCAAGACTGGACTCTTCATCTTGCCCCCAAACCTGGTTAATCTCATGTCAGTCACCTGAATCTCAGCTGACAGCAACTTCATCCATCCATTTGTTTGTCATTAAAGTTATTCTTGACTCTTCTTTCTGTCCTACCCCGTATTCATTTAGTCAGGAAAACCTGTTGGCTCTGCCTGTCTGCAAAACATACATAGATCCAACCACTTGTCATCACCTCCACTGCCACCATCCAATCCCGGCCACCATTTTATCTTACCAGGATTACTTGCCATAGCTACCTAATTCTGCTTCCGTTCTTCCCCCACCCCCAGCAGTGTATTCTCATCACAGTAGCTAGGGTGATCCTTTTAAATGTGATTCTAGTCATGGCACTGCTTTGCTCAAAACCTCCATTTCACTCACCCCCAAAACTAAAAGCCATTGTAATGGCCTTCAAGGCCATATAGGGTCTGGCCTCTGTCCCCTCCACCTCACACTGGGCTCCAGACACATTGGTGGCCTCTTACTGTTTCTGAGCAAGTCAGGGAGGCCCCTATATTGGCACCATCTCTTCCCTCTGCCTCAAATGCCCTTTCCCCAAATATCTTCATGGGATAAGCGTGATGGTCTCTGCCTGAGACGAACTAACAAAATAGTAGGAGAAAAAGAAATATATGCAGAAAAAGTATTATTAACCATATTATTAACTATATTTAAGTTCTTGGTCTATTTACATTTTTGGTGATACAGGTATGATTTGGAAGTTCTCACCACAGTTACATTGTAGCTGAATTTCAAGTGAACTTCATAACAAACATTTGATCCATTTAGGATATTATTATTTCCTGAAGGGCATGGAATAATTTGCTTTTTTTTTTTTCTTAAAATGATGTCTTTCCTTGTCACAGTTTAGGTAAACACAGCTAAATCCCTGCAATAAACATATTCACTTGAAGAGACTGATATTTTACCACAGATCCCCCAGAACATTTTACTCTACTTATATTATGAGAGCTCATCAAACTCCAGTATGAACTCAACAAGCTAAAGAGTTAACAGCTAGCTTAAATGAAGTACAGAATACGTGGCTAACTACAATCAAATCAGTCATGTTAAATCCATTCTTCAGTATCAAAACTTGATAAACTTGACCTTTATTGATGACTTAAGTGTTTACATAAGAAGAATTATCCAAGAAAGCCAAAACCTAGTGAACATACCTTATTATTAAAGCAAGACACTGTATGTATCTAAATGGACTTTTATGCCCACCAACAAAAGAAAAGACATTATTGTTAATTAGCCAAATGTGCAGTTGTGAACATGCTGGTAAAAGTGCCTCAAGTTATTTCTCTTTTTTTTCTTTCTTTCTTTTTTTTTTTTTTTAGGGACTAACACACCCTTTTAATATGTTTTTAAATATTTTTAAGGTTTAAAAAGTGTTTAAAGTTTGTAATTCCTAGTAGGAAAACATTATCTGAATGAATACCCTAATGGCAAACCACTGTAGAATGTTTCAGTTGCATGTGGGGCAGAGGGGTAGAGATTCTCTTCACAGCACCCCAGCTTTCTTCATGAGAAGGTCAGAAGTACACTGGTTTGTATTATTGCGACATCCATTAGGTGATCATTGCTTTTCCTTCAGCAAGGGCTTTATTTGTCAGAAGGGCATTATGCTTGACCTCCAAATTTGGCTGATAATTTACTGATGAGATTCATAACCTTTGGATTGCTCTGATATTTTGACATATTCGCTGGATTCTGGGCCACATCCTAGAAGGCCACCATAACTTCTGGATCTTGCATGGCGAGAACCTCTGGATCACTAAGAATTTCATTGAGCCTAGGCATTCCTGCCATTCCAGGCATCCCCCCTGCCATTCCAGGCATTCCTCCAGGAAAATTACCAGGCATTCCCCCAGGAAGGCTACCTGGGAAAGAGCCATACTGAGCTCCTGATTGTCATCTGGCTTCTTCCTCCCTCTGGGCTCTCTCATGTTCTTCCAGAGCCTTCTTAACCTTTTCTACTCTTTCTTTGATCTCTTGCTCTTCACGTTTTTGCTCATACTTTCTCCACCTCAAGTTATTTCTAATCTCTATGGAAATTGGCTTTCATCTCATCCTTACTCAGTTGTACCCCCATGTTCAATGGCACTAAAGAAAAGTTTGATTAAGCTCTACTAATTGAAATTAGAATTGGTAAATTTAGTGTCAGCCATTGAATCATTCCATTAATCCAAATGGTTGTAGTCATTGTCCTAAAGGATGTTTAGGCTCTAATATATTATACCCGAAATTGAACCAGGTTACCTAAAGACAATATAAAAGTAAAGTATTAAAATGATTTTACCCCCACTTAATGGCCTGGACCCAAATTGGGCTCTAAATTTAAGTAATTTATTTGCTGAATTAGTCACTAAAGACCTACTTGCCACAGTTTTGTGGCACAAAGCTTTGTCAGTTCTTTGAACAAGAGATTCTTTAATATTTAAATTCGGATGAACTCATTACACTCTACCCCTGTTGTTAAATACCTCTGTGGCCAGTAACTTTTTAAAAACTAAATGGTGAATTTTATTATGAGTTATATAAATATGACCACCTTATTCCGAAGAATACTTGATGTAATAAAAATAATGGTTAACTAAGTAGTTGGCTTATACCTGAGAGACTTTACCTGATTTTGAAGAACTTTCATAGGCCTGATACAGGAAGAACCTAAGCAAAAGACATAAGAAAAAAAAAATCAGTGCTAACTATAGGATATGAAGGAAAGCTAGAATAAGGCAGTTGAAATCAAGACAGAGTGCGTTCCAGGTTTACAACAAATATTTAATGAATACGTCTACTCTACACTATTCTAAATGCCTAGGGGTATGTCTGTGAACCAAGCAGATGAAAATGCTTTCCTCATAGTATTTATATTTAAGGTGGGAAGTAAGATAGTCGATAAGCAATACACATAATAGGTTAATTGAGCAAGATGTTAAAGACAAAATTTCTGTAGAAAAAGAGATGAAAGCACAGACGTAGGGAGGGGTGCCTGGGTGGCTTAGTCGGTTAAGTGTCTGACCCTTGATTTCGGCTCAGGTCATGATCTTGGGGAGGTGAGATGGAGCCCCGCGGTGGACTCTGTGCTCAGTGGGGAGCCTGCTTGAAGATTCGCTCCCTCTGCCCCTCACCCCACTCGCATGTTCTCTCTCTCTCTCTAAAATAAATAAATCTTTTAAAAAAAAAAAAAAAGAAATCACAGTTGTAGGAATTCATTAGGTGAGGCCTTGAGTGTAAGATAAAAATGACTGGATTTTAAGTGTAGGTGATCGACCATTGAAGTTGTTTAGAGCAAGAGAATGACCAGCTCAATGGGATGTTTTGGGAACATTGGTCTTGTCGAATGCAGAGAGGATTGGAAGGATTGTAATCCATTTGGAAGGATTGTAATCCATTTGGTAAGACTGAGAAGACCAGAGCAGGTCTAAAGGGCTGGTAGGTGGTGTGTACAGGCAAATGGGAAAGAATGGATAGAGTAAAAGACATGAAGAAGTTTATAATACTTAGTGTGGTGATAAGGAAAAGGAAAGAGTCCGAGAGGACAGGTTCCATGTCTAGTTTTGCCCTACAAAATGGTTAAATAAGAAATTAAACAGCGTGTGATAGTCTTTAACCTGCTAAAAGGAAGATGATACCTCTTTGTGTTGGACCTCACTTTAATTCTTTTTAATAACATTGAGATGGATGTTTTTGGACAAGGAAAATGAAAGTGTTTATGGAAATGAAGGAAGCGTCTGACCCTTGATTTCGGCTCAGGTCATGATCTCAGGGTGGTGAGTTGGAGCCCCGCGGTGGACTCTGTGCTCAGCGGGGAGCCTGCTTGAAGATTCGCTCCCTCTGCCCCTCACCCCACTCGCATGCTCTCACTCTCTCTCTCTAAAATAAATAAATCTTTAAAAAAATAAAAAGAAATCACAGATGTAGGAATTCATTAGGTGAGGCCTTGAGTGTAAGATAAAATCCTTTCTCAACCAGGGTTCCTCATCTGAACTACAGGACACAGAGCATGATTTAAGTACCTATTTCCTTAACTCTCCCAGTGATGATATATAACTAATACCATTCCAGATGCATGAAAGATAAGTCGGTTTGTCATGTTACAATGGCTGCTTTAGAATATTGAGGAACCTGGTTGAGAAGGACTTGACTATGCAAAGCTATTTGTTTCTTTTTTTTTTTTAATTTTTTTATTGTTATGTTAATCCCCATACATTACATCATTAGTTTTAGATATAGTGTTCCATGATTCATTGTTTGTGCATAACACCCAGTGCTCCATGCAGAACGTGCCCTCCTCAATACCCATCACCAGGCTAACCCATCCTCCCACCCCCCTCCCCTCTAGAACCCTCAGTTTGTTTTTCAGAGTCCATCGTCTCTCCTGGTTCTTCTCCTCCTCCGATTTCCCCCAAAGCTATTTGTTTCATTAGTAGAATGACGTGCTCACATTTGCATTTAGGAATATACTTTGAGAGCCAATTAAGAATAAAGAAAAAGTGCACTGCATTGAAAACTGGTGATGTATGGTAACTAACATAACATAATAAAATAAAATTTAAAAAATAAATAAAGAAAAAGTGGGTATGGGAACAAGTTATAAGATAAGTGGGATAGTGTTCCAAGGAGAAGATAATAAGATGATTAAGGCAGAGCAGAGAAAGTTTCAGAGACATGTACAAGGCAGGATCTGTATGACTTGGTAATTGATAGAGTAATTGATAGAATATGGAGGACAAGACAGAAGAAGGGAAAGTGCTGAGCTAGAAAGCTGAGTTGCCTTTGCGAATGGTGGTGCCATTTTCTGGGCTAGGCAAAGTAAGTTTGAAGAGAAGGTAATGATTTCCATTTTTGTGTTGCTGGTCTCTCTTAGATTATCCAGGTCTAGTGGAAGTAGAGGCATGGAAAAGGTTGCTTAAAAAGAGAGTCTTGACTGAGAAAGGAGGAGGACTGAGGAAGTAGTCTTGGGGACACCCATTATTTAAGGGATTGGAGGAAGAAGAAGAGCCTTAATGGAGACTGAGAGGAAAAGGCAGAGATAAGGAAAGGGCCAGAAAAGGGTGGCTCTCCCACATCCCAGAAATACGACTTTAAAAATGAGATCAGTTTTGTCCAGTGGCACATGAAGTGCATTAGGATGGAAACTAGAGACTATCCATTGGTTTTGGCAGTTTAGTGATCACTGCTGACCCTGGAGCAGATTCAGTGAGGATTTACAGTCATTTCATAGAGGCTCATAGGAGCTGACCAAGTTGTAGTGGATTCCAGAGGTGAGTGAAGAAACAGAGAAGTTCTGAGTTTAAGGAGTCTAGAGTATAAGTCAGAGTCAAGAGAGGGATTTCATGTTTCTTTGTCCTCAGAAATGGACTATATTAAGCATGTGTTTAAAAAAGACAGAGGAGGGGCACCTGGGTGGCTCAGTTGGTTAAGCAACTGCCTTCAGCTCAGGTCATGATCCTGGAGTCCCTGGATAGAGTCCTGCATCGGGCTCCCTGCTCAGCAGGGAGCCTGCTTCTCCCTCTGACCCTCCCCCCTCTCGTGTTCTCACTCTCACTCTCTCTCAAATAAATAAATAAAATCTTTTAAAAAAATAAAATATACAGAGGAGAGGGTATAATCAAAAGAAAGAATAAAGATGTAGGCAGTAAGTAGGGAGAAAGGCCTAGGAAGGTGGGAGCCCAGAATGAGCTGTGGCTAGGAAGGAGGGGAGGGCTCATCTTTCTCCAAGGTTGAGAGAAAACAGGGAACTGTCATGTCACCAAATGGAAGGGAGGTGTAGAGGCTGTCAGAGTTCAAGGGAACTTTGGTTATCCTGTAACTTAAAAGCACATTGTGGTGTGCTTGTTGCTCCCACTTCTCTGACTCGATAATGCAAAAGCTTTGTGACCCATAGAGCTTCACATTTAAAATCCGTATCTCGAGGATTTTGGAGTCCAGGATTCCTGCCACTACTCCCTATTTCAGACATTTTGGGGAAGTGGTAGACCATGATTAGTCATCTTTGGGACAAGTTACTGGTTTCAGAGTTGATTGTTGATTGATGGATAACCCTCTAATCTACCTCACAACCCCTGCTGTCAACTGTGATAGACAATTGCTGCTCCAAGTGTATGCCCTTCAGTTATCTGTTTTCTCTAGTATTTTTCACCTCCAACAAGTGCAATTCTTTTTTCTTTCCTCATCTGTTTTTCCTTTGATGCTGTGTGTGTGTGAGAGAGAGAGAGTTGGCTAGTAATATTTGTCATATTGCCAACTATAGATGAATCTTCTGTCTTTTGTATATCCAAAGACTCATCATTTTTCTTTATTTTGGGAATCTACACAAATAGGAGAAAAGAGCTGAAGAGAAAAGTGGGAAAATAGGCATCTCTGTCCTTGGACTGCAGGGTCAAAACAGTTCTGAGGCTATGTGCATATTGTTCCACAGGGTCTGGAGAGGTGGAGAGCCTCAACAGAAGCAGTGACTGCTCTTGGTGAAAATGAAAATGAATTCAGTAGTACCCAGGGACCTCAAGAGAAAAAGGAGACAGCAGGGGTAGAATACTTCAATAGGATTTTGTGGGAACCTACCATTGCTACAGAAAGAAATTACTAGGTTGAATTATATGAAATTGCTGATGTTGTTGAGCCTTTTTTTTTTTTTTTTTTTTTACTGAGACAACAATGGCAATTTTGGATAGTTCAACTGAATGTATTCTTGATTCTAAATATACTTGTAAACTTTTAGATCATAACCCCTTCAAAAGCTGGGGACTGCCGTCCTTGATTAAGTGTGAGTCTCTTTACTATAAATATTATTTTGTTATAACAGTAAATGCTAACAGTAAATGCTGTATATTCCATTGTTACTCATACAGCATGGTCATCTGCCCACAACTGAAACTGGAGAAAATACTGATTAAAAGCTGGGACAGCTTCTCTGGGGCCCTACTCTAGCCTGACTTGATCTCCTGAGATCTCCAAACTCTTATTCTAGACAAGCAGTCCTCAACAGGGGGCAATTTTGTCCCGAAGGGGAAAGTTGACAATATCTGGAGATGGTTTTGACGGTCTTGACTGGGGGAGGGAAGGTGCTACTGCCATGTCATGTGTTGTAGAGGACAGGAGAACAGCCAACCATCCTGCAATGCACAGGCCAGCATCCTCCCCACCCCCCTCCAACCAAGAATTATCTAGCCCAAAATATCAGTAGTGCCAAAGCTAAGAAACTTCTCCTAGACTGAGCACCAGGGAACTTGCAAACACTTGCACAGTTATATATCATATTTCTTAGTGGTGAGCCTAAGAAGTTTATAAGGAAATGGACCAGAACTGAGAAGAATTAAATTTGGAGAGAAAGGAGCGAAACTGATGGCCAACATATCCTACATTTGGAAGCTGCTTGTCTGCAGAGCATGCTTAAAGCATTTAGACATGGAGAATTTTAAGGAGTTGGACCACCAAAGAGTGAATTTTTGGTGGTAAATAACAGGGCTAGATTTTTTATACCATATGAGTGAAGGGAAATGAAAATGAGATCGGAAGTTATAGAATAGGGTAAGAAGTAGCTACAACAGAAGGTTTGAAAATTTAAAACCTTACTTGTTCCTTTTAAATTGTATAGTGATGTGTCTATTACTGTGGTTACCAATGTGCATAAAGTTCTAAACACAGATTGTGGTACAGGTATGAATGGCAAAAAGAGTTGTGGTATGATAAACTCTTTGGTCCTAAATTTTTAGACTTTACTGATACACATGAGAGAGGTTTAGCTGTTTTGTGACATAAATTAACTGTATGACCCAGAAGATTTTATAAATATATTTGACTTGGTTGCTCTTAGCTCTGAGTGCTAAAGAGATGTTAAGGTGTCTATAAAGAACTATTAAGAATGTGTAATAGGGGCGCCTGGGTGGCTCAGTCGTTAAGCGTCTGCCTTCGGCTCAGGTCATGATCCCAGGGTCCTGGGATCGAGCCCCGCATCGGGCTCCCTGCTTGGCGGGAAGCCTGCTTCTCCCTCTCCCACTCCCCCTGCTTGTGTTCCCTCTCTCGCTGTGTCTCTCTCTGTCAAATAAATAAATAAAATCTTTAAAAAAAAAAAAAAAAAAGAATGTGTAATAATAAAGCATTGTCTGTGTAATGGGAACGGTGGTTATATTTTGGTTTAGCTTATCTAAAGAAATGGA
The DNA here is from genome assembly GCF_004348235.1 of Phoca vitulina. Classification (NCBI taxonomy): domain Eukaryota; kingdom Metazoa; phylum Chordata; class Mammalia; order Carnivora; family Phocidae; genus Phoca; species Phoca vitulina. The sequence goes on from NW_022589714.1 coordinate 7,414,379, forward strand.
CATGAGCAGTATATAACTTTTTGATGCGAATTACGACGTTGAAGCTTTGTAAATCTTAAATAACACCTTCCTGTAGAACAGTGTTCTGGTTAGTATTTAAGTTCCCTAGGTGTCGTCTCACCAGAGCCTGTAGTAATCATGAGGTACCTGAAGTATACTGAATCTTAGGACTAACCTACCAAAGAAACTAACTGTTGCAATATTTTTAGGGTTAAAGATAGTGAATTCCACTATGGGTCATCAGAAAGATATTTCCTTCCTGGCCCCCTCATCTGTTGTGGAACCAGGGACTTAATTCTTTCTTCCTGGCCATTGAATGGAAGAGAGTGGTCTCAGTTGGCCAGGTCGGGGATCTCCGCTATTCAGGGCTGGGAGCAAAAGAAGAGATAGTGAGAGGACCCTGTCTTTCAGGGGTCAGCTTACTGATTTACCTTGCTGCTGCTCCCATCTGTTACATCTGAATTTCTGATCATTCATTACTTTCCCCCCTATATCCACTAATCAGTAAATGTAGTCTCAGCAACTCCTGTTCAGTGCCTCTAAAGCAAGCGTAGAACCCTTCCTCAGTTTTTCCTCTGATTTTTTTCCCTTTGGAATTAAGGAATATATGGAGGAGAGGCTTACATATTCTTTTCATTTCACTTTGATATTCTTTTTCTTTCTTTTACTGCAGTAAAGATAAAGTTTTATATTTATTTAATAAACATGTATTAAGAACTAAAGTTGTATTCCTTGGTATTTCAGAAAGAAAATAGAATTAGGTGTTTTTGGACATTTCCTTCTAGGAAATTTGGTAAAGTGTTCTGAAAAATAAAAGTAAAAACTTTGGGTAAGGTCAAGGAGATAGGATAATGTTGGGAAGTGTTGCCAAGGAGTCCTGCCTAGGGGAGGAGCAGGAATGGAAGGTAGATGAAATCCAGCCTTGGACTAGCCATGGAATGAAAGATGGTTATGAATCTGGGAGACATTCTAGAGGTGAGGCTATAGCTACAGCAAAGGGGAAAAGTCTTGAGTGTCTGCGGCAGGAGTTGCCATTTTGGGATACTGTTTATTTTTAGGAAACATAAGCTGCACATATGTTGGTAGGGAGCTTGATTGGAACAGAAAACCAATGCCTTCTTTCTGCTGTTTGTGTCCTAACTATGAAATATTGCTTTTCTTAGTGGCCTGAGAACACTCTAAAAGGAGGTGTTGAATATAAAGAGTTAACTGAGGATGAAGTGGCTCATCCTTTCTGAGGACAGAATAGGAAGTGATGGGCCATGGTCAGAGCATGAAGAACTTGGGTTAGATATTTAAAAAGACATGCAGGGTTGATGAGTGTTGGGATATGTAAATTAACTAACGTGGCAAATTCTTCTTGAGAGACCCCTCAAATACTGTTTTGTGGTCATTTAAATGTACACCCCTTGTGCTTATTTTTGGACCTAGGCTCTGAAAAAACAAAAACAAAACTTAAGGTCATGAAGTAAATGGGACTTGAGTGAATTTACCTGACGCACCTAAAGACTAGACACAGGTCGTTGATCATTGTGTGGCAGTAGAAGGAAATGAGAAACCCACACCACATGTATCTTCTAAAATCTCCCTGGCAACGAAGTCAGCGAAGGCCATCCTTCCAGCAATTACTGCCAGCTTAGAGAACTGGCTTGAAATTCTTTGTGGATTGCCCAGAACACCAAGATCTTCTGTTTCAGTGGCCTGTTACAAATGTCATCTTCCACCTCTATAGTGCTACCTACTTTTTACATGTCCTTTTAAAGTTCTGTTCATATAAATTGTCATCTGGTTCTTAAAGCATAGAGTTCTTTTGAGAACCACATGATGATTTATAAGAAAACATTCAGAAGAGAATAAAATATAAAAGCAATATAGTATTATGGCTAGTGGACATATGTGATTATTTCTACCTCATGGATGAAGACTCTAGGCTAAAGAAATCCAGTGACTTACTTAAAGGTTACATTGTTAATGCCAGAGCAGACTGTGTATGGATCCTAAAAGACAAAAGTATAAACTTCCAATTTTTGTCCTAATGATTTTCTTTTTTCAAAAAGATTTTATTTATTTGAGAGAGAGAGAGAGCACGAGGGCCTGGGGGGTGGGGAGAGGAAGGGACCCCCAGTGGCCGATCCTAGGACCCTGGGATCATGACCTGAGCCGAAGGCAGACGCTTAACTGACCGAGCCACCCAGGCGCTCCTGTCCTAATGATGTTCTGCCACCAGAGTCTTAACCAGAGTTAACTGAGGATGCAGTATTTGGCACATAGACTGCTTACCTATTTCCCAGCCTGCATGCAAACTCACACAATAGTGGGGTACATGGCCCTGGACTCAGATTCATGCAGGCAGGTGGTTGGGCACTTAAGCTGGCTCCCTGAAGCTTTGTGACCCATGATGCTACACTCGGGAGGGAGCATGGTCAGTATCTCCTCTACTCCAATGGGTCAGAAGAATCAAAGTAATTTATAATGTTCACTTTGAAAAGTTGCTGGTGCCTGCCCCTCAAACTGACTCATGTTTAGAACACTTTTGGGTATAGTTTGCCATGATGCCTAAACGATTGACATTCTGAGGACATCCTTTTATGTGTTCCACAAACAACAGACATACCTTTGGGTGTAGTTCAAACATTACACAAGGCATGGCATTCCCTGTGGTTAGGAGTGAAGTCAAAGCAAAGAATGTCAGAGTGGGGAAAGTGGTAGAAAGAGAAACAACCTACATACAAGCACATGTCTCCCCTACACTGCTTCTCTTTCCTTCCTTGCTGCATTTAGATCTCTTTAAATGTTATTTCCTTCAGGAGGCCTTTTCTGGTCACCCTATCTGAAACAGTACCCACTATTGTTCTCTATCCCCTTATTTTATTTTCCATCACAGTACTTATCTCTGCTGGACACATGATAAGCATTCAGTGAATATTTGTTAATGAGTGAGTTAAATGAATTAATTAACAAAGTATGCCAGTTCTTTTTTGATATAGGTAGCCAAAGAGTGAATCTAATTATAATTGTGTATATATGTATCCATCTCTTTTAGTGTATACTACTATGTGTATAGTAGAGTATGTGTATCTCTATGTAAAGAGAGATATTATTTATATACTGATGGATTTATATCCATTATATTGTTATATATATTAATATATGTATTTATATATTATATATAAAATATATACTTATGGATGCTTTGATATCCATCCCTTATGTCTCAGGCTCTGTACTAGGTATTTTGCTTGCCTTACCCTCTTTAATACAACAGCTGTCAGATAGGTACCATTTTTATGTCCATCATAGTAATGCAGAAATGGAAGTTAAGAGAGGCAGCTTTGCTCAAGGTCACACAGTTACTAAATAACAGATGGTAATTGAACTGGATGGATCTGGTCTGGCTCCAAAACCTTAACTGAATGACTTAACTATACGGTATACTGCATCTCCTTATTTCGAATCTGCCAAAATCCTATAGAAGAACAAACAGCATAAGAAGGAGGTTTTTGTAGTACACATTTCTACAAAGGACTACAAAAATGTTACAAAGTATACATGTTTTTCTTTGAGATGAAAAAAAAAAGTTTAGAAATAGTTTACCTGGTTTAGAAACTAGATTAAAGTTCACATTGTAATAATATAAAAATACAAAGTTTTTATGTAGCTATATTGACTCAATTAAGTGAAAAAAATTTAAAAGCTCACATTTTGTACCTTTTTATTTAAAGGAGAATTTATTTGAAGAAGGATACTGTTGTTAAGTTCTGCAAATACTGTTCATCATATAGGGCACATTTGCAAGCTGCCCCCGCCCCCCCATTGATTTCTGTAAAGCCACGAGTGTTTATTCTTATATTTCCTGCCCTATTCAGCGTTGTTGTCTACACTTAACAGTTGAGGGTCATCAGTTCTCACGCCTGCTGTCCCACCTTTGCTGCCATTTATGCAGCTCTCAGCGCCTCCCCTGTAGGCATCACTCCCACTTCAGCTCTCACGAGGTCATTTCATTCTACATGCCCAGCCCTGCCTAGACTGGCCGCAATTCTCCCAGTGCTTCTCCTCAACCTTTGGGATGTCTAGCCACCTCCTTCATATTTTCGTTCTGATTATTTTCCAGTCTTCCCCATGTCACTTCAGAAGTTCTATATGCAAAATTTGTATTTTATAAAATTATTTCACATTGTTAGGTCTTCTTTCTGCATAGGAGAAGGATATTCTCTTTCTCTTTCCCAAAATGTGATCCTTTCATCCATGCTCTTTATCTTAGTTCCTATAACCCAACTAACCTGAAACAGAGCTTCTACACAAAGGACCCCTTATCTCAAGGGAGGGCACTGCTGGGGGTTGTTGAACTCTGTAAAAGGGCAGAAACAATGTGATTTTGAGGGGCAGGGAGATACTCCAATGATATTAGAGCTGGTAGACACTGTAGAGGTCATGGGCCTGGTTCCTTGGTTCCTTTTGTGTTTTGTTGCAGTTTGTATCACTTAGGATTCTTTTGGCTGCAAGTAACAGAATACCCCAAGTTCGGAATTAATAAGCTAATTTACCGTCTTCCTCAACAAGAAGTCTGGAGCTGGGGCAGTTCCAGGGTTTGATTAGCAGCTCAGCAGCACCACCACAGACCCAGGTACTTTTCATGTTTCCCCCCTGCTGGCTCCAGCTTGCTGAAGTCCATCCTCCTGTCTCAAGATGACCATGATGTCCCGTGCATACACAGCTGCATCGGTTGAAGGAGAGGAGGCATGTGTCCACTCTGTTAATTATCCAACACTGTTTATTTCAGAGGACTGCCCTTCGTATGTCCATGTCTAGCTATAAGGGAAACAGGGATGGCACATATCTGGCTTTTTTTTTTTTTTTTTTTTTGCTTTTCTGATGGGTGGGCCAGGCAGGGGGGACGGGTGGCATTTGCTGGTAAGGAAGAAGAGAGAAGGAAATAGGTATTGGTGAGGCAACCATTAATGTCTGCCATTCATACTGAGCCCAAACAACCTCAGACTGTCGGCATCATTATCTTTTTGTATTGCCCAAATTGGAAAGATTACCTTCTGTTTTCAAATGTTTGAGCTCTCCAGTGTTGTTAACTAGTAGGAGAGAAGGGACAGAGTAGAGAAGGAAGAAAAAAAAGATACAAATTTAAAAGTACAGTTAATAAATTTACATATAAGTTATTTCATGTGGCAAATACCCTGAGATGTTAATGTTTCAAATCTGTGTATTAATCTATCACACTGTCGCTTCTCGTTTTCTTTTTTTTGGGGGGGGGGTAAGTTTAGAAGATGAATGTAAGATAAAGGAATGACCAATCTTTGTTCCCTTTTCTGGCATTAAGTCTAAGGAAAATTGCTGTTCCATTAGGGTGTGACAGAATCTTGTAATTAAACTTAGGGAGAGATTTAAAAATGGAATATAAGTTCCCTTTCTAAATTTAAGCTGCTAATAAAAGTATATATAAATCAATGACATAGAAAGTAACTCTTTCTGTCTAATTTGGTGATTCAGTTGCATCCAGTAAGAATTAATGGAAATAGACCTTTAATACCAACTATCAGTTTTAGTATGAAAGTACTTTATATTGAGGCAGAGAATGCTAACCCAGTCATAGCCGTCTCATTCATTAAGTGTCTTTTATATGCCAGGGCCTGTGTTAGGTACCAGGGACCAAAAGATACAGATAATGACCTCATTCCTACTTACTGGATCTTGAGCTCCAGTAGAGAAAAAACATATGTAAATTAACAATTAGAATTTTATGTAATAAGGACTATAATGAAGATGTGTAAAGATTAGCACAAATGACAATGTCTGTCCTGTAAGGTAGTTAATATTTCTCCCATTTCTAGGTGAAAATATAGAACCATAGAGTGGTCAAATTAATTTGTCCATAAGTAGCAGAGTTAGGTTGTAAACCAGATCTGTGGCCCCAAGTCCAGTATCCTTTGCCCCACTCTGCATGGAAGAGAAAACTAAAGCCTCTTCTCCATTTGAGGGCAATATTAGAAGAGACTTCTTAGAGGTTATAGTATTCGAGATTGCCTTAAGAGATGAGATCTCAAAAGAGTGAAGGCAGAGATGTTCTAGGCAATAAGAGCAGCATGAAAATGTATCAATACCATAGTGTTGGTGCACAACTCACAGCAAAGAGTAGGAAAGTAGCTGTGCCTTCTGATAAAAGGCCTTTTACTCAGGGTTGAGGTAATTGTGTTTAATTCAGTGGACAGCAGGAGGCCCCAGGGGGGGTTTTGAGCAGGTGAAGGCCAAGATCAGAAGTGTACACTTGGGCAGTTATTTTTCCGCAAGTATTATCTAGTTGGGCTGGAGGTGATCCAGAGAACAGGTTACAGAGCGGTCCAGGTAAGAGGTAACAAGGGCCCTGTGATGTGCTACCTTTCCACATGGTTGAAGTGGTTGAGAGTCTCATGTAGTAGCAGAAAAAGACATAGGTGATCAAGAATTTGAGAGCTATTCAGGTTTGTTGCTATTTTCTTATTTTAGTGAGCAATTATTTGCAACTCTCAAAAGTTAAAATTCTTTTTCTACTTGCATCTATTTCTTTTATTCTCTTATTTTGTTATATTATCTTTCCTCAGAGGGATTTTCTAATATATTTTCAATTGCTTAAAACTACCAAAAAGATAGACTTATACTTTGTGGCAAGATGGAGTAACAGGGTCTATGTTTACCCTCCTGCCTGAAACAACTGAGAAACTGGACAAAATATATCAAAGAACTGTTTTCAATGTATTGGACATCAGGCGGTAGGACACAGTGATCCCTGAGAGATGGAGAACAAAGTGAGTTCTGGGATTATCCCAGCTTACTGTCAAGAGAGAGGTTCCAGGCTGTAGCACGAGGTGGAGGAGCCCACCTGAATTGGAGCTTCCTCTGAAGCTTCCTCTGGAGCGGAGTCTTTGTGGAGATTGATACAATTGAAATGACTTTACCCAGAGTGATCAGAAAGAAAAAGAAAAAAAAAGACATAAATTACCAGTATCAGGTAATTATGAGATGACATCACTACTGGTTTGATAGATGTTAAAAGGACAATGTGGGAATACTGCTAACAACTTGATGCCAATATAATACCTTGTATGAAAAGGGCAAGTGTTTTGAAAAGGACAAACTACCCAGACTCATTCAAAAATAAATAAATAACCCAGACAGCCCTATTTCTATTACAGAAATTTAAATTATGGTTAAAAATATTCTATCAAAGAAAATTCCAGGCCCAGAATACTACCAGACATTTAAAAAAATAATCCCAATTCTACACAATCTCTTCCAGAAAATTGAAGATGAGAGAATACTTATTTTATGAGACCATTACTCTGATTGCAGAACCAAAGATATTACAAGAAAAGAAACTATAGACCAATATCCCTAATGAACATAGATGTAAAAATCCTTTTTTAAAAAAGTTTTATTTGTTTAAGTAATCTCTATTCCCAACATGGGGCTCGAACTCATGACCCTGAGATCAAGAGTCACATACTCTTCTGACTGAGCCAGCCAGGTGCCCCTGGATGTAAAAATTATTTTTTTAAAAATTTTTTAAATTTTATTATGTTAGTCACCATACAATACATCATTAGTTTTTGATGTGGTGATCCACGATCCGTTGTTTTCATGTAACAGCCAGTGCTCCATGCAGTACGTGCCCTCCTTAATACCCATCACCAGGCTAACCCATCCCCCCACCCCCCTCCCCTCTAGAACCCTGTTTGTTTCTCAGAGTCCATAGTCTCTCATGGATGTAAAAATTCTTAACAAAATTTTAGCAAATCAAATCCAGTGACAGATAGATAAAATATCATGACCAAAGGAGTTTATCCCAAGAATGCAAGGTTAGTTTAACATTTGAAAGTTAATCGATGTAGGGGCTCCTGGACGGCTCAGTTGGTTCAGCATCTGACTCTTGATTTCAGCTCAGGTCATGATCTCAGGGCTGTGGAATCGAGCCCTGTGTCAAGCTCTGTGCTTAGTGCAGAGTCTGTGCTTCTCCCTCTGCTCCTCCCCCACTTGCACACACACTCTCTCTCCCCCTCTCAAATAAATAAAATATTTACAAAAAGTCAGTGTAATCCACCATAATAACAGACTGAAAAGGAAAAACCATACGATCATCTCAATAGATAGGGAAAATATATTTGACAAAATCCAACATCCATTTATGATAAAAACTCTTAGCAAAGTAGGAATAGAAAGAAACCTCCTTAATATGATGTAGCATATCTGTGAAAAACCTACTGCTAACATCACATTTACTAGTGAAAAACTGAATAAACTGAATGTTTTCCCCTTATGATCTGGAATAAAGAAAGGGATGTTCTTTCTCACCACTCTTCAAATTGCATTGGAGATTCTGGCCAGGACCAATACCATCAAGCAAAAAAAAAAATTTTTTTAATTTTAAAAAAGGAAGAGGAAAAGGTATCAAGATTGCAAAGAAGTAAAAACTATCACAGATAATCTATGCAGAATTTATGACAGAATCTACAAAAAAGAACTGATGAGTTAAGCAAAGTTGTACGATATAGTCAATATATAAAAGTAAGTTGTATTTCTTAATACTGGCAATGAACAATTAGAAATGGAAATGAAGGGCACCTGGGTGGCTCAGTCGGTTAAGCGGCTGCCTTCGGCTCAGGTCATGATCTCAGGGTCCCGGGATCGAGCCCCGCATCGGGCTCCCTGCTCAGCAGGAAGCCTGCTTCTCCCTCTCCCTCTGCCTGCCTGTCGCTTCCCCTGCTTATGCTCTCTCTCTCACTATCTCTGTCTCTGTGTCAAATAAAAATAAATTAAGAAATCTTAAAAAAAAAAAAAAAGGAAATGAAAAAGAAACAATACCATTTACCATATCATCAAAATGTGTGAAATACTTAGGAAGGAATCTGACAAAATATATGTAAGACCTGAATACTGAACACTGCACAACATTAATGGGACAAATTAAAGCAGATCTAAATACATGGAGAGACAGACCATGTACATAAGTGGGAAAACTCAGTATTGCTAAAATGCCAGATCACCCCAAATTGATCTATATATCCAACATAATCCCAATCAAAATCCCAATCAAAATCCCAGCAGATATTTTTGTTAAAATTGATAAATTCATTGTAAAACTTATGGAAATACAAAGGATTTAAAAGAGCAAAAACTACTTTGAAAAGGAACAGAGTTAGAGGGCTACCACCACCTGATTTCAAGTATTATCAAAATTTATATTAAGATAGTGTGGTATTGGTATAAAAGCAAATAGATCAGTAGAACAGAGTAAGTCCTGAAATAGACCCCAAGATAATGTGGTCAGTTGATTTTTGACAAGGTACAAAGTGGGAAAGAATAAAAAGTAGGAGAGAATAGGTTTTTCAACAAATAATGCTGGAACAATTTGATATATGCAAAACAAAAAAAAAGACCCTATATCCATACCTCATATCATTTATAAAAAAACTAATAATGTATTATAGATCTAAACATACAATCCTAAAACTATAAAACTTCTAGAAGAAACACAGTAGAAAATCTTTGTGACTTTGACTCAAGCAAAGATTTCTTAAGTACGACACAAAAGCATGAACCCTTAAAGAAAAACTTGGTAGATAGGACTTCATCATAATTGAGAATTTCTGTTCTTCAAAAGACACTATTAAAAACATGAAATGGGAAGCCACAGACTTGGAGAAAATATTTGCAAATTACATATCTGATAGTGGATTTGATCCAAAATAGCTCAATAATTAGAAAACAAACAATCCAATAAAAATGGGCAAAGAATTTATACCTATGGCAAATAAAGTAACAAAATGTACATGAAAAATATGTTCAACATTAGTAGTCATTATGGAAATGCAAAAAAAAAAAACCACCATGAGATGCCATGTCACACCTGTTAGAATGGCAGAAAATAAACTGGAGTGCTGGTACACTGCTGGTGGGAATATAACATGATACAACCATTTTGGAAGCAGTTTGGCAGTTTCTTAAATATTTACTTCGAAATGATTTAAACAGTCTACTCCTAGGCAGTTACCCAAGGAATTGAAAGCATATGTCCATGCAAATCCTCGTACACAAATGTTCATGGCAGCTTTACTTGTAATAATCAAAAACCGGAGTCACTCCAAATGTCCATCAATAGGTGAATGAATAAACAGTTTTGCTGTGTCCGTATAACAGAATATACCTCAGTAATAAAAAGGAATGAACTATTGGAACTATTGATACACGCAACAACCGGATGAATCTCAAAATAATTATCCTGAGTGAAAGAAGCCAGACCTCTCCCCTGCCTCCCTGTCCCCCCAAATGTATGATTCTCTTTATTAGAGAATTTTTATTGTATTAGAAGATACAAACTAATGTATATTGGCTGACAGCATATTGGTGGTTGCTAAGGGACAGCAGCAAAGAATGGTGAAGGGTAGGAAGGAGGAATTATAAAAGGTCTCTAGGAAAATTTTGGGGGTGATAGATATGTTCATTATCTTGATTTTGATGATAGTTTTATGGATGCATGTTTGTCAAAACTTATCAAATAATATCCTTTAAATATGTGCAGTTTTTTAATGTCAGTTCTACTTCAATAAGCTATTTTAAAACCTATCTTTGAAAAGATACCAGATCTGGGACCCCTGGGTGGCTCAGTCAGTTAAGCATTTGCCTTTAGCTCAGGTCATGATCCGAGGGTCCTGGGATCGAGTCCTGCATTGGGTTACCTGCTCACTGGGGAGCCTGCTTCTCCTTCTGCCTGCCACTCCCCTGCTTGTGCGCTCTCTCTCTCTCTGACAAATAAATCAATCAATCTTAAATAGATACCAGATCTGTCTCCCCAAATTCAGCTAATGCTTTGAATTCTAAGGAATTCAAATATGACAGATATTTAACGTTTAGATTTTGTAATTTTCAAGAACATTTTTTTCTGTGTGTTTATGTCTATGCTTTGTTTTAATTTTTTGAAATTCTTTAAATGGAAACCCTTTATTTGGTGAGCAAGTAAAGCAGTAGATACTTATATAAACTACTGGCGAGAATATAAATGTTACAACCACTATGTAAAAACATTTTGTAAAGTTAAATATGTGGATACCCTACAACCTAGCAATTCTCTTTTTAGATATATACAAAGAATAGCAACTCTCAAGCTGTTTGGTCTCAGGATACCTTTAATAATAAACCTATGGACATATTAACACAAATAATACTTTTGGGGAAAATAATTATTTTCCATAGCAAAAAAATATGGCAAGAAGAGTGGTATTGTTTGATATTTTTATAGATTTCTTTCATGTCTTGCTCAATAGAAGACAGATGTTCATATCTGTTTCTATATTCAATCTATTGGGATATATTGTTTTAGTTCAAGTGTATGAGGAAAATTTGTCCTCACACACATACACAGTTGGAAAGGGGAGAACTATTTTAATAGCTTTTTCAGAAAATTGTGGATATCCTTCTTTGATACTATACTATAACTCTTTAAGTGCTATTTTCTTGAATTTAAATTGCAATATTGATTCTGAAACTACATCAGTGGATTTTTTTGGACTCTGTTACATTAAGATCTTTTGGCATTGGTCTATCTTTACTTTGCATTAATTGAATGTATTATTTTGTGACATTACATACTAGTCATTTAAAAAATACCAGTTTGGGATGCCTGAGTGGCTCAGTCGGTTAAGCATCTGCCTTTGGCTCAGGTCATGATCCCAGGGTACTGGGATTGAGTCCTGCATCGGGCTCCTTGCTATGCAGGGAGCCTGTTTCTTCCTCTGCCTGTCACTCCCCCTGCTTGTGCTTGTTCTGTCTCTCCCTCTCTCTCTGACAAATAAATAAAATCTTTTAAAAAATTAAAAATATCAGTTCACTGAGATACGTCTTCCAAAATGTTTTCATATTTCATTATATAATATGAACAAGTGTCACCAACGATCTTATCAGAGAACTGGAAAATTGTGAAGCTTACTGTGGCCAACACAAGTTTTCTAAAATTCTGATTTTTACTCAAAAGATTGAATTTTATCATTGGCAACCAGTACTGTCATTTGTTTTATTTGAAGTGACAGGCTCACTTTATTGTTGAGAAAGTAACTGCCGAATACCAAGTCAGAATCACCATGGTTTGAAGTCTATCAGTCATTCTTTCAAGTAAAAAATGATAGTTTACACAAGTTGTTAGTTCAGCTCACAGTTCAAACACACAATTGCTTTTCCTTGAGCTAGCCATTCATCTCTTTTATGCCTCAGAGGTGCTTTATAGACACTTCCCATTTAGTGACAGAACGGGGTCAGCAAACATTTTCTGTAAAGGATCAGAGAGTAAATATTAGACTTTGTGGACCACTGAATTTAGTTTGAGTTGAGTGTTGTAACAATTCAACTATGTCACTGTAGCGTGAAAGCAGCCTTAGACAATATGTAAACAAATGGGTATGGCCGTGTTCCAATAAAACTTTATTTACAAAACAAGAAGCAAGCCAGATTGCCCAGCAAGCTGTAGTTTGCCAACCCCTCACATAGGATATTAAAAAGAATATTTTAAGGTCAAGATTTTTTTTTTAAAGATTTTATTTATTTATTTGACAGAGAGAGACAAAGCAAGAGAAGGAACACAAGCAGGGGGAGTGGGAGAAGGAGAAGCAGGCTTCCCACCGAGCAGGGAGCCCGATGTGGGGCTCGATCCCAGGACCCTGAGATCATGACCTGAGTGGAAGGCAGACGCTTAACGACTGAGCCACCCAGGCGCCCCAAGGTCAAGATTTAATAAAAGTTATAACTTCTCCTTCATCAAGGACGTGCCTCTCAGTAGCATTTTATCTGATCATTCTTCCATTTCCACTCCAGCACCCATCCTTACCTCTCCTCCTGTGTGACCTTCCTCTTTAAGGCTAACTCTGACATCTGAACCCTGAATTCTAGAGCTCATTCTGCCTCTAGACTTTCCTATAAGTCATCTCTATTCTCTTTGTACCCTCACCTCTTTTTGCCTTTTCCTACTTGGTCTTAAACATACTTAAGTGTCTCCCATCTTTAAACCACAAAAAACCTTCCTTTGGCCCCCTCCCCCTCATACCTAGTTTATATTTGAGCTTTATTTCCTTCCCACGGCAGCAGTCCTATAGTTATACATATTCTGTTCTTCAGGTTCAGCTTGTGAGAACTCTGTAGTAGTTGACATTGGTGACCCCTAATCACTTCCTGAATTTTCGAAGCTCTTTTCTTAATTAGCTCTCACTATTTCACTTTCCTGGGCTTCTGTTTACCATCTGACTGTTGTTCCACTCACTTTTCTTCCATTCATCTCTTAAATGTTGGTCTTTCTTAGCTCTGATTATTTCTTTACTTATTTATAACATAATTTCCATTGTTTTTTTGTAGGATCTTTGGGTTACCTCTTCTACTTACATGATTTCAGCTCCCATTTCATTGCTGATGACTCCCAAATTTGTATCTAGGCTAAATGTTTGTCCTGAACTTTAGAACAGCTTCCAGTCCCTTATCAGACATCTCAACATAGATCTCCAGCAGCTACTTCAAATGTTTATGTTCAAAATAGTTTCTTCTTTGAAACCAACTTTCCTCCCTTTTCAGTAAAAAAAAGCATTTCCTGGACTCCAAATCAGAAATCTGAAATTGTTCACAATTCTTTTTCCCTTCCCCTCTAATATCCATTTGCTCACCTGGAAATCCCATGAATTGAGCCTCCTGAACTGAGTATCTTTCTGCTCCATTCATTATCTCCATTTCCCACTGCCTATTCATTAGCCAGGTTAACCTCATCTGACTCTCAACTGGGCTTTCTAACTTACTCTTTTCCTATCTTCTAGTATATCTTTCCAGGCAAAGGTAATTATTCCTTATTCTATGCCTCTGCTTGCAGATAGAATTTAGTAGTCGCCTAATGATGTTGTTGACTATAAAAATGAAGTCTTATATCTCTCTGCTAAAATACTTCCAAGGGCTCCTGTTGGTCCATAGAGTGAAGTCCAAACTCTTCAGTCATGTGTAAGATCCCTCAGTGGTCATCCCCTAGCTCTTTAGTTAAGTTCCTCCCACCACTTGCTCATATACCTAGCCCCCAGACCACCACAGTTCTCCAAGGACACGCCACCTCTCAGGGCTCCCCACTTTGCACACTTGGTAAAAATGTCCTTCTCACTCCTCTCCCATGGCAGAGCTGACTTTAGGATCCTCCCCATGGAGTCTTTCCTAGTCCCACTCTGTTCTCATAATGCAGTGTGTGTATAACAGTATTTACAAACATTTATTTTGGGTGCCTACTATGTTCAGACACTTTACCGTCCATGTAATAGTTCTGAAAGGTAGTAATTATTACTTCCCATTTTAAAGATGAGGGCCTAAGTCAAAGAGACATTTAATTTGCCAGAGTTGTACATCTAGACAGGGGCTAACGTAGCCCCTGGACCTGGGCTCTCTTTGCTCTCTTGCTGCCTCTCTTTACTCATTTCATATAGGGTTTTCTTTATTGTCTGAACAGGTACTTGTCTCCTCTGACCAGCAATATGTTTCTGTATCCCCAGAGCCCAGTTCAGTAAATAAATGAATAGAAAAGTTTGTGACTGACAGAGAATTTCAAGTATAAAGTAGTCCCATGATATAGTCTTAGAAAACAGTGTCACAGCTTAGTGATTTTTCTTTTTTAAAGGACTGTTTGCTTATATTTTGGGTTAAAGTATGGGGGGTTTTGCCCATTTTGTTCAACAGTTGTTTATTGTGCACAGTGCTCTGCAAAGCTCTGCACAGAAAACAGACATTGATGTGACCGTTTCCACCCTCAAGGAGCTTTGGTATGGTAGAAACTATGGCCCATACACATCTAACCTGCATACCCACCAGGAACAAAATGCCTCAGGTTTTACAGCAGCAGGAGGCCACGTGGGGCTGCATTTAAAAGGGACCAGGAAAGATTTCCTGAAGGATGAGTAGAATTCTAATAAAGGAGAAACATTGAGGGAAGGTGTTAAAGTGAACAGGGATGATGTCTGGAATTTAAAATAAAGTAAAAAGTAAGCCTGGTCCGGTCCATTTATAATTCAGAACAGTTATTGTTACCCTCTACTCTAGAATTTATTTCCGACATGGAGTATCAACTTCTTTAAACTTTATTTTTTGTAAAATGGAGAAATGCATAAAGCAAATGTATAGTTTAATGATTACTGAGTGTGGATTTTGAATAAGGAAAAGGATGGGTCTGTGTCTCTGCATTTGTTGCATGGGATTCTCTTGTAACTGAGTATCATATGCAGTTCTCTGCAAGGTGGGTGTGGCCTGTGAGAGAAGTCTTGTAGTCTTGTCCTGAGGAGGTCATACTGTGCTATAGGAAGTACCAGTTGACCCTTGAACAACCCCCGGGGGGTTAGTGGTGTCAACCACCCGCACAATCAAAAATCTGAGCATAACTTTTGACTCCTCCAAAATCCTTACTGGTAACATAAATAATTAACACGTATTTTTTTTTATGTTACATGTGTTATATACTGTATTCCTTAAAATAAATTGAGAAAAGAAAGTTATTAAGAAAATCAAAAGCAAGAGAAAATACATTTATGGTACTGGACTGTAAAAAAATAAAATCTGTGTGAAAGTGGACCCTTTAGCTCAAACCCATGTGGTTCAAGGGTCAACTGTACTGCTCTGAAGTCTGCCCCAGTGTGACTTAGCTTCTGTTCCTTAATACATTGATCTTCGATTGCCTCAGATAACTTTTTGACAACACTCGCCACTTTTTCTAAATGCTGGGCAGCCCACCTTGGCCACTATATAAAAAAATGTTTTCCCCTGAGGTACAGCTGGAATCGTACAGATAATATGTAAATGTGGACAGTGAATGCATTTTAAAGATTTACTCTTATAAACTCAGGTCACATAATCGTAATTTAATGCATGCACGGTATTTGGAAACTTAGGTAAGTGTAATGGATTTTTTTTTTTTTTAACTGTTTGCTCTCATTCTGCCACTTAGGTGGCAGGTATATTTATTAGCACCCATCAAACTTAAAATCTAAGTGAAGTATGCATTTAGCTGCTTAATGTTTCAAAGAAATACATTTATGTTATTGCCTTTAAATGGTGTATAGAATAAGTGTCTACATGTTTGAGACATTGTACTAGAAAAGAATTAACATGAGGCTTAGCTTTCCTGGAGTTTGTAATTTGAAAGAATGACATTGGTACCAGAAAACAGATAAAATTAGAGAGGACACAGAAGAGAATTCAATGGAAAAAAATAAACTCAAGAAAAAATAAAATGCATTGGGTAAATCATGTATTTATATGTGCATGTGTAAAAATATTATAGCTTAATTTTTTTTAATGTGGTTGTTAGCTATTGTCAAAGCATTTTGGGGACTCCTGTTTTAGTAAACAGGTTTAAATTGTTTAACATTTGAAATGAAGTTTCATATGTAATGATTAATATTATTGTTGGATTTCTTCTACTTTCATAGATTTGATTCAGGCTACCAATGAGACCAATGTTAATATTCCTCAGATGGCCGACACACTCTTTGAGAGGGCAACAAACAGTAGCTGGGTGGTTGTATTTAAAGCTTTAGTCACAACACATCATCTCATGGTGCATGGAAATGAGGTAAATGAAGTGAACTTAACTTTTCTTTGTTTGGTGGGGGGAGGAGGCATTTATGGAGGGCTCTTCTACTTTTCACCAATTAGGAGAAAAAGAAGAGGAAATATATGGCTCAAAATCACCAAGAGTACAATTTTAATCGTCTACTTAGCTATTTAAAAAAAAATGTTAAGTTAGACATTCTCTTGGGGACATTGAAATATTAAATATTACTGGGACCTAAAAGGTATACACCATATAAATATATTAGTGGGCAAAAATGTTAGGAGAAAGGAACAATAAAATTATTTTTCCCATTAGGAACAGTCTTTTGCACTTTAAGTGAAAATTGCTTTTACAAAAATATTTAATTTTGGAAAACATTAATAAAATAAAAATTACCCATTTTATATGGGATGCCTACTGACTCGCATTAAACTGCAGTGTTTCTGTTATATGAAAAATGAAAGATCATAAAATTTAATTCTATTTCAGTGAGTACTTTTCAGTCTTTTTTCCTCCTCAGAAAAAGTTAGCAGACTAAGAAACTTTATAACTGAGTAAAAAAAAAAAAAAACAATGAGAATTTGCAATATCCTTTAGTATCAGAAATTGTTTAAAGGTACGATTTGGGAATATTGGTTATGAGTCTAGTTTTTGTTTTTCAGAGATTTATCCAGTACTTGGCCTCTAGAAATACACTGTTCAATCTCAGCAATTTTTTGGACAAAAGTGGATCCCATGGTGAGAATAGTTATGTTTTCTAATTTTTTGGATAATGCTTTTGATGCAGGGTTTTGTTTTTGTTTTTGTTTTTGTTTTTGAAGTGAGGTTCATAATTTATAATTAGTATAGCTGGTAGTTCTGTTGGGTATTTAAGAAAAAATGTAAAAGTAATTATTTAATTACTTTGTAGAGCTTTAAAATATTTAATTGTTAGAGAACTCAGCATATAAATTACATATTAATTTTACTTTTTGTCCTTTTCAGTATTTACCTTAACAGTCGGTATTCTAGACCCACAGTTGTTTGTTTATGAAAGTACAAAAGGCAGTACTTTCCTAATTTAAAGAAAAAGATTACAGTCTTAAACATTCTTTGTAAATTAGTAGAATTTAAACTGTAGTCATATGTTCATTCATCATACTTATTGGTTGCCTATTATGTATAAGGCAAGCACACCAAGCAAGTGGATAGTTCTCAGATAGCTGCATGTGTTAAGCCTGAAACAGCCTGTTACTTGAAACGGTGAACAAAAACGCAAGGAAAAATCAGAAAAGACATTCCATACAAGGATGGTAGCATAACAAAATTGAAATGTCTTAGAATGTCTCATGCCTACAGTATTTTTGCTTGTAGTAGGATTTTAAATGAGGCCTTTCTGGTGCCTTTATTGACCTCATTCTAGCATTATTTACATTTGGAGAGTTTAAAAAAAAAATGGTACTAAGCAAAGCACAAGGGAAGGTATTTTATTAATTAGTTTTACTTCTTCTGCCCCTCCCCCCAGGTTATGATATGTCTACCTTCATAAGGCGCTATAGTAGATATTTGAATGAAAAGGCTTTCTCTTACAGACAGATGGCATTTGATTTTGCCAGAGTGAAGAAAGGGTATGTTTTTTTCTTTCTCATATTTATTTGAGCAGAGTAAGTCTTTGAGGCTTACTTGACTTACCTTAACTATTAGCTTAAATGCCAAATAATTTTGGTCATGAAGGCCCAGTTTACAATCACCTGAAAAAAGAGACTTGATAGTATTATAGAAGTTAGCCTGGAAGTTGTAATATACATTACTTTATTTATATTTTCATGCAAAAAATCTGATTCGCTGCTCAGAATTGACATGGTATAACATTTTATTTGTTAATTTCAATTAAAATTCTTAAGCACGTATATTCCTTTAAATAATTTTAAATGGAGCGAATTTAAAGTACATTCAGAGTTCAAAGAACAGTGGCTCTAGTTTACAATAGTTACTTCAGTGTGTTTTGATTGAAGTAAAACTGAACTGTGTATATGGTGGAGATCTGTTCTTGGGAGGTAATAATGTCCTGGTATCACACACACACACGCACACCATAATTGAACTGATTATTAATACTAATCGTTGATTAAGAAAACCTCACTGAAACAGAAACACTTATATTTTAATTCATAATTATTATTTATTTCCCTCTAGATAGATGTTGAATTTAATCAGAAGTGTTCAGTCATAAATTTGTGCAAATCTTGTACCTGTTCTTGACTTGAAATAATGGCAAGGTATTGTAGAAGGTTTAATATTTTAGTCTCAAGAATTCACACAAAAAGACAACACTCAGTTTTTCTAATAGTGACCCAGCCTTAGCTTTCAACTATGTTTTAATCATGGTGCTGAACAATTTAAACTTGTCTGTTCAAAATAAATTAGTTTCTTGTGGGTGAACATTCTATAAAATCAAGGTTTTTACTTTACCCCCTTCTCAGTATAGATGGTTCTAGTTCATGTGTCTTCCTCCAACTTCTTACATGGCCCTGGACAGCCGTAGCTGATGTGTCTGGCTGCATTGTGGCCTTTCTGCAGTAGGTCCATAGCCTTCTTAGAAACTTCTGCACCCTGTATGTGCACATAGGGATACTTTGGGATGCTTTCCCTACCCTTGAAGTAGGAGAGATCCTGAAAGTTGCCATTTTTAGCCCATTGACATAAGCTGGGTATTTTTCTCAACTACTTTAATACTGCCACAGCTGGGCCATCACTGGATGCAGGGGCTCCATAAGAGTCCTCTGGGTGGTCATGGGGTTCAGTGCCCTGTCTCACGCACCCTCTGGCATGAACCTCCAGTTGTGTCCTCAGCAGCTAGTTAAACTCTGTCTCCTTTTGGCCAAACTGTACATATCAGCTTGCATTTTTCTTCCCTTGATAGTTAATAGTATACACTCTGTTCTCCCAGTCCTACAGGTTTTGAAGACTTCTAAGACATGTGTTCTCTCTCTTTCTTAAAAACAAACTGGCATTCACAAAACCTACACCTCTGTTATAGATTTGGAAAAGTCCATCTAGTAATTCAGCTGATCTCTTTTATACAGACACACTGCTTTCTTCCTGAGGGCAGTGCAAAGAGAAAGAAAGCACTGCCCGTGTGCTTGAAGAACAAGAATGGGGGAGAGGAAGTGGTGTAGAGAGGGGAATCAACTACAGCCTTTTAATATCTCAAAGTCATCCCACAGGATTAATAAGGACATGGAGGGGGTGCAGTTTGGAAGAATGCACGTGGTCTTGAATTTTCCACATACAAGGAAGTTGCATCTTTTTCTTTTTTAAAAACAATTATAGGGCCGACGGTGTAATGAGGACAATGGCTCCTGAAAAGCTACTGAAGAGTATGCCAATTCTGCAGGGACAGATTGATGCACTGCTTGAATTTGATGTATGTATCTCCCTAGAAAATGTGTGCGACACAATTAGTATTGTCTTCTGTTTGAAGGTGGGCTATAGGTAAAGCTGGAAATCTACTCAGGAAGCAGATTGAGATCTCCTTCATTTTGATGAGCTAGACGAACACTTCATGTAGGCTCTTAGCATGGTAGAGTTGACTGTGGTTATCCAGATTGTCTGAGCAGTTTCCCAGGTGTTTACTTAAGTCATGGAAAAATACGAATAGTGCATTCTTGGAACCCTGTGTTCAGAGCAGGGTGATGATCTCCTGTGGTGTTTGACAGGATGAAGTAGCTGCAAGATGTATCTTTAGCCTCAGTAACTAGTTAAATACCTTAGCCTGCTTTTAGAAGCCATTTTATATAGACTGCTTAAATGACACCATCCACCAAAGAGAATTGTTTTTGTCTGGTCATGGTCCTTCCTCCTGGAAATACCAACATGACATGTCTCTTAAAACCATACCCGTATCTTGAGTGTGGTGGTAAATACACTGGCCTACACATGTGATAAGATTATATAGAAAAGCTCCCCCACCCAAGGAGTATAAGTGAAACTGGGGAAATCTGAATAAAACCTGTGGATTGCAGCAATCTCAATATCCTGGTTGTGATATTGTACAGTAGTTTTGTAAGATGTTACCATTGGGAGAAACTGGGTAAATGGTACATAGAATCTCTGTATTTTTTTACAGCTGCATGTGGATTTATGGTTATTTCAAAATGAAAAGTTCAGATAAACATATCTGATTCATGAAAATAAAATATTCTGACGTGTAAGAAGATTTGTAGAATGTGAATTAATTTCTTAGTGATCACTTGAGACATTTTCATGTGCTTTGAGAAAAATTGTCATTTGATCACATGTAATTAACATATTAAATTTTTATCTTTTTCTAGGTGCATCCAAATGAGCTAACAAATGGTGTCATAAATGCTGCATTTATGCTTCTTTTCAAAGATCTTATCAAACTTTTTGCTTGCTACAATGATGGCGTTATTAACTTACTTGGTAGGTAGAACTGCTGAATGGTATCTTTGAATAAAGAATGCATCAGAATGCAAAGATTTGGATACCATAGCATTATTAGATAAAAATCTAAAAAAAAAATGATTCATTCAGGTCACATTTCTCTATTCTTATGTCAATCAAGGTTAAGTGCAAGAAACAGAAAGCACTCTAGATGTTTTAAGCAGGAAGGGATTTCCATACAGGGATTTTGGTGCTTACAAAATACTGGAATGACTGAAGGTTCTAGGCTTTGCCTCTTAGAATAAGTCCCAATAAGTCCTGCTCCACTGTGCTAACAGCTACCTCTGATGCCACTCCTAGAGATGTAAAGGGAATAAGAAGCCACTGCCACCTCGTTAAGTATAAGAGAAGAGCCACTCCAGCTCCTAGGTTTCTGGACCCATATACTCTAGCTGTGGTGAACAATGGACCATACACTGACCAATGGTTCAGAGCATATACTAGAATCTCTAACTCTTAAGGTATCTTCTTAGAGTGGGTTTAAAATAGTGTCTTCTGTAGGCCATCATTATGTAAGGTCCACTATTTCGGGACTGAAGGGATTCATCCTAAGACTGACAAATCCTGTGGGGTGCGTCAGTTGTCTCACTTCTTGTACAGCAAAATAGTATTGTGTGAGATACCATGAAGGGGAGTAATTCCCCAGATGGTGGTACTGGCAAAGCAATATGAACAAAGGTGATAAATCTGTATCCAAGATAAACCAACTATTCTGGAATAGAGAGATCGCTGCTCTTTTCCCTGGTAAAAGGAATTAATCCTTAACTTGTCACTTGTCACTTGGTGGATGACTCCATACTCCCTGGATTATGATGCCGTGGTAGAAGCTCAGAGTTGATCTTGGGTATTGACAGACTGAGGACTTAGCAATGACACAGATATATCAGACTATGTTCTTGGACCTATTCATAACTTCCATTTCTGATATAATAGTATGTTCATCAGCATATGGAGTCCTTTTATCCCTTGATCATTGCTCTTTAGTCTACATTTGTATGGAATGAAAATAGTCTCATGCTCTTTATCCATCCTGAGAGGTCCATCCACCACCTCTTCTCCAGACCTTCTTGTTACCAGTCTTCCAATTTTATTTTTTCCAAGTCCCTGGTCATCAAGGCCAGCAGTTAGTTACTGCTCATATTTTGATAGAGTTCTTTTTTTTTTTTTTAGATTTTATTCATTTATTTATTTGAGAAAGAGAGAGCACGCATGGGGAAGGAGCAAAGGGAGAGAGAGAGAGAGAATCTCAAGCAGATTCTGCGCTGAGCCCAGAGTCTGATGCGGGACTTGATCCCACAACCCTGAGATCATGACCTGAGCTGAAATCAACAGTCGGATGCTTAACTGACTGAGCCACCCAGCTGCCCCAACTCACCATCTTTCCTTTGACATAAAGTGGAAATCGGATAGATATACTGCTTGAAGTTTGGCCTACAGTAAAAGATTTCTTTCTTCTCTCAGAGTCACCCCTTTGTGGAGATATAATGACTTAGCAAACCACTTTTATAACTAGTGCTGGCACCGGGTACCTGGGTGGCTCAATCGGTTAAGCGACTGCCTTCGGCTCAGGTCATGATCCCAGGGTCCTGGGATCAAGTCCTGTGTTGGGCTCCCTGCTCCGCAGGGAATCTGCTTCTGCCTCTGCTCCCCCACTTGTTCTCTCTCAAATAAGTAAATAAAGTCTTTAAAAAAATAAAAAAATAATAATAATAACTAGTGCTGGCATGAGAAACCATCTCTAAATCAACCTTGAATTCTTTTTCTCCTCAGACCACTGGTCATGGGGAGCTCCCCAGAGGCCATAGGTATGATTGGAGGGAGAAATGCAGCACAGAAGAGTAGGTGCAGTGGGAATATGAGCCATTTGATTGTACAACCCACATGGGGGTTCAGGATTGTCTTGCGGCTGACCGCTTTTATACCACTTTCATTTGATGATAGAGTGTTCTTGCACTTGTCCAACTCATGGGTATGTATATTAGATAAAACTTGAGGTCTTATGATCACTTGATATTCTGTGGTTAGAATCTTAGTCTCTATAAGCAAGCCAAGAACAGTTTTTCCAAAGGAGATTAGTTACTGTCTGAAGAAGACATGGCTCTGCTCCAAAACACTAGAGGCTTCCACTGTGTTTTCCTAGCGGAGTGTGCCAGATGCATTCTGCAGCATTTGGATCTACTGCAGGCACTTTGAATACTTTTAGGTCTGTGGGAACAAAGGCCCGTGTGGTTCTGGTTTGGAGCAGTTGCAGAGGCTTCCCCTGATCTGGATCCTACTTCTTTCTGACACCACACCTGATACTCTTTTTAGAGCAGAACACATACGTGTTGTATATGTTACCTCTAAAACTAAAAAAGCTCAGCAAACTTCTGCCTACGTTTTAGTTAATAGGGGTTACGAGGTGAAGCAATTTGTCTTTCACATGGAGGGGACCTTTGGACCCGAAGACTTTGTTGATGTAGCAGGTCTCTGAGCTTTCATAAATTCTCTGTCCACCCTGTGACATACATGTGACTTACGAAGGCACATAGCATAACGGAAATTCTTGCCCACTGGGTACAATCAGCCTGATGTCATTAACGTGATAACCCATGGGATTGTGACAGCCAGGGAGGTTGATATCCTTGAAATAAGACAGCTAGTATAGGGGGGGAAAGATGGCGGAGGAGTAGGGGACCCTATTTAAACTGGGTCCCCGGAATTGAGCTGGATATCTACCAGACCACTCTGAGCACCCATGAAACCAGCCTGAGATGTAAGAAGATCTGGATCTCTACAAACAGAGTATCGCAGGCGGTTGGTTTTGAGGTACAAAGCAGAGAGCCGTGATTCTGCGGGCAGATACTGGAGGATAAACGGCAGCGGGAGGGTGCCTGGACGTGGGAATCCTGCACCGCCGGTGAGTGACAGCCTCGCGCGCTGCGGACGGGCACAGACTCGCAGACCAGTAGCGTTGGGAAAGGACTTTAGGGCAGCCCCCGGGGTGGAGGGCCAGACCGGCGGGGTCGCGTGCACACGAACCGCAGCCGCCGGGACAGAAACCCGGAGCGACAGTCGCGCGCACACGCACTGCAGCCTCCGAGACGGAAACCCGGTGCGCCGGGGTCCCGCTGGTGAACTGCAACCTCAGGGGTGGAAACCCCGAGTGCGGCGGAGTCGCGCACTCGTGAACTGCAGTCCCCAGGACAGGACCCCAAGCGGCGGAGTCGTGCGCGCGAACTGGGACCAGCTGGTGGTTTTAGAAGCACAAAGGGCAGAGACGTGCCCCGACCTGGAGCACTGGGAGCGCTGCGGAGGGGCGCACAACCCAGGACGCTGCAGTTTATAGCAGCACGGACAGAAATGGTGGCGGTGTGGCCTAGAGAGCTCACTGAAGAACAGACTGAGGTCTCTCTGCTCTGAGGCAGAGGGTTGGAAACGGTCTCTTCTGCTCTGACTCGCGGAACATACGCGGAAAGTCCCCAGGGAAAGGCGCCAGAGAACAAAAGCCCCAAAGACTGATTCCCTCCCACTGAGCCCATCCCCCGTCACAGGGGCGCAGGGCAACTCCACCCAAACAGGGTTGCCTGAGTAACAGCGCGGCAGGCCCCTCCCGCAGAAGACAGGCTGGGAAAACAAGAGGCCAGCAACCCTAAGGTCCCAAGAAAACAGGTGCATCTTGCTTGGGTTCTGGTCAATAATTTGGACTCTATACATTCCCTCAAACACCCATCAACAGAATGACTAGGAGGAGGAGCCCCCAAAACAGAAAAGACTCAGAGATTATGACTTATGCTGCAGATTTACAAATGGATGCAGATATAACCAAGATGTCGGAGATGGAATTCAGGCTAGCAGTTGTGAAGACAATGGCTAGAATGGAGAAATCAATTAATGGCAACATAGAGTCTCTAAGGGCAGAAATAAAAGGGGAATTGGCAGAACTTAAAAATGCTATCAATGAGATCCAATCCAATCTAGATAATCTAACAGCTAGGGTAACTGAGACAGAAGAGAGAATAAGCGATCTGGAAGACAGTATAATAGATAAAAAGGGAAAAGAGGAGGCCAGGGAAAAACAACTCAGAATCCATGAAAATAGAATCAGAGAAATAAGTGACACCATGAGGCGTTCCAATGTCAGAATCATTGGAATCCCGGAGGGAGTGGAGAGAGAGAGAGGGCTAGAAGATGTATTTGAGCAAATCGTAGCTGAGAACTTCCCTAATCTGGGGAATGAAACAAACATTCGAGTCCTAGAGGCAGAGAGGACCCCTCCTAAGATCAAGGAAAACAGGCCAACACCCCGGCATGTAATAGTAAAACTTGCAAATCTTAGAACCAAGGAAACCATCTTAAGGGCAGTTAGGGGGAAGAGATTCCTTACGTACAGAGGGAGGAACATCAGAATAACGTCAGACCTATCCACAGAGACCTGGCAAGCCAGAAAGGCCTGGCAAGACATATTCAGGGTACTAAATGAGAAGAACATGCAGCCAAGAATACTTTATCCGGCAAGGCTTTCATTTAGAATGGATGGAGAGATGCCGAGCTTCCACGACCGGCAGAAGTTGAAAGAATATGTGACCACTAGCCGGCCCTGGAAGAAATATTAAGGGGGGTTCTATAAAAGGAGAAAGACCCCAAGAGTGATCTACAACAGAAATTTACAGGGACAATCTATAAAAACAACGTCTTCACAAGCAACATGATGACAATTAATTCATATCTTTCAATAATCACTCTCAACGTGAATGGCCTAAACGCTCCCATAAAACGGCACAGGGTTGCAAATTGGATAAAAAGACAGGACCCATCCATATGCTGTCTACAAGAGACTCATTTTGAACCTAAAGATACATCCAGACTGAAAGTGAAGGGATGGAGCTCTATCTTCCATGCCAGCAGACCTCAAAAGAAAGCTGGGGTAGCAATTCTTACATCAGACAAATTAGATTTTAAACTAAAATCTGTAATAAGAGACACAGAAGGACACTATATCATTCTTAAAGGGTCTATCCAACAAGAAGATCTAACAATTGTAAATATCTATGCCCCCAACATGGGAGCAGCCATCTACATAAGCCAACTGTTAACCAAAATAAAGAGTCATATTGATAAGAATACGTTAATTGTAGGAGACCTCAATACTCCACTCTCAGCAATGGACAGATCATCTAAGCAGAAAATCAACAAGGAAACAAGAGCTTTGAATGATACATTGGACCAGATGGATCTCATAGGTATTTACAGAACATTCCACCCTAAAACAACAGAATACTCATTCTTCTCGAGCACACATGGAACTTTCTCCAGAATAGACCATACACTGGGTCACAAATCAGGTCTCAACCGATACCAAAAGATTGAGATTATTCCCTGCATATTCTCAGACCACAGTGCTCTAAAACTGGAACTCAATCACAAGAAAAAATTTGGCAGAAATTCAAACACTTGGAAGCTAAAGACCACTCTGCTCAAGAATGTTTGGGTCAACCAAGAAATCAAAGAAGAACTTAAACAATTCATGGAAATCAATGAGAATGAAAACCCATCGGTCCAAAACCTATGGGATACTGCAAAGGCGGTCCTAAGGGGGAAATACATAGCCATCCAAGCCTCACTCAAAAAAATAGAAAAATCCCGAATTCACCAACTAACTCTACACCATAAGAACTAGAGAAAAAGCAACAAACGATGCCTAAGCCACCCATTAGAAGAGAAATAATTAAAATTAGAGCAGAAATCAATGAATTAGAAACCAGAAACACAGTAGATCAGATCAATGAAACTAGAAGTTGGTTCTTTGAAAGAATTAATAAGATTGATAAACCACTGGCCAGACTTATCCAAAAGAAGAGAGAAAGGACCCAAATTACTAAAATTATGAATGAAAGGGGAGAGATCACGACTAACACCAAGGAAATAGAAACAATTATTAGAAATTATTATCAACAACTATAAGCCAATAAACTGAGCAATCTGGATGAAATGGAGCCTTCCTGGAAACCTATAAGCTGCC
Organism: Phoca vitulina; assembly: GCF_004348235.1. Classification (NCBI taxonomy): domain Eukaryota; kingdom Metazoa; phylum Chordata; class Mammalia; order Carnivora; family Phocidae; genus Phoca; species Phoca vitulina. The sequence goes on from NW_022589714.1 coordinate 7,441,417, forward strand.
AAGACTGAAACAGGAAGAAATTGACAACCTGAAGAGGCCAATAACCAGTAACGAGATTGAAGCATTGATCAAAAGCCTCCCAAAAAACAAGAGTCCAGGGTCTGATGGATTCCCTAGGGAATTCTACCAAACATTCAAAGAAGAAATAATACCTATTCTCCTGAAGCTGTTTCAAAAAACAGAAACAGAAGGAAAGCTTCCAGACTCATTCTATGAAGCCAGCAGTACCTTAATCCCCAAACCAAGCAAAGACCCCATCAAAAAGGAGAATTTCAGACCAATATCCTTGATGAATATGGATTCCAAAATCCTCAACAAAATCCTAGCTAATAGCATCCAACAATACATTAAAAGGATCATCCACCACGACCAAGTGGGATTTATCCCCGGGATACAAGGGTGGTTCAACATTCGCAAATCAATCAATGTGATAGAACACATTAATAAGAGGAGGGAGAAGAACCCTATGGTCCTCTCAATTGATGCAGAAAAAGCATTGGACAAAATACAACATCCTTTCCTGATTAAAACTCTCCAGAGTATAGGGATAAAGGGAACATTCCTCAAGCTCATAAAATCCATCTATGAAAAACCCACAGCGAATATCATCCTCAATGGGGAAAAGCTGAGAGCCTTTCCCTTAAGATCAGGAACACATCAAGGGTGCCCACTCTCACCACTGTTGTTCAAGATAGTACTAGAAGTCCTAGCAACAGCAATCAGACAACAAAAAGAAATAAAAGGTATTCAAATTGGCAAAGAAGAAGTCAAACTCTCTCTCTTCTCGCAGACGACATGATACTTTCTGTGGAAAACCCAAAAGACTCCACCCCCAAATTACTAGAACTCATCCAGCAATTCAGTAATGTGGCAGGATACAAAATCAATGCACAGAAATCAGTTGCTTTCTTATACACTAACAACGCAACTGTTGAAAGAGAAATTAAAGAAACGATTCCATTTACAATAGCACCAAAAACCATAAGATACCTCGGAATAAACCTAACCAAAGAGGTAAAGGATCTATACTCTAGGAACTACAAAACACTCATGAAAGAAATTGAAGAAGACACAAAAAGATGGAAAAATATTCCATGCTCATGGATCGGAAGAATAAACATTGTTAAAATGTCTATGCTGCCCAGAGCAATCTATACCTTAAATGCCATCCCGATCAAAATTCCAATGACATTTTTCAAAGTGCTGGAACAAACAATCCTAAAATTTGTATGGAATCAGAAAAGACCCTGAATCACCAAGGAGATGTTGAAAAAGAAAAACAAAGCTGGGGGCATCACATTGCCTGATTTCAAGCTATATTACAAAGCAGTGATCACCAAGACAGCATGGAACTGGCACAAAAACAGACATACAGACCAGTGGAACAGAATAGAGAACCCATATATGGACCCTCAACTCTATGGTCAAATAATCTTTGACAAAGCAGGAAAAAACATGCAATGGAAAAAAGACAGTCTCTTCAATAAATGGTGCTGGGAAAATTGGACAGCCACATGCAGAAGAATGAAACTCGACCATTCTCTAACACCATTCACAAAGATAAACTCAAAGTGGATGAAAGACCTCAATGTGAGACAGGAATCCATCAAAATCCTAGAGGAGAACATAGGCAGTAACCTCTTTGACATCGGCCACAGCAATTTCTTTCAAGATACATCTCCAAAAGCTAGTGAAACAAAAGCAAAAATGAACTTTTGGGACTTCATCAAGATAAAAAGCTTCTGCACAGCAAAGGAAACAGTCAACAAAATGAAGAGGCAACCCACAGAATGGGAGAAGATATTTGCAAATGACACTACAGATAAAGGGCTGGTATCCAAAATCTATAAAGAACTTCTCAAACTCAACACCCAAAAAACAAATAATCAAGTCAAAAAGTGGGCAGAAGAGATGAACAGACACTTCTCTGAAGAAGACATACAAATGGCTAACAGACACATGAAAAAATGTTCATCATCATAGCCATCAGGGAAATCCAAATCAAAACCACACAGATACCACCTTACACCAGTTAGAATGGCCAAAATGGACAGGGAAAGAAACAACAAATGTTGGAGAGGTTGTGGAGAAAGGGGAACCCTCTTACACTGTTGGTGGGAATGCAAGTTGGTACAGTCACTTTGGAAAACAGTGTGGAGGTTCCTCAAAAATTTAAAAATAGAGCTACCCTATGACCCAGCAATTGCACTACTGGGTATTTACCCCAAAGACACAGATGTAGTGAAAAGAAGGCCCATATGCACCCCAACGTTCATAGCAGCAATGTCCGCAATAGCCAAACTGTGGAAAGAGCCAAGATGCCCTTCAATAGATGAATGGATAAAGAAGATGTGGTCCATATATACAATGGAATATTACTCAGCCATCAGAAAAGATGAATACCCAACTTTTACATCAACATGGGTGGGACTGGAGGAGATTATGCTAAGTGAAATAAGTCAAGCAGAGAAAGTCAATTATCATATGGTTTCACTTATTTGTGGAACATAAGCAATAACATGGAGGACATTAAGAGAAGGAAGGGAAAAATGAAGGGAGGGAAATTGGAGGGAGAGATGAACCATGAGAGACTATGGACCTGAGAAACAAACAGGGTTTTAGAGGGGAGGGGGGAGGGGGGATGGGTTAGCCCGGTGATGGGTATTAAGGAGGGCACGTACTGCATGGAGCACTGGGTGTTATACAAAAACAATGGATCGTGGATCACTACATCAAAAACTAATGATGTATTGTATGGTTATTAACATAACATAATAAAATTTAAAAAATAAATAAATTTAAAAAAAAAAAAAGACAGCTAGTATATACTGTCATCCCTGCCAGATGAAAGCAAACTACTTCTGTTGGGCTCTGCTTATTGAGATAGAGATAAAAGGGTTCGCTAGTTTGATAGCTGCCTATCAGGTGTCAAGAACGATGCTGATTTTATGCCGGTAAGAAGGACACGTCTGGAAATCTGCAAGTCAGGGTCATCACCTGATTAGGTTCACAGTAACCTCCTGTTAATCTCTACCTACAACCCATTTCACAAACCAGATACTCAAGTTAACTGAGGAAATGATGGAATTGCTACCCCTGTATCTTTCAAGAGGTCAGGAAGCCAGTGTGGGGACTCTGCTAGTTTCAAAGTATTTCTGTTCCAGTTATATATTCAGGTAACTGGGGAAACAGCCACAGAAAAGTTGCATACATCCACTGGATCTAATTTTCTTTTATCACCTAATCCCCAAAAAGCTTCCACTCAAGTTGGTAGAACATGGAGTGACATTTTGGGCCCCCAGGGAGTAACATCAGTTTAGAGTTAGTGTTTCTGAAAAGTTTGGGTATGTCCCCTTTCCCTGGGCCTACTCACCCTGATAAAGGTCTCCTCTGCAGAAGAGGAAAAAGTGCTCTTGACTGTGTTTCGAGGACATTTCTCAAGAATATTTGGAGAGCTTATTAAAATTCAGATTGCTAAACCTCAACCCAGAGTTCCTAATTCAGTAGGTCTGGGGTTGAGGCTGAGAATTTGCATTCCTAATAAGGTTCTGAGTGGTGCTGTTGCTACTGGTCTGGGATTTCACTTTGGGAATCACTGTGTTAGAGCTACTTCCAGATGCTCAGGCTAGCATTTTTGAATCGATGATTTTGGCATGTTCACCCAAATTGACAAATTATCAATTATATCACAAAATCTAATGTAATACACTTTCCTTCCTGTTCAGAACCTTTACAATCCATACCAACTCTCTACATTTTTGTCAATGATGGTTGCCAGATTCAGAGGGAAAAATATAAGATGCCCAGTTAAGTATTAATAAGTCCTATGCAATATTTGGGACATATCTATGCTAAAAAGTTATCTATTTACAATTCAAATTTAACTCAGTATCTTGTATTTTATCTGGCAACCCTACTGCCAACAGAAATTTGCAAGAACTTGTACTTCTTTTAGCATGTATATTTTTTCCTCTTGGGTCAGACTTTGTACTTGTCTCCCTAGGGCATGCAGAGATTGCTGCCTTCTCAATCTCATTCTAGGTATTGAGGCAGTTGGCAAGGGGACAGGGGCAAGAAATAGATGGATTGGACATGAGAAAATTTTTCATTCCCTCATGAAAGGTGGCTTGATTACAGGATCACCAAGCAAGGCAGGACCAGCCTCTTCAGACTGAGAAGGAAAAGCTTTTACTAGCAAGAGTAGCTCACTTTGGTTTGAATCTACCCAATCAGTCTCCTTTCTAGTTTTTTCTTCTCAATAAACATCCTAACTTTCACAAAGGAGACCATGGTGAGGCTGGGAATTTAACTTAACCACATACGTTGTAATTCAGAAACTTACAAGATTAGACTTTCTTTCAGTGATGACAGACCTGTGTCTGCAAGAGATAAGATTATTTGAGGGCAGTTTTGGAGTACCACTGTCTGACTGGTGCCTTGAGCCAATAATTTAAAATCCTGTGTTGTCATTTCCTTTGGAGTCAGGAGCAGCCATCCACCGTACATTCTACTTGCCTTATTCCCATCATGGTGGTCTCTCCCAGCAGCTGCTTGCTCTGGTAAGCTTCATTTTAGCTGCTCATTTCAGAAAACCATAGGTGATGATTTACGTAATCATTTTGCTCCGGTATAGCACAGACTGTGAGAATCCAATTTTCCGATAGTTGCGGGTAGTCATCACTACCTTCAGATCCAGCCAGTTACATATCTAATCCCATATTCCCATCTTTTTGACATTTTTGAGGGTCTGATTTCTACAACCACTTCAAATATCCAATACTGTGTTTATTCAAGAAACAGAAACCACACTTACCACTCTTAACTAGAAAGGGATCTAAAGTAGGGAGTTTGGTGCTTAAGTAATTATCAGAAGCCTGCAGGAAGTGGTTCCTGAATGACTTACAGAATAATAAATTCTTACACGCCGGGGAAGCTTCTACTTCTGAGGCCACCACTTTACAGTACACTAAAAGTGAGAAGCTGCTGCACCCCCTCGGCTGCCTTGTGGCCCGAGGAAGCTAGAAACCAGACACCTGAAGCCATAATCCAGGAAGTAGGGAGTCACATCAAATGGGTGTGACTATAACCACTACCCCTCAAAACTGGGGAAGCTGGAGGGTGGGCCGTGGAATGCTGCCAAAGGATAATCTTACACTTCTATGTGTAAGATTATTTTCTTGTCACAGAAATAGCTAGAGATGTACAGGAAGATGGTTTCTGCCTCAGTTTTACTTTCCAGATCTCTCACAGGTCCATCTGATTTACAGAATTGAATTTGCATCCAACATCCTGGCTTCTCATGAGTTTAGAAAGAGAGAGAATGGGGGATCAAACACAGTGCTCTTAGAGATTTTGCCTTATTGGGGAAAGATACCTGTTCTTAATATGTAATCCAACACTGTATTACCTTTATTTCAGATGGGACTGTTTATCAGTAAACCAAGTAACAGATCTTCCCGTTCCCTTTTGTGGGCATATCTTACTCTTCTTTACCACTCATAATAAGTTTTTGCTAAGGTTCATTTCTAGCCAGTTATTTGTCTGCTTTTTGTGTATATTTTTCACTGGAAACCCTATGGTTTCCTATGGAGATGTCCTTATGATGAGTCCCAGGTCTATTATTTCGGTCCATGACCTTTCTTCCAAGCTTCAGTTTTGCAAGTCTTATTTGTAGACACTTAAATTTAGATATTTAAAATTTAGCCATCTCCAAAACAGAACTCTTGAATTTGCCCTTCCTAATCTCATTTCTGTTGATATATAATTTGTCTTTTAAACCTGAAGCCTCAGTTATCTTTGAGTTGCTCGTCTTACTCAACTCCATAGCCGTCAGAAATGAAGTTCTGCTGATTCCTTCTCACATCCTCTTGCTAGTGTACCCTTGTTTGTTTCCTGCTTCTGCTTCAAGAACATTGAACTTACTACCTTTAAAATTCATTTAGCAGTTAAACACGTTAAGCCATGTGTTTCTCCTCTGTGTCTTGAACATCTATTTAAATGCTGCTCTGTTTTACTTTCTCTTTATGTTGACTTCAGAGATAAGATTGTAGTAAGAATGCATTTTCTCTGTATTTTAAAATAACCATGCAATGTATATTTTTATTTCATCTAATTTGAAAAGGATAGTCTATGGGCTAACATTAGGAGCAGAAAAGGAGAGTTGTATCTTCATATTAAAGACCTGACTTCAAAAGTGGTAGAGGTGTGCGTTCTTGCCTTACCACATTCTGGTGTTGAGTGGCCTTCATTCAGCGTTGCTGTCAAATTGCTCTTGCGAAAGTAACACTCTAGAAGATAGGTACACTTACTATCCTAAGTGTTTTGAGACAGGTGTGTTTTTTGTTTGTTTACTAAATAGTGCTAGGAATTAACTATTATAAATACATTACGGGTTAGTTTTAATCAAGGACTTCATGAGCAATTCTCTGCATCTAATGTTGGAATCAATGTTGGTGCTGCAAATCTTTGCAAACATTTTATCACTATAATGAAACTGATGTGTGAGTAAGAAGATGCTTTCCTTCTGACTAATGGGCATTAGTAATAGTCCACATACAAAGCCTCGATTTACTTCACAGGAATGAGATTCCTTTTCATCTAGTTCTTTTCCTTAGGACAGTTGTTCTGTGAAAATTAATACTAATATGACAAGGGAATCTATCAACACATTATAAAGACTCACATTACAAAGGCCAAATTTAAAATTTCGTTTCAGATACTGAAAATCAATATATCTTTTGTATAAAATAAAGACAGAGGTTCATTTCTCGATGACCCATCCCCTCTATTAAAAATATGAATTGCTCCTGGCCCTACCCTAGTCTCTAAGAGGACAAGGGCACCTCACAGCTCCCCCTGTAACAGTACATGTTGCTTTTCTGTGTCATTACCACTGTTACAGAAAAAATTAGGAAATTATAACCTAAAACCATAAAATTTTCATTACTTTTGTTCCTGAATCCTAAATTACCATGGAAGATATGAACAATTTAAAAAGCATCCAGAGGAGACAGAGAAAAATTGCTTAAGATTCTGATGCATTGGTTCTAAAAGGAAATTGAGATTATTCAGTTGATTTATCTTTTTGTGTTACTGCTGAAGATCTGATGCAAAGAAATAAACTTAGATTATAGTAAAGAAAAGTAATTTAGACATTTGGAAGAAATTATTTATGTGACGATTGTTTAAGAAGAAAGAAAGAATTATATTTTACCAGAATAAGTCCTTTTTTTCAAAAGTTTAAACTAAAAAAGATTTGTTCCCTTATAGCACCAAGATTCTATCTGTAGCATTAGAAAACAGGATAGAGACGATAAAGATTAGATTTGGCCATTTTTTAAAATTGAAGTGTAGTTGACATACAATGTTATATTAGTTTCAGATGTATCAACATATTGATTTGACAATTCTATACATCATCACTCAGTGCTCACCATAAGTGTACTCACCATCTGTCACCATACAGTGTTATTACAGTATTATTGACTGTGTTCCCTATGCTATACTTTTCATCTCTGTGACTTATTTATTTTATAACTGGAAGGTCATACTTCTTAATTCCCTTCATCTATTTCACCCATCCTCCCACCCCTTCCCTCTGCCAACCACCAGTTCTCTGTATTTAAGAGTCTGTTTATTTTTTGTTTGTTTTACTTTTTAAATTCTACGTCTAAGTGAAATCATATGGTATTTGTCTTTCTCTGACTTGCTTCACTTAGCATAATACCTTCTAGGTTAGATTTGGCCATTTCTTAAAAGACTCGCTTCCCTCTCAAATCTTAAGTGGAAAACAGTATGTGTTTGTTTTCTTGATCTTTTTGCTTCCCTTGAATGCCCTACAGGGGAGGTCTGTGTTAAATGTAAAATTACCCAGACTGTCAACAGAAGGTAATGAGTAGCTACCCTCAATAATTAGTTCTTTGTGTAATTATATATTATTAAACCTTTCTTGAGAAAATTAAAAATACTTTTAAGGTAGTAAAATTACATGCTGAATGAAATTAAGAACTTTATGAGAGAATATAAAAATAGCATATGTTTCACCATGTGAAAATATAAAATAATGAAGAATGCTAAATCATCTTCAGTTATGATCCAGAGTTGCCTGGAAGCTATTGTAGACCCTGGCCTTCTCTGTCTCCATCTGCAATGTCAATAATTATTGACTGAATGAACTGATAAATGACTGGCTGGCAAAAATACTGGTAAAGTGCTGGTTTTCTTCCAAACGCATATGGAGAAAATACACTCGTAATGTAATTATAATGGAGCTATAGCACCTAGTGATTGTGAATTCCAGTCTTGGGAGTGCAACAGAGAGCAGCAAAGGGATCCTCTGTTTTTCTCTTTGGGAAGCTGAAGGCTGAGAAAGGATACAATTATGGACTAGAACGCCATGATGAGTTTGGTAAACCAAATATTTATCACAAAACTCCACTACTTTAAGAGACACATTATAATGTTTGAAAGAAATCATTTATGGCCAACAAAAGTATCAATTTATAGAGTGTAGATAATTTATTCTTTAACTTGGAGAAATTTATTGCTTTATGATATATAGCTTATTGATTTATGGTGAGCTAGTAAGAAAGTAATGGTGCTGTAGAATGCAATCGTAACTTTTGAGATTATCAGCAAGTATTTGATGCTATTTTCTGAAGCAGGGCACTGGGATATATGGATCATGAGTTTAACTTGTTGTGACACTTCATATGTTCTTCTACTTTAATCATCCTTTCGTTATTTAAATGCTTCCATTTGAGACACCTAGAACCTAACACTGTTCTTAAACTTCACAGGTCCCCCTTGTTTAGGTGCTTTAGAACCTCATATAGGTTTTAGTGCCTAGTGTTTTGATCCAAACATTCAAGTTTTAATTAATAGTATTAACATAAGCTTAGAAGAAAATTGAATATAATAGTCTTTTCAAAATGCTTATCTGTCTCTTCCAGAAAAGTTTTTTGAAATGAAGAAAGGACAATGTAAAGATGCCCTAGAAATTTACAAACGATTTCTAACTAGAATGACGCGAGTATCTGAATTTCTCAAAGTTGCAGAGGTAAGTAATAATAAGCTGTGTTGGGAATATAATTTAAGAATATTAACTTATGTATCTGGAGTCAATAATAAGGCTTATAATCTGGCAAGACGTTCTGTCCCAGAGCCCCAGTGTATTAGGGTTGGAAGTGATCTCCTCCCAAGTTCTCACTCAGAACTGTACTCTACGCTCCTGCATCCCAATTAGATGATCATTCTGTGTTCAAATACAAGTTTCATGGGTACTGAGCAGATTCACAGCTTTGCAAGGTGGTTGATCCTTCCTCTCCACTTAATAGCTATTTTTGATTGTAAGGAAGGGCTTCCTTTTTATTGAACCCTGAAAAAAAAAAAAAAAAGCCCTTAGGAAAATCCATTTATTGTTCTTAGCGTGTAGAAATCATAAATAGGACCTTCTTATTTTGTTAATTTTTTAAATACAATGAAAAAATGAAAGTATCATTAATTTTATGAAGTTTATAAATTGTTTCTCAAGGATGTCTGTTTTGTACTTAATCACAATAACTGTGTAACTATATAGTTGGTGTTCCTGAGATAATCCCATAAGTTGGTGTTTTCTCTTATGAAATCCAGTTATTGATTCATACTGGTATTGGAAGTTATGACATTGTTATTACAGTCCTTTGGCAGGTTGGCCAGTTGATTCTTATCTTACATTGTCAGTGAACGAATTGTTGGGCTGACTGGAATGCCATGTGCGAGAAGTGTTCTGAAGCCCAACAGCAAAGCATACGAGGCCTTGGGCATGGGATGTTCGTGTCATGTTTTTGCTGTTTTTGTCATTTTGAGAATATAGCACAAGAATAAGCATTTATACACACAATTCCAAAAGCACTCTAGTCCGAACGTTATCTTTCAAATTTCATTTATTCGCAGGAATAATAATTATCACATTCAAATTAGGAGACTGATACTGCAAAATGCTGTCTCTTGACCTTTGCTCCATATAGTTTGTAATCAGAACAGAAGTCTTTTTTTATATATAATATGGGAAACAAAGGGTAAAGAATAGTTTATAGGAATTACATATACTTTAAAGCATGTTCATGTGTATTTTTCTTGGGCTTATTGATACTGATTTGTCTTTATGAAAGGATGGAATCGCTTGAAACTTTTGTTTTGGCTGCTACATGGTTTGACTTTTTGTATTTGATAAGATTTTCCTGTGGTTTAACTCTAGTTATCAATATAATCTAGTAAAATTTGCCTGACTTTTTTCTGTGGAAAGATCAGTTATGCCTAAGCATCCAGAGCAGAAGATCCTTTCATTGTTCCATTAATTCCTCATGCAGGTACTGCCCAGTTCCCCCATCTCTTATTGCATATGTTAGATAGGTAAGGAGCTGGACATGTGACAGTCTGGGGTATACATTTCTCTAATCAGCACTGTAAGGCTGGATCCAAGGTCTTCATGAGAAAGGGGGTACTTATTTATTAACTCATTCTGTTTTTAGATGTAAAATTTTATTTCATGTCTCTTGATCACCTTGTGTTAGCACGGGCCCATTTCAGACTGTTGAGAAGGAAATACACAGAAATTAGATGTTATTTTGAGAGTCTAAATAATTGAATACAAATATTCTACTTTGATTTGAACACTATGACTAAGACTTTTTTAAAGAAAGATACTAATTTACAAAATTATTTTTTAATGGAATAGACACTAACTCACAATGGGCTAACAATAACCGTTTGTGTTTTCTTTAAGTAAATTACATTGTTCATAATTTAGACATTGTTTGAATACCAGTGTTGAGTGGTTTGTATTATTGGTAAATACAGAAATTTCTTAACAAATGTACAAAGCTTCTCTCTGTACCAAACAGCTCTTGTGTGGCGTACATATGTATGGACTCATATCCAGTAGCTACCCATTTTTCTGAAGAATGTGTAGAAGACTTCTAGAATGCCATTTTAAAAATACAACTATATATATTGGCTATTTGGTAAATGTTAATAAATTGTCTGCAATATTAAAAGAAACATAGGGTAGTTGAACAACTGCTATGGAAATGTTCAAATATCCCAGAGGAATTGCTTGAAGTATAGAAAACTTAGCATGTTTTGAATTCTTACAATGAAGTCTCCTAAAGCAGGCAATTGAAACTTTGTAAAATGGTTATTTTATACGTAATAGGCATTTCTGCTAAACACACTTCCCTTTTTATAGAACTAAGTTATTCTTAGTTTGCTATTCTAAGATAAATACCAAGTCGTAGGAGTTACGTCTCCCGGAATATTTGCAGATAGAAAGTGATGAGATTTCTGTAATAGAGTCACACCTCAGCTCAAGCCTCCAGTTATATTATGGTTCAGAAGTTCAGGTTAGTGAAAATAGCAGTGTCAAGGAAGAATTCCTAAATTATGTCTTTCTGTTCAAGAAAGTTCTGTTAACTCTCTATTTAAGAGAAACACATCACCTTTTATCAAGATGATCCTAATATTAAAGATCCGTAATACTTTAATTTCAAAAATACTGACTTCATTCATATTAATATTTTTAATGGATCACCTAAAGAGATATTAAAATACAGAAATAAATGGAATGGAATGAAGTTACCTTCATTTGTAATTTCCATAATTTATAATAGTTAAGTGAATTGAGGGAAGCAACGATAGCTTCCCTAAATTCCCTCCACTTCCAGAGTGGAGTCATTAGCAGGTAATGCCTGTACCTCTGGGAGGAATCTGCAGCCTAATTTGCTCTAGGAGGATGAGGGTCAGTGCTCTACATCAGTGGTTCTCCACACTGGGCGATTTTGTTCCCCTCTCCTCCCCAGTGTCTGGAGATATTTTTGGTTGTCACAACTGGAGGAAGGGAAAGTCTACTGGCATCCAGTGGGTAGAGAAGATGTTGCTAATATCCTACAGCGCACAAGACAGACCCTACCAAAGAATTATCATCCTAAAACATGAATGGTGCCAAGGCTGAGAAACCCTGCTGTAGACATAGAGAAAGCCAAAGAAAGAACTTAGCTAACAGCGTTTGTCAAACAAGTGGATTTTCCAATCTCTAGTTTGCCTTGTCTTTGTAGGAGCCCAGCACTTACGCTTCAGGTATTTGCTTCTGCAGTTCCATCAAAATACACAAAGCAGTTCATTTCTCAAAGAGAGAGACTTGATTTAACCCACTTTGTTTCTTTGAGCCTAAATTTCATCATTTACATAAAATGAGAGAATTGAAGTTATGGATTTGTATTTTTCCCCAGGTTTTTATTTTGAATAATTTTTAAACCCGCAAAAGAGTTGACAGAGCAGTATAGTGAACACATATATACTCTCTTCTTTGATTCACCTTCATTTATATATTCCCATATTTGTGCTCTTTCTTGCTCTCTATTTCCCCTTTCTGCTCTTCCTCCTTCCCCTACCTCCCTTCCCCAAGCTACCAACACTAAAAATTCAATGTGCTTTTACCTAGTAATTCCATTTCTACAAACGTGTCCTACAGATGAGCAGCATTGCTTGCAATGGCAGGAGATTGGAAGCAACTTCGGTGTTCGTTAATACCTGACTTGTTAAATAAATAAATCATAGGAAAAGAAGCTGTTTAAAAAATAAGGAAACTCTGTGTGTTAATATGGATATAGGTCTGAGATATATTGTTAAATGGAAAATATAAGCTCAGTGTATATAATACATTGTTGTTGTATAATAATGTGGGAAATAAATATGTATTTATATATTTCCAGTTTCCTTGGATATACATTAAAAAACTCTGGAAGGATATGTAAGAAACAAACAAAATGGTTCTCTCTGTGGGAAGAGAGGTGGATACTACACCCTGAACAAGTTATTGAAACTAAATAAACATTCCCTGTCCCGAGGATTTACTGAGTATTTATAACAATTTAAATTTAGGCTAAACTTTTTTTTTTTTTTTTTTTTTTACTTTTTAGCTGCCATTAGCCATGGAGGAAACCTTTAAATTTTATACTTCAATTTCTTAAGTCTTTTTTTGGGTTCTAGTAAAATTCTGTACATTTGTTATATTAAACTACATTAACAAAATTATTGTTCGATTATATTGAGTGGAAAACTACACAAAGCATATTTTCAAAGTGAGATTGACAGTTTTTTTATACCAAGATTGAGCTGTGGTTTTAACTAATTCTGTGGGTGATCTTCTGTTAAATGCAAAGAAATTAGAAAAAAAATCCCATTAAGTAACTTATTTTTTTTAATCCGCAGCAAGTTGGCATTGATAAAGGTGACATTCCTGACCTCACACAGGTAAGTGATTCTCTGAGTGAAAAGTGTAGTATGCATGAAATTATTACTCCATAGTTTGCCATAAAAGATCTTACCTAGGGCATAGTCTTATAAGCATTTAATGCATTTTTAATTTAGGCCAATCAATTTTCTTGGAAATTATTCTAGCTTGCATATTTTTTCTAGCTATTGAATGTATTTCTGGAGTTACTGTGAAGATTTACCTGCCCTCATAACATAGTTTCTTCTTTACAGGCAACTGAATTTACTGTTTTGAGACCATCTTTTCATTCTTAAACTTGATTCAAAATGAAGCCTTAATTAATGTTTAAAAAGTGCTTTGTCTATGAACAGTAACTATTGATAGGCATGTAGTTGGAACAGTTGAAATGTTCTTTCTGCTTGTTCTCCTAGTTTTCAACATTTCCCAGGTACGAAGGAGGGACATGAAAGAGGAGCACTTTGATATCATAGTTCTACTGCACTGATTCTTGCCTCCCCTATGAAGTAGAGGAATTTCTACTATAAAAGAGCCTTTTTTAAAAAAGTCGTAGTGGTACATAAGTGATTTTTCTGGGGAGCATCTAGTAAGCAAAAACAATAGTAGTGCTTTCTTATCAATCCTTTTATCTGTCAAGAGGGTACATTGTAGGGCTCCTAAGATGTAGAATCAGGAACCATTCACATGTGCAGAATTACTGTGTGACTTTTCTCATAATTGGCAGGAACTGTTTTTATTTCATCAACTCTTTGCTATGGTAAATTTCTACCCCAAACATGTCCTTTAACTAGAGATTGTGAGATGATAAGAGAGAATATAGAGCTTCTATCTTACATACCAGTAATGAATGTATGAGTTTTCTGTCTTTATAAATAAAAAGAGTCATTATAATAGAGAAAATTGTCATAATAAAAGATGACCCACTTTTTTAATAATATCAAAATGCATATAATGATTGACTATCTTTATAATCCATTGAAATGTTTCTATATTTAAAATAATATTAACCTTAAATTTTTATTAAAAATTAGGATACCATAAAGTAATGGTCTCTGTATTTATATTATTTAAATACCAATAATTTTTCATAAATAAAAGTCATAGAATAATTCAGAATATGATGGCATTGTATTTTTTGGCTTTAAAAGTTGGGAGATCACTGCTTCTAGTAGACAGAATATTAATATAAAATATTTTTGCTATTGTGAGAAGACCGTGTTCTTTGATCAGGTACATACCTGAATAAGATATTGGTATTATTTTGGACATGGCTTAAATATTAAGTGTGCGCAAAGTACTATTAAAAATCTTTTTATTAGATATAGAGGGGCGCCTGGGTGGCTCAGTCGTTAAGCATCTGCCTTCGGCTCGGGTCATGATCCCAGGGTCCTGGGATCGAGCCCCATATCCGGCTCCCTGCTCGGTGGGAAGCCTGCTTCTCCCTCTCCCACTCCCCCTGCTTGTGTTCCCTCTCTCTGTCAAAGAAATAAATTAAATCTTTAAAAAAAAAACTTTTTATTAGATATAGATTTATGAATTTGATAACACTGTAATAAAAAGTGAAGACAATCAGTGTGCTTTAATTTTAAATTATTTAATGATAATAAATATTTACATTGTAGTTTGGTAAAATAGCCTAGATAAATAATGCATATTAACCTAAAAAAGTTAGATATTAAAATATTTTGCTCAATAAATAGCTTTTAGAAATGGTAAATCATCTTTATTTCAACTGTATAGACTGCTCTTACTGTGGAATAAAAGTAAAACTGTTATCAGAGAGGCTCCCAGTTAAGAAGAAAATAGGTCTCATTTTTCTCAGTTTGTATAGTATCTGAAAGAGACAAAGAAAAGTTTAAAGAATACTTAAATATGTTTTTGTTTTGGGGCCCGTTGGTGGCTCAGTTGGTTAAGCATCCGACTTGATTTCAGCTCAGGTCTTGATCTCAGGGTCGTGAGTTCAGGCCCTGCTTGTTCTTTTTTTTTTTTTTTTTTTTTTTTTTTTTTAAGAAAATTGTAGTCTGTCATTGAAAGAAGGACTCACATACTTGGTTTTAATTTTGAATGTTACTATAATATTCATTATAATTTATAGAATCTCCTTCTCTGAAGAAGTAGTTGAGAGACCTACTTTTTAATGGTGTACGTTGTGTTATCATAATTTGGTGAACAGAGATCCTGTCCTTAAAGAAGGTAAAATCTTGCCCTGGGTATTCTGTGATATTCATTAGAATCTAATATCATACTTTTCTCTACCTTTTTTTTTTAAGACCTTAAGAGCCACATAAACTTCCATGTTAACATTTATTTTAAAACTACCTCCTCATACACACACAAAAATTCTCTAGTTCATTTCTCCAGTATATATTTAAATCTCAGTATAAAAGTATTGTGTGCTTTTGAAATTTCTTAATAAGTAACCAGATTGTGATTTCTGTTGGGATTGTGAGTGACAGAGCTAAACACTCTCTCTAATTCTTATTTAGAGCCCCTTCCACAGGTCTAGTGGAGGCTTCTCATTGATCTGGCAACTTACACCCACTGTGACAGTATGATCAGGTCTGAGCTGGAATGGGAGCTGCTCTAGGGTTAGTCCTTTAGACAGTGTTGGGCCACAATTAATCTGGAGATGGGTCAGAGATAACCAGGTTGTGTGGACTCAGTTTAACACCTTTGAGATTAGAACCTAATCTCTGCTCTCTGTGGCCACCACAGCCACTGAATCTAGCTGAGGCAATGAACCAAAATACCCAACATGGATGAGGGTTAACGAGAAATGGAGACCAGGAGTCTACCTAGCGACTGGGAGTAAGAATAGGCTGCTTGTAACTGAAAAGAAGATTAGAATTGCTCTTGCATCAAGGCAGAGAAGAGGAATTTAATAGATATCATATTGGTTGGAAAATGCACAATATAAAATACCAGTGCGGTCATCTGTAGCCCTCTTTAAATAATTGTGCATATCATATCATCATGATTGCATTTAAATGATTTATGAACATCAGTGAATTTTTAACAAATCATTCAAAAGTGCTGTATTGCATGAGAAGTGGAATACGATATCAAAACCAAAATGTTTCTCAGCACTTTCAAATGGTTTCTTAGATCTAATGATCAAAAATTCAAATGATCTTTTTGTTGCTTTTTTTTTCCTGTTTGGTTTAAATGATGCTTTAGAATCTAAAGCATGTGAATTGTAGATGGATGCTTACTTTTCGATCCCGGACTCACAGTCAGCTTTCCATTTGTTCCAGGAAAAGGATTTTCAAAATATCATTTCCTGTTTGGCGTGTGTGTGTGTGTGTGTGTGTGTGTGTGTGCATTCCAAATTTAAAATATCTCCATTTATGAAAAACATCTTAGGTTTTGATGTTAGGAATTCTGGTTGACCTGAAAACTATGGATAAAGAAAAGGTTTTTTAAAAAACCTGTACCACTGATGAATCAGGAACTGTGATACATTGCTGTTACCTGTTAGCTTCCATAGAATGACTCTTGATCTTTGGGTTGGTGTTTCCATCTGACTCGTCTGTTGACTTGGGCATTTTTAAAAACAAGCAACTAAAGATCCTGCTAATTATAGTTTGTTCTTCAAGTTCCTTTTACAACAGCAGGGGTATTCTCAAAGTTTTGCTTGTTGGAAATTTGAGACAGTTTTTGCTTATTTGTCTACTACATGCCAAGATAGTCTCAGTGCCATAGATAAGAGTTAGGAGGCAGCCAGTATTCCTACACTTGTGAACATTACTATCAAAATAGGGTTTTTTTTCCTCCAAAAACATTTGAGTAATTTATTTCTATTAGATTTCACATGTCCTGATAAGAAATATAAATGAAGTATTTTAAACCTTTAAGATGAAATGCTCCAAACTTAATTTTAGGTGCAATTTATCACGAAATAACTCCCCTTAAAGACAAAAGTCAGTTTTGTAGTCTGTGCTCGTGGTAAGATTTTTTTCAACTGTTGTTATTTTTGTGACTGCTACTTTATTTTAAACTTTTCATCCTCAAATTATTAAGAAACCTTGCAAAAAGAATGAAATTGCAAACTGTCTTCCTGGTTTTTGGTTTGTTTGTTCTTTAAGATAACTAAGGAAGTTTATAGGAGAAAACACCACCTCTTTTTTTGTTATCCCTTATTGTTCT
The DNA here is from genome assembly GCF_004348235.1 of Phoca vitulina. Lineage (NCBI taxonomy): Eukaryota > Metazoa > Chordata > Mammalia > Carnivora > Phocidae > Phoca > Phoca vitulina. The sequence continues at coordinate 7,458,833 of NW_022589714.1, forward strand.
GTTTTGTAACTTTAAGTAGCATTTGTCCTTTTAAAGAGTTTTAACACGGAGTCACATTTTCTTTACATTGCATTTAACATTTAGAGGACCTATGTCTTGTAACCAGAGAGAGGTTCTGTGGCTTGATATATTTTTTCCTTACTATGACCCCAGTGAAAAAAAAAGAAATATGAAAATTTTGAAGTTATATGTCCAGGCTTCCTAAGTTCCATTATTATGACAGTTATAGTAATTATTATTATTATGACAATTAGCATGATAATTTTGAAGTTATCAGGAGTTAATTCACCTAAAAATTGTGAAGCCTTTTCTATTTTCTTGCTTTTAAGAATACAGTGCCTATTCAATTTATTAAATGAATACATCTTTATAGTATGCTATTTGTTCTATGGAGCAAAATTTTCCTTATCCCTTAAAAATTTATTTTTTTTTTACAACTTAGAGTTATACTCTTAGTTGCAGTTTATTGGAATTTGTTGAGTAAGTCTATTTTCACCTGAGTTATAGTTTTAAATTCTAATTTTTATAACTTCTAAATTTATTATATCCCCCATAATCATTACTTTTTCTACTCTATAGGCCATAACTTTTTAGGTAATGCTCGTAGGGCTGACTCTTTCTACCCTACCTCCATCACGTTAAGCAAGTTAATATTTTTGTTCACTTAGTAATTTATAATAATCATATAATTACATATAATAATCACATAATTATTCATGAATCTGTTAGTGAAGTGAAAAATGAAATTAAATATCCTGAACTTTTAAAATTGAAAATTCTTAATAAAAATTCTACTTGATTTTGTCATTATAGGTATAATATAAAATGTACAGTTATATGAATTTCCTTGAATTCTGTGAACTATTTTAGCAGTTAGCATAAAGGTCTTCAAAATTAATTTCATATTAATTTGAAGGATAATTGTTAGAATTAAATGTATCTCTAAATGTAGTTACATATTTCATTCATGGAATGCTATTCTTTGAATGCTTACACTGCTGTTAAGGTCTAATTTAGATTAAAATTATTTAAAGATGACATTAAATTTCTAATGCTTGAGGAATAGTTGAGGTGGAATATATGTATGAACTTATTATTTCTCTTTCTAATATACGGTAAAATGCCATCGCTTTGTATTGTCTAAAATGTTAATATAAAAACAAATATTCAGGTACCTTTTAGTAAAAGAGTTGAAATATATTAAATCTTCTAACATGGTAGTTTAACATTACCACATTTGCTGAAGTATTTATTATGTATATAAATTAAATAGCTCAATAATAGGAAAATCTTAATTGTTGTTGACTATTAAAGGTGTAGCCTTTTCTCCACCACTATCCCTTACGCCTCCCAACTTTTATTTACTATAGTAGCAATTTTTCCTAACATGTCAGTCACATGTAGATAAGTGAGATTTTACTGTATTTTCAAACTTCTGTAAGTTTCTATTTGGGCACTTATGTTTTTTACTTGGATACAAATACCTATTCCTTTTTCATGCAGTCTTGTGGAAACATATGGTGGACTTGATTTGAGTTTACTGCATATAAGTAATATCATAGAAAAAGTCTATCCAATGTAATCTGTACACTGAAACCACTCTGTAGTGCCATTTGTTGCACAGTGGAGTTAACTATATGTAAGATGGGCCTGTCTGAGATTCCATGGTTTTTAAATATTTAAGTGCCAAAAGAACCTGGAATGAAATTATCTCACATCTGTAGTGGGGTCCACCCACAGAACTCCACCATACAAAGTTACAGTGATGTTCTAGTGTATTTACTTTGAAAGAAAGCAATGCAGACATTTATTTTTACTTTCTTATTGTAGGCTCCCAGCAGTCTTATGGAGACCCTTGAACAGCATCTAAATACATTAGAAGGAAAGAAACCCGGAAACAAGTACGCATTAGTTGTATAATTCTAAATAAGATGAAAAATGCTGCAGTTGTTCTTTATAAGAATGAGATGTATCATGGTACCGCTTTTACTCCTACAGTTCTAGGGTATGCTTCACTGTAATTCTTCTAGGTTCCCTCAAAAATCCCATCTGATTAACTTATGACAATGTGACCCCATGTATAGGCAATCTATCTGCAGGCTAATGCAGCAAATTAGTAGGTTGTACTCAGGTTGTCTGAACTTGCTGATGTATATATTTGCCCTTACGGGGGATTCACAATATGCCAAAAAAGAGTTGTTCATGTTTAAAAATTGAGGCTGTTATCATTGGGCATGAGTAAAACAAGCACAGGTTTCACAGGTAGCCTTGAAGATTTCTGTAACATTATCGACCCTGTTGTGAAAAAAGCAAAGCCCACAAGTATAGTTTTCTGCATTTTAGAAATTCAGCACGGCATGCTGCTGACATTTTGCTCAGGGATCTTTTTTATAGAGTGAATAGCAATCAATCAGCAATAAGTGCAGTTTTCCTGGATTTGCATACCTTTGTGCTTGGGCACATACATTTTTTACTATTTTTCCTCATTGCATGCAAAAATATGCAGGTTCCATTTCTTTTCTTCTCTCTAGCAAGTATCAAACTTGTCTATTCACAGGTCCCAGTGCTTTCCAAGTGCTTTGAGTGCTTGCTCAAATTATAATTCTGCTAGTCTTGGATGCCTACCCTCCTTGTCTCTGTGTGTGTAAATCTTACCCATCCTGGGAGGGCTGTCTCATTAAGCCTTCCTTAATCATGCACTGCCCTGTGTTGTGGCCATTTTTCCCCACATATGTGGTTTAGTTAGGTTTTCTGATTCTAAAGTTCAGGGACAACTTTATACTTCATTATATCCATCTGTAGCTGTCTCTACAGAGGCGGTTTGAAATCTGTCTGTTGGTCCCAGTCTTATGTTTATTTCGTTTAGATTGACAGCAGAAGTTAACAGAGACAACCTATGAACTGGTCATTGCAGGGCTGTATGCTGACCATGGATTTTGCCTATGATACAGCCATCAAAATGCAATTCCTTTCCTTTTTCTTCTCTCTCGGCGTTTGCCCAGAATCTATTCGTGTCCTGATGTTACTTGTTGCTTGTTGTTCCTTTAGCTAAGTGTCATTTCTGTCATCTTTTCCAAGTTAGTATAAAAATTATTGCATGTTTTAAATTTTCGACGATGAACAACAGTATAGGAATCTCTCAGGACCTCTCAGGAGCTCTGTTGTGATTGTTACCACAGTGCCAGGTGCAAGGTCTACCCCCGCTTCATTGTGGCCATGGGTGGTCAGACTTTTGTGGATAGAATGATGCCAACTAAAAAGACATGAGAGTGCATTAAGTGACATGGAGTACATTAAGATGCTCACTTCCAGTGATTGCTGGAGTTACCCTGTATTAGAGTATCTAAGAAGCCAAAGGAATTGTGTGGGATTTAAGCAAAAGGGGGCAGGAAGCCTAAGAAATGTCCCTGCTCCTGTGGTAGAAGGACCTCTTTGGCGAAGGAAATATGCATATCCTCAGGACTTAAAGCCTCTCCCTTGGCAAGGCAATGCAGGATGCTTGGTGAAGAGTCAGCTTCTCTGTATTCTTTTCCCTTCAGAGTCCCCCTCACCCTGCACAGAGCCACACTTTCCCCGTGTTACATCTGCCAGTACTGCAGTCACCAGAAAAAGCAGCCTTCTGGGGTAAATTTCATTAGCCTTAACTTCATGTCTAAATTCGCCCCCTTGTGGCTGCTGTAAACTATTTTTGGAAAACAGCTTTGTACACATACTTATTTCTAAGAGTAGGGAAATAGAAATCCAGTGATCTTCTGTTTTGAATTACCTTTGACTGAGCATAATGTTTCTCTCTCCTTTAAAATCATTTTATGCTTGTCATATTCTCTGAATTGGCTGAGACCACATATGAACTTGTCTTTTGCTTATTCCCTATTTTTAAAATAAATGAACTATAGTAGTTAACTGTTTTCTTCTTTGTATGTTTGTGCTTACCTGGGAACTTAAGTGAAGGGTGAGTACTACATTGAGTGACTTTTTTGCATTTGGTTATTACTAAAAATGCAAAAAGCACTCTTAAGACTCCACATTTGGTATTTAGAACATTTAAAACTGATTTCTGTCAATTTTACACATCTGTGTTTTTTCATTATACTTTTTTATTTGTCTCCCAAGGTGACTGGCATAAATGGTTTTACTTTATTTTGGTCTTCTTAAATCAAGACTAACAATCTCTCGTAGGTGTATGGACATTCCTCTTAGATTTTGGAAATCAAATTTTTTTATTTGATTAGTGGACAAAATATTTTCCCATGGCATATGGCAGAAGTGCCAAAAGACAATGTGATAAAGAAAATTAAAGTTGTTTGTCTTTAAGTAGCAGTATAAAGTGATTCTAATCTCTGAGGCAATGAAGCGTTTTCAAATGTCTACTATAAAAATATATATACTCTTTATATTTAATGGCTTCTATTCACTGATATTCATTTTTGAAGTTTTATGTAATACTGTGTGATATATTTGTATATTGTGTGTTTCTGTGATTCCATAGAACAAAAGAGAAATTGATTTTATTTTACATGTGGGTTTACTAAGTGCTGAGGGTACAGAAAACCTGATGAGTTGATTGTAATTAAAATTACTTGGAAGACATAGATAGGTTTTTCACATCTGTATTTTGGTTTTTTGTTTGTCTTCTGGCTAGCATTTATAGCCAAAATTATTATATTTATTATTATTTATTATTTACTATTTATTATACTATATTTATTATTATTATAGGGATTATTGTTGTGGATAAGACATAACAAAATTTCCTCTTTTGATGACTTATTATTAACATCCTGGAAGTAAACCTTGGCATTTTCTATGTTCATCATAAAAATCCATAGATTTATTTGTAGCAATTCATTCTCTTTTATAAAATTATATTCGTGCTTTATTCTTTCCAGTGCAGTCCACTATGTACTAGATTTCTCTTGCTGGAATCATTAAAATAAGTATTGATTTTTAGTGTCATTATCGATATATATAAAAGACGGTAGCATTTTCTTTTATAAAGGGCAAATGACTGATGGTAGGGTAGTAAATCAATGAAGAAACAGGTAAAAGAAAGAGAGGAACACGCGTGCCGGGCCCATCTGAGTAATTACAAGGGTCGTTTAGTAATGGTGCTTGTGTAGGAGCTTGGCAAACTGATTCTTGTGCCAGTTATGATATTTCTACTTAGGTTTGAGGATGATAATCTTTAATAGCAGGTATTTGCCAATAAGGTTGAACATAAAAGGTTATTAATGTGATGTATATTATTAAATCTGTTTTGCTACATTCAATAAAACAAAAATTCATGATACTATACAAAATTTCAGTTACTAAATCTCTGCTAATTTTGTTTGGCTAGTGCTGCTTGTGCTACTTTCTCTGTAGATGAGTAGAAAGCCATCCCTGCCATCCTCTAAGACTCTGACCGTAGGCTTCCTGTTGAAATGTGTTTTCTCTTCATTTTGTTTTATCATTAATTTATTTTTCACCAACCTGGGTTGGTAAAGTGTAACTTGTTTCGGCAGTCATTTCTGAAGCACGTTGCTAGAAATGATGTACAAGTCAGTGCTAGAAATAATCTCACTAAAAAAAAAAAAAAAATTACTCCTTTCTAATTTTCCCTCACTCCCTTAGAAACGAGCATTGAGGTTACTGTTCTTTTTCAAGTTCTACTAGTTCTAACAGGATAATGGGAATATTTTCCATAGATAGTTTTCATTACAGCCATGAAAAAAACAAACCAGGAGTATACATGTGGAAGTTGAGACACATTTCAGGCACACAGCTCATATTTAAATTCTGGTGTTCCTTCTGTGCCTCACAATTATGTTTAAATGAATCACAATGTACCTTAATGAGTTTTCTAACTTTTTAAAATAATAAACCAAAGGGTTGTTTTTTTTTTTTTTAATTCTGTGAGGTCTTATTTTCCCCAAGTCTGGGCAACATTTTTAAAATTCCAATTTTATTTTTGTTGGATGCAGGCAATAATGATCAACTCGAAGATTTGAGTTGCTAGAGATACAGAAAAAAAACTTGGGTTTAAGAATTTCTAATACTAGAAATTAAGTGAATGGAAAACATTGAAAGAGGGTGCCGTAATTGAGTGAAGGATAAATTATTTTTAAAAAAATAGTTTATCCGTTGCTGAAACATCTGTATATAAACCAGTTAATGCTTGTCCAAGTGATATCAAACTTCAGTGCTTCTGCAAATGTATTCACGTATATTCAATTTTAATTTTTTTGGTTGCCTTTTAGATCTGGTGCTCCCTCTCCATTAAGTAAGGTAAGTTTGCTGTTTGTTCTGTTCTGACCATTTTAGGAATTTTTGAGTATACAGGTCAGTGACATTATGTACATTCATATTGTTGTGCAGCCATCACTATCATCCATTTCCAGAACTTTTGTCATCAAAACTGAAACTCTGCACCCTTTCAACAGTAACTGCACATGCTTCTCCTCAGCCCCAGGCAACCACCATTCTGCTTTCTGACTCTATGGACTGGACTACTCTAGTTACGTCAAATAAGTGGAATCATCCAGTGTCTGTCCTTTTTTGACTGGTTTATTTTACTTAGCAAAATATCTTGGGGGATTTATTTATGCTGTAGCATATGTCAGAATTTCCTTCCTTTTTAAGTCTGAAAAACAATCCATTGTATGGGGGCACCTGGGTGGCTCAGTGGTTAAGCATCTGCCTTCGGCTCAGGTCATGACACCAGGGTCCTGGGATCAGGCCCCGCATCGGGCTCCCCGCTCAGCGGGGAGTCTGCTTCTCCCTCTCCCTCTGCCTCTTCCCCACCTCTCTCTCACTTTCTCTCTCTCTCTCTCAAATAAATAGATAAAATCTTTAAAAAAAAAAAAAACATTCCATTGTATGTATACACCACATTTTCTTCTTCCATCCGTCAGTTGGTGACTTGGGTTGTCTCCAACTTTTGAGTGTTGTAAATAATGCTGCTGTGTGAACATGGGTATATTAAAATACCTGTTTGAGTTCCTGATTTCAATTTTTTCAGGTGTATACTCAAAAGTGGAATTTCTGGGTCTTATGGTAATTTTATTTTTAATTTTTTGAGGAAAATAAAGGTAAATTTTGTGTATTCTACTTTATATTAGTTTCTCAATCTCGTGTGGTATAGCAATGTCTACTTAGTCCTCTATTTGGACTAAGTTTTTTTTAAGTAGGAGAAATTTTCATACATTTATATTACAACTGAAACCAAACTAGTTGCAAAGCACATATACCTATTCTAAATCCCAGCCCTGTGAGATAAAACACATAATTTGACATGTGTTTGAATGGTGAAGAAGTCAGTTGTGGTTGAGTGTCTTTCTGCAGCCATGCCTTTTAGACACTCCACTGTAATAATTTTAATAACTCTTCCTGCTCCCTCTTTTTTTATCAGATTGAAGGACAGGATTAGGGTTATCAGTGACAGTAGTACTTATTTCCATAGGTCTCTAGCTCACATTTGCCATTGTATTTTTCAGACAAAAATGTAATAAATGTGCTCTTTCCTCTACGACAAATTTCCATTATGTGATTGCTATTATTACAGAGACGAAGGATGTCATTATGAGTGACCTGGTGGTTCCCAGACACCCTGTACTCTGTCAGTACCTGGCTGGCTGCCTAAGATTCCCTCCGGCAGCTCAAGCCAACAAAAAGCTCCCTGGTGATTCTGATATAAAACCGGGTTTAAAATCATTATGTCTGTGTGAAAAATTCCAACGTATGACTGCAGAATAGAGTGTGGTAAAAATTACGGAATCAGTTGGGGATGGTCTGTCTCTACATTTTGGCCAAGTCGAATTTTATTGACATTTTCTTTTTGTAATAGGATTATTCTGGTTCTGTTTCCTTAGCTCTATCATTTCTTCAGAGCTTATTGTTACAGAGCAGTTTTTAAACGAGCCTTTGAAGACCTTCATTTTACATTTATGTTGGTAGCTTCATTGTTGTTTTTAAGTTCTCAGTGATATCTTCATAAACATCACTTTCTTTTTCCTTTTTTTTTAAGATTTTATTTATTTATTTATTTGACAGAGAGAGAAGCAGCAAGACAGGGAACACAAGCAGGGGGAGTGGGAGAGGGAGAAGCAGGCTTCCCGCTGAGCAGGGAGCCCGATGTGGGGCTCGATCCCAGGACCCTGGGATCATGACCTGAGCCGAAGGCAGACACTTAATGACTGAGCCACCCAGGCGCCCCTAAACATTACTTTCTACACTTATTTACATGTACTGGTTTAAAAAAATCCACTAATTTCTTTAAGAGGAGTTGTCAGTGTCCACAGTGGATAACATACAAATTAAATTTGGTTGGTCCTTTCTATTCCCTTGATAATCTTTCATATTCCATTTGAAAATTTTGAATTTTGGTGAAGAGAAAGGATTGAGTTGACGTTTTCTGAGCAGCAATATCCATACTGCTCGTGCGTTTGTCTTTCTTGATATGCTGAATGCTTAACACTTGTGTATCTATTGAATTTTGACTTCTTGATTCTTGGACAGATAGATATTAGACAAATACTACTTAAGTCTGAATACCCCTGAACATTATGTCCTCAGTCCTTTTACTTAATTTATACTTTTTAAAACTTTTTTTAAGTTTGGTCTATTTGAAATTAGGTGTCCATTTATAGCAGTATTTGATAGCCTTTGGTTGGTGTTCATGTTTTACTTGCTATTTATCACATTTCCACTTACATTATCAGTGGACTGGTTTGAGACGCCCCATTAATCTTTCTCTTGTAAATACATGGAGAATTAAATGTACCAAATAAAGGGAAATAGAACTAGGATAGTTACCTCAACAAAAATCTTAATTTTTAATATATTACCTGACTATTAAGTTCTCTTTTTAAAAATAAACCAGTCCAGGACAATAAATGTTAGATTTTATTTCACTTTTTTTATTTTTATCTATGTCATATTAGTGATGGGATATAGTCATGATACCTTTAAACTGTCAGTGACTTGAATCTTGTTTATAAATTGTTCTCTGCCATCTGTGAACTATTTTGAAAGTCAGATTTCTAGAATTTAAAGACACCTGAGAAGACTTTATATGAAGTCTGGTTAGGATGCAAAGGAAAAAGAATGGCCTTGGTTTTTTGTTTTTTGTTTTGTTTTTTGTTGTTGTTTTTTTTTTAATTTTTTTATTGTTATGTTAATCCCCATACATTACATTTTTGTTGTTTTTTTAAAAACATATAATGTATTATTTGTTTCAGAGGTACAGGTTTGTGATTCATCAGTCTTACACAATTCACAGCGCTCACCATAGCACATACCCTCCCCAATGTCTATCACCCAGCCACCCCATCCCTCCCACCCCCCACCACTCCAACAATCCTCAGTTTGTTTCCTGAGATTAAGAATTCCTCATATCAGTGAGATCATATGATACATGTCTTTCTCTGATTGACTTATTTCGCTTAGTATTAAATACCCTCTAGTTCCATCCACGTCATTGCAAATGGCAAGATTTCCTTTTGGTTTTATAGCAGTTATCCCAATTGATAATTGTTTTCATTTTTAGCAGCTGGTAAGATCTTTCCTGCTAGTTTTTTTTTTTTTTTTTTCTTTCCTGCTAGTTTTATGCTTAGGAAATACCAGTTAGCCTTGACTTTAAATACATGAGTAGAAATCATTGCAATGTTAAGCCAAATACTTAAAACATAATTTTATATAAATTGCATTTAACTTTTTTAAAATTTGAAACCTGTTTTGTCCAATATTGATTACTTATTACAGTTCTCCATTTCAAATTTTCTTGAGTTTTTTCTCCCACAAGGAGTTACCAAAAAATTGCTGTGAATATCAGAGTTTCTGCAAAGTGGAGGTCCTGTTTCCCTGTGTCCTCTAGATTCGCATTTGACTAGAATGTGTTGTGCATCTTCACTTTCAGTCGTCTCCAGTCACAACTGTTACGTCTCCTAATTCTACACCAGCTAAAACTATTGATACATCCCCACCGGTTGATTTATTTGCAACTGCATCTGCGGCTGTCCCCGTCAGGTTAGTTAATGAGTATACACTGAACTCTTTATTAATATTTTGATTAGGCTTTTGTTTTATTTTTATGTACTGAACCCAGATGTTTTGACAAAATGAAATCTAGTCCTAGTAACATATGATAGTTTGGGCTATATTTAGGTTCACAAAGGAATTACTTTTACGTTTTCTACAGTTCCCTAGGCCTGTACTCTCAAAGCATCAGAAAGACGTAAGCTGTAGAAATCTCCTTCTTGCTCCCACATTTAGGAAAGGAGGTGGAAGAATGGTACACACACTTCAGATTCTTCTGAAATTGTGAAGATATGGAAAATGATTTCAGAAATTAGCTTCTTCTTGTGTGAAATTTAAACGGTGTCTTAAGGCACTTAAAAAACAACAACAACAACAACAACTTTGCAGTTGTAGGCCAGTTAGCTGGTGCTTTTGAGGACCTCAGACTCTGGTGGTAGGAAGAGGCCATCGGAATCTTCCTAATCAGCTTTTATAGCACCTAAAGGTCAGAAAGTAGTGAGAAAGGTGGAGATGGCTGTGCATTGGGTAAAATCTCAGGGCTGCCTCAGATGAAACCCCAACTCAAAGAGGCTTCCTCAGATCATAATTTTAGGTCTCCCTTTGTTTGGTTCTTTTGTCTTGAGAGGATTTATAGTATCTGTGACTGATTATGAATGCCCTGTATTTGGAGACCTGAATTTTGAACTAAGCAATAAATCCATGTCATGTACCCATGTTAACTATGTGTGTTACCCCTATTTGCTTAGTTCCACTTTTTATAATCACAAATTTGATAAAACCAAGTCCTTTTTGCCTCTATACTAAGATAAATTGCTTCTTCTAAAAGTTTTGATTCAGGTCTTAATCATGTTTCCCTATCCTGGGACTTAGACCAGTTATGTTTATGAAATGGAAATCAAAACTAGGCAAATTTCATGTGCTTTGAAATTAAAAAAAAACAAAACCAGCAGAATCCTTTCTTCAAAAGAACATTACCTGGAAATCTAATATGTAAAAAAAGGTAAAGATGGAATTGCTATTTATGAAGAAGGGTGGGGAATCTGGCACCCTGGTGGCTTGGTACCTGGTCTGGTAACCTGTAGGCCAGTGTGTTTCAATCCTGAATGAAACACCTGAGGCCATGTTAAAATGAAGATTCTGATATAGAAGATATGGGGTAAGCCCAAAATTCTGTACTTCCAACAGTGTCTCAGGATGTTACTAGTTTGAAGACCACACTTTGAATAGCAAAGCTCTAGGCTCCTCCTTAGAGCCTCTGCAGATGGAGGAGCTTTGAAAAACACAGCCCTAACTGAATGACAATAAAAAATATAGAAGCATTTTAGATGAGGCCTCTTATAGGCAAACTTGCTACGTTATAGTTTAACTTAGAAAAAAAGGTATATTAGTGATTATTCATTTTAGTATTCTTTGCTTTATAAATAAATTCTTAAGGCAAGATTTTTTTCCATTCAAAAAATTTTAGAAAACAGAGAAAGGGGAAAAATTACCCATAATTCTCTTACTATAATACCTTTAATATTTGGAGTATGCTTCCTTTTATCACAGTCCTAACTAGCACTTCAGATGCTACCCAGTGGACAGTAACATATTTGATAAAATTCCCCCTTTATTTGAGGCATTTAGGTTTTCCCCTTTAATTTCTGCTTTATGATTTGTTGAGTGGCCCAATGCTTGAAGGATGGTTTACCTGTGTTATTGTGTATAGAGCGGGAGTTGGCAAACTATGGCCTATGGGTGAAACTAGCCTACTGTCTGTTTTTATAAATAAAGTTTTATTGGAACAAAGACACATTCATTTGTTTATATATTTTCTGTGTCTTATTTCATGCTATACTGGCAGAGTTGAATAGTGATAGACCATCTAGCCCACAAACCTAAAATATTGAGCTTCTAGCCCTTTACAAAGTAGTTTGCCAACCCTTGGGATAGAAGAACATATGCTATACTTTCCAAAATATTATTCTCTTACTGGATTTAAAATATCCAAAATCTTTGATGCTTTCGGCATCAGTCTTTATTTAAAAGCATTGCTATATTATAAAATTTTAAAATCTGATTTTAAACTTGTATTTTCCTTTCAGCACTTCTAAACCATCTAGTGATCTCCTGGACCTCCAGCCAGACTTTTCTTCTGGAGGGGCGGCAGCAGCCGCAGCACCAGCGCCACCACCACCTTCTGGAGGGGCCACCGCGTGGGGAGGTGAGTGAAACCAGCCAGCCATGCCATTTTTCTATTCAGTTGTTTTTATTCAGGCTATTATTGTTATACTTACCTTCTGATTGTCCAAAATGTTGCTAGAAACTTGGAGAGAAAATGCTAAGAATGGCACCTATTGATTTAAATATATATTGAGAGAGAGGCAGAGAGTCTCTCTGTAGTAGTCATATAGTTTTCATTTTAAGAGTTGAAACAAAGGCAGTATTTTTCTTTGCTATTCTAAAATTCTGACTATTTTTAATAATTGGCCTGTAGAGATTCAGGCATTAGAGGATTGGGTGTTCCTGTGAACTTCTGAGATTACTCAAAGGCAGCACTTCTAATTTGATTTGTTCAGTTGTAGCCTCCTTCCTGGATTCCTTTACACCTAAATTGGTTTTAATTCATATTGTATTTGACTTCAGGCAGTTGAAATCTGGAATAGATTCTTGTTTGTGCCAGAAAAGATCCATACTAAACTAACTGAGAAGAATCACATCTAAGTGCTTGATTCCCATTTTTATTCATGGATCTTGAAAAAATTAAAATTTTATAAGCATTTGATTTAAAAAGTAGATTAAATAATAATATAAAAATTAGTTAATTATTTTCAGTGCTGCACTGAGTTGGTTTTAAATACCTTGCCGTATTGCACCAAAATACCAAAATAAATTTTTTTAAGTTTAAAAATGATTCATACAACTATAGAAACAACACAGAGGGAACAACATAAGCAATGTGGTAGAATAGGAGGTGCCCCATCATAGCTCCCCACCGCAAAAATAATTTTGGCAGCCATTCATGGACAAAGTGCCTTTGTGGGAACTTTGGGATCCAGGTAGGAGGTTGTAAAACCCCAATGGAGCCTGAGATCAAGAAAGGTTGTTTTGAGATGGCAGGCCTACGCCCAGAAGGGAGACTCACCAACCTTGTCCCTGGCTACAGATCTGGAAATACCACCTGTCCCTATGGAGGCATTTATAGTCCTGTTTGGCCTTGGTCCTGCCATCAGCAACATCTACCAAGGGACCCAGAAGGAGCCATGCTTGCCCTTGCCTTGGGTAACAGGTCTGCTGACCTTTGGTCTCAGCTGTGAATTCTAAAATGGCCTATGACCCAGCTCCAGCCTTTCTCAGTCATGGTCTGGAAGCAGTCCTGCCTGCCCAGGAATCCAGCAAGAAACACACCTGTCCATGCCCCTAGAGGCAAACCCGCTGAACTTGGTCCCAACTATGGACTTTAAATCAGCCCTCTGACTTGGTCCCAGCTCCATTCAGCTATGGTCCAGGACTAGACCTGCCTACCCAGCGACCCAGTGAGAGCCACACCTATCCATGCACTTGCTAATCAGCCCACCGTCTGTGGACTCAACTGCAGACCCTGAAATGGACCCTTGTCCCAGTTCTAGCCCTACTGACCAAGGTCCTGAAGGTCCATCCAGGGATGAGGCAGATCCAAACCCATCCAAGCCCCTGGCAAGAGGCCCACCAACCATGGGCATCAAGCATACCCAGCAGGTAGCCACATGACCGAGCTCCAACCCCTCTCAGTTGTGATTCTATTCTGATACTCTGAGCAATGTCATTAGCACAGAGCAGGTGAAAGTCTTTACCTGCCAAAATGAGTCTTTAAAGACTGGAAGAGCTATTTACTTCTTCAAATGCACAGACACCAACACAAGGCTACATGGATTACAAAGAATCATGGAAACAAACATGACACCACCAAAGGAAGCTAATAATACTCTAATAACCAATGCCAAAGAAATGGAGATCTATGAATTGCCTGACAAAGAATTCAAAATAATCATCTTAACGAAGCTCAGTGAGATGCAAGAGAACAGAAATAGACAACAAAACAAAGTCAAGAAAACAGTACGTGAACAAAATGAGAAATTTAATAAAGAGATAGAGGCCATAAGGAAGAACTAAACAGAAATCCTAGAGCTGTAGAATATAATGACTGAACTGAAAACTCAATAGAGAGCTTCAACAGCAGACTTAATCAGACAGAATAAAGAATCAGCAAACTCAAAGATACATCATTAGAAGATACCAGTTAGGGGAACAAAAAGGAAAAAGAAGCACATGGGACCTGTGGATGCTATCAAATGAATGAATATATGCATCAAGGGAATCCCAGAAGGAGAAGACAGAAAAAGAAGGGCAGAAAGCTTATTTAAAGAAATAATGACTGAACACTTCCCAAATTATACAGACATGGATATGGACATTCATATTCATGAAATTCAAAAGTCCCCAAGCAAGATCGACCCAAAGAAGACACGGTATAATCAAATTGACAAAAGTCAAAGACAAAAAGAAGATCTTGAGAACAGCAAGAGAAAAGCCACTTGTCATATAGAAAAGAACCCTGATAAGGCTATCAGCACATTTCTCAGCAGAAGCCTTGCATGTCAGGAGTAAGTAGGATGATATACTCACAGTGCAGAAAGGGAAAAAAAAAAAAAAACGAAAACTTCAACCACAAGTACTGTACCCAGCAAAGTTGTCCTTCAGAAATGGAAAGATGAAGATATTCCTCCACAAATAAAAGCTAGAGAAGTTCATCACCACTAGACATGCCTTGTAAGAAATGCTAAAGGGAGTTCTTCAAATTAAAGCAAAAGCATGTTAAGTACCAACATGAAAACATATGAAAGAATAAAGCTCACTGGTAAAGGTAAATATATTGCCAAATTCAGAATACTCTAATACTGTGGTGGTGGTAAGTAAATCACTTTTAACTCTAGTATAAAAGTTAAAAGACAGAAGAATTCCAAATAACTAAAGCTACCATAATTTGTTAGTATAAACACGATATGTAAAACTTGTGACATCAAAGTATAGAATGTCAGGGGTGAGGAGGAGGAGTAGAAGTGTAGACTTTTGGTATATGATTGAAGTTAAGTTCTTAGCTTAAAATGTACTGTTATAACTATAAGCTGTTTTATATAAGACTCATGATAAATACAAAGAAAACACTTCTACTAGATACTCAAAAGATAAAGAGAAAGGAATCAAAACATACCACTAAGGAAAATCAACAGTAAACAAAATGGCAATAATAAGTCCTTACTCATCAATAATTACTTTAAATATAAATGTATTAAATTCCCCAAATCAGAAGACACAGAGTGGTTCAGTGAATATTAAAAAAAAAAAAAAAAACACAAGATCCGACGATATGCTGCCTATGAGACTCACTTTAACTTTCAGGACACACATAGGTAAAGTGAAAGGATAGAAAAAAGATATTCCATGCAAATGGCAATCAAAAGAGAGCAGGATTGGCTATACTTTTATCAGACAAAGCAGATTTTTGGTCAAAATCTATCCAAGACACAGAGAAGGTCACTATATTATATAATGATAAAACGATTAACCCATCAAGATGAGATAACAATTATAAATAAGTATATACACTAAACATTGGGACACCTAAATATATAAAACAGATATTAACAGAACCAAGGGGAGAAATAACCACACAATAACAGTAGAGGACTTTTTTATGCCACTTCCAACAATGGATAGATAATCCAGGCAGAAAATCAATAAGGAAACAGTGGGCTTGATAACTTTATTCTAAATGGGCCCAACAGACATATACAGAACATTCCATTTAACACAGAAGAATATACATTCTTCTCAAGCACACATGGAACACTCTCCAGGATAGATTGTAAGTTAGGGCACTAAACAAATCTTAGCAAATTAAAGAAGATTGAAGTCATAGCAAGTATCATTTCTAATCTCAGTGGTATGAAACTAGAAATCAGTAACAAAAGGAAAATTGGAACATTCACAAATATGTGGAGATTAAACAAGCATACTCCTGACCAACCAATGGGTCAAAGAAGAAATTGAAATGAAATCAGAAAGTATCTTGAAACAGATGAAAATGGGGGCACCTGAGTGGCTCAGTCAGTTAAGCGTCGCCTTTGAGGCCTGGGATTGAGCCCTGCATCAGGCTCCCTGCTCAATGGAAAGTCTGCTTCTCCTCCCTCTGCCTGCCACGCCCCCCTGCTTGTGCTCTCTCTCTCTCTCTCTCCCCAATAAAGAAATAAAATCTTAATTAAAAAAAAGAAACACATGAAAATGGA
This sequence comes from Phoca vitulina, assembly GCF_004348235.1. Classification (NCBI taxonomy): domain Eukaryota; kingdom Metazoa; phylum Chordata; class Mammalia; order Carnivora; family Phocidae; genus Phoca; species Phoca vitulina. The sequence goes on from NW_022589714.1 coordinate 7,475,155, forward strand.
AACATAACATACCAAAACCTACAGGATGCTGCAAAAGCAACTCTAAGAGGGAAGTTTATAGTGGTAAAGGCCTACATTAAGAAGAAAGATCTCAAATAAGCAAGCTAGCTTTATACCTCAAGGAACTAGAAAAAGAACAAACTAATCCCAACATTAGCAGAAGGAAGAAAATAAGAAAGATTAGACCAGAAATAAATGAAGTAGAAACTGGAGAGACAATAGAAAAGATCAGTGAAACTAAGAATTGGTTTTTTGAATAAACAAAATGACAAACCTTTAGCTAGACTAAACAAGAAAAGAAGAGCAAGAACTCAAATAAAATTATAGATGACAGAGAAAACATTACACCTGATATTATAAAAATACAAAGGGCCATGAGAGACTACTATGAACGATTATATGCCATCATATTGATAATCCAGAAAAATTAATAAATACCTAGAAACATAAAACTGACTGAGACAGAACCATGAAGAAATAGAAAATCTGAACAGACCCATAATGAGTAAGGAAATTGAGACATGAATCAAAAACTCCCAAGAAAAACCCATGACCAGATAGCTTCACAAATGAATTCTGTCTAAACATTTAAATAAGAATTAACGCCAGTCCTTCTCTAATTCTTCCAAAAAATTGAAAAGGAGTTTGAGACCAGTATTACCCTCAGACCAAAGCCAGATAGGGACCTGCAAGAAAAGGAAATTACAGGCCAATAACCTTTATGAACAAAAACACAAAAATGCTTTGCCAAGTATTAGCAAACCAAATTCAGTAACCCATTAAAAGGATCATACACCATAATCAAGTGGGATTTATCAATATATGGTTCAATATATACAATATATACAAATCAGTAAACATGATATATGATATTACAGAAAGAAGGGTAAAAATCATATGATCTCAGTGTGCCTGGGTGGCTCAGTTGGTTAAGCATCCAACTCTTGATCTTAGCTCAGGTCTTGATCTCAGGGTCATGAGTTCAAGCCCTGTGTTGGGATCCACGCTGGGCATCGAGTCTACTTTAAGAAAAAATCATATGATCTCAATAGATGCAGAAAAATCATCTAACAGATTTCAATATCCTTTCATGATAAAAATTCTTGGCAAATTATAAGTAGAAGGAGTGTACCTTAACATTATAAAGGCCATATATGATGAGCCCACAGCTAACATCATACTCAATGGTGAAAAGCTGAAACCTTTTTCTCTTAAGATTAGGGACAACACAAGGATGCCCACTCTCCACTTCTATTCAACATAGTGCTGGAAGTCTTAGCCAGAGCAATTAGGCAAGAAAAAGAAATAAAGCACCTGATAGGCTAGCAGAACCTTGGCTCAGGGCCTGATGGTCACTTTTTGATAATTAGACATCATTAGTCTTCTGTCTCAAGAATATATCTATAACTGTACTATTTCATAGTAGTAGAAGGTCAGCTAGAAAGAAAAAATACTAATAAATTCTCTAATTCCTAAGCAGAATAGTAAAATTTATAAGCCTTAAGAAATTGAAGTAAAGTTGTATAATATGAAATCGAGAAATATTCACTACCTTCAGTTTGCATTTATCCTATAGATACCCGGTAGGGGTTGAACGTGATGCTAAGTTGTAACAAATATGTTTTGGTCATTTGACTAAGCAAAAATAAATAAAATCACTTTCTCGATCTTGTTTGATAAATTCATGCCACTTCTATTATTGAAACACATTTTAATTTTGTATAACCAGACAATAAACTATAAACCTTAAAACTCTGTAGACTTATTTAGATACTCTCATCTGACCATAATGCTAGTAAGAGGATTCATTTTCCAACAACCAAGGCCATTTCAGGTGTTTATGAATTTCTCTTGGGGGTTATGGGTACTGATAAATATTACCATTTTAAGGTACATATTGTAAATGATAGTACTTTTCCTGTTGGCATAAGACAACCACGTTTTAGCGAATTCATATTTTAGTAAACCTAAGTTAAATAATGCCATGTAAGATTTGCATTCTGTGGGCTGATAATGAACATGTTTGACTGAAAGATGACAGAGCGTTTTTTTAATCCCTGCCATTGACCCCATAATGAGAGTGTTTTTCTCTTCATAATAAATTCCTCTCAGCAGAAACAAGTGAGTATGTGTGTTGTCTTTCTGTGTATCTTAGAAGTGGGAAACAGATCATTTCTTCTTATAAATGCTTGAAGTGAAATTTCTCTTTTCTGAGAAATATAGAATTCCTATTAGGGTTTTATTAGTTGACCTAATTAGGGTTTTTATTAGAATTAAGAGACCTAATAGAAAGTAATTACCAACATCCATTTGAAGGCTCACCCTTATTATGCAATCATATGACTTTAATAGTTTCCGTGGGGAATATTACCCACAGTACAAGCAATTTTAGTGACATATTACCATATGCTTGTTCATTAAATCTGGGGGCATATCTATGGGCTATTTTGGAAACATGCATGTGTACACACACATACATCCAGAAAGATTTATAGAAGCTTTGAAAGTCATAGTTCTGTAATGAAAATTATAACTTGACTTAAATGTTAGCTCTTGCTATTTTTATTAGCAAGCATTTGATATGCTCCAGGTAAGGGTGAGCACTTAAATATATTAACACATTCAACCTTTATAATAACCTAGGAAGTTTAGCCTCATATCACTGCAAAATACAGATTTCCTTATTAATTTAGTTGTAGTTTTGTTTCCTCAGTTACAATGAATATTTTCTAGCAATTTCCATAACGCAAAAAAATAACTCTGATTATGTACTACTTGCCAGTGAATTGAACTCTGCTGCTGTGGGTTATGGGGAGGAGCAGTTTGTATAGTTTAATCTTTTATAAACACTGATAGCTTTGAGAATAACTGTTCCCATCATCATAAAATAGGGCTTTCTTTTATACTAGGGAAAATTTTGCATAAAGCAAGAAATAAGTAACATAAATTATATTTCATCCAGAAAATTAAGATTTTAGAGATTAACATCTGTAGCAAAAGTTTTCAGCATCAGTTATGCACCACTATGTTTAGTCGTCATACATTTCCCTAGGAAATTTTACTTTCCATCTTTCATCATATTGCAACAAGTCTTATAACCCTCAATCTGAATAAAACATTAGTCAAAAACATGGAACTAGTATTTTAATCTTTTATACTTTTTAAAAATATTTCTATTTCTCTCTCTTTCCAATACACGTGAATAGTCTTCTCCTTTCTCACTTACCAAATGTACGAAATAAATTGCCCATTCCCTGGCATAGACAATAGCAAGTCTGGAAACTGTTAAATCACATGGCTCTTAGCTCTTCTGCTACATTGTTTCTTGAACTAGCCATTGATAAAGCAAGACTAGAGAGAGTCCCACCAATGCCAGGAGAATAGAGAAACCAAGTCTGTCTGGCTTCTGATGACCCAGTTTGGTTTCTAATTAATATTTTGGGATGTATGAGTATAGAGTAACAGTTGTATTGGGCCTGATACTGTTGGTTTGAGGAATTATTGGAAGTACCTTCTGTTTCTCAGGATTTGGGGCCTACCTGTTCAGCTTACAGCCCCAAATCAACATAGCTCCTTTTTGCCTGCTGTTAATTATGCATATGTTCTAAAATTAAAAAACTGTTTCTAATGTGAAGTACCCTGTGTGCTATAATTTGTTAATGCTGTTATGAAATATAAAAGATTTGGTTAGAAGGGCTTTGATTACCTTAGTGTGTCTGTAGAGTGCTTTATCTAATATTTATTGGGTTTGCAAATTGCATAGTTAAATGAATATGATTATTTTTAATGTCAAATTTATGTTTCTCAGTTTTTTAAATGTCTTCTAGAACTTTTAGTTTACTTAGTTCTCATATTGTTTCTAAGGCTCTTAAGAAAATAGCTCCCCTAATGAGTTCTGATAAAATTTCTTCATGATTAAAATAAATTTCCAGTAACATTCATGAATTCAAATATGAGCCCTGGGTTATATCACATGATTGGGAATACAAGAATGCTATTGGACTCTCTAAATGTTTAACCTAAAGTTATAGTATAGTTAAGAATTACCCTTCCTGGGCTTTTTATTTAGGATGCCAACTGTAATCCCACTGTTGAACACTAAGTATGCACCTCCAAAAGGAATGCAGACCTCAGAAGGCCTGAAAAGTTTGGATGCTACACAGTCTTGTCTCGTTCATCTTAAAAATAATTCTCATTATGTTGTCACATAATGTTTATAAATGGAAAGATTATATATAGAATTGAAAAACATCCAATAATGTGAAATTTATGAAGACAAAAATCATGGAGGTGAGGGTTATTTTTTTCTAGCCCCTAAACTTGGACTGTTCTTTGACTGTGTTTGGTATGTTCTACAATCAAACTACAGCTATCAGAAAGCCTGTATTTATTCTGTGGTATTCTGGACTGAAGTGACACATCAAATAGAGGATTAATAAAGTTTCATTGACTACAGTTTCCTTAGAATTGATATTTATCGTGTAGTGAAATGCATCAAAGCAGATGAAATGGTAAATCTGGTAAGAAATAGAGTTTGTCAAAGTTATTTAGAGCTGACTTCAGGTAAGTCTCTTGACCTTGCTTGCTCTCCATTTTCCCATTTATAAAATTGGAAGCTTGGTCTAGAGGATCCCTACGGTCCCTTCCAGCTCAAACATTCCATGATAATAATAGGTAATACACTCTTTCGTGATTATAAATGGTCCAGAAAGGTGCATACAGCTAAAATGTCTTCAGTTAGTACCTCGCCCTGCTTGGACATTGGTGTGGTTGCATGTTTCAGCTTTCTCTCTTATTTCTTCATACGCTGACACATAATGGACATCGGTAGACCTTTTGGGAGAGGGTGAGTAAAGCTTTATTTTAAACTTCTGTTTTGAGAGACCTCCATTTCTTAATAACTGTCCTTATTTGGTCATTTGGAGTCTGGTATATCTTCTGTCCTTTTCCTCCTCTTCTCTCCTGTTGGTTCTCTGTCTGTGGTGCAACGTAGATTCTCTGGCTGCACTTTCCTCTGTTCCCTCTGAAGCACAAGTTTCAGATCCCTTTGCACCAGAACCTAGCCCTCCTACTACAACTTCTGAAACTGCAACTGCTTCAGCCTCTGCCTCAACCACTACAACTGTCACTGCTGTCACTGCTGACGTGGATCTCTTTGGAGGTTAGTCGGTCACATCACGGTTTTGTCCTTTTCCTGCCAGGTTTGCTAAAATTACCTTAGAGTTAAGGTACTTAAAAATGTTTACATTATATAACAGCACGTCAGAGTGTTCCACTACTTTTTACATGTTTATTCATATGTATTTATCTTCGCTAACTTCATCAACTTTATCTTCACTTAATTTTAGTGGTTTTAGAGCAAAGGTTGCAATGCTTTAAGCCCACTTGATTTTTCCATTTTTTAAAAGTGAGGATTTAAGTTGCTGTTAGAACCCTTGTCCCCTATATGCTCCTGCCCAGCAGTATCTATATGAAGGTGGTACCAGACCTCTCTATCATATTTAGGTGTGACTTTTTGACCACATTCACACTAGCTGAATGAATAGTACTTGGAGAATATGGAAGGGGAAGTCCTGGCTTAAGTTATTTTTTAAGATGTAAGACAAAAAATCATCTAAGAGTAGTTCAGATTTGGAGGTCTCTGAAGAGAGTTTAGGGATATGCCCATTTTTGTAATTGTAAGCTTGTTCTGTACAAGCAAAAACTTGGAGCATCTTTGGCTTTGGAACTTTGAGAGATCATCTGATACCAACACTCAAAATGCTGATGGAAAACAGGTTTAGGTCAGGCTTTGAAATGATTGCCTGAAAATATACTTTACATGCAAATGTAAATTCTGACAGAGTTGATTTACAGCTGTGAGCTTGAGTCAGGTATCCTAGACTCTGGCAGCATAATATGCCCGGACCTGAGGAACCGTCTGCAGCCATTTACACATTCCCATCTGAGTGGTGCTGATGTCCACACCTGGAGAAGTGCTGATGTCAAATACATACATCGAATGGTGTTATAGTCATCATAGTTTTGTGTTTCTTCATTACCATATAACATCTTTCCCAGGGCATTTTGAGAAAATGGTAAAGAAATTGGAGGAGGCGAGTGACAGGGAGAGCAGGAGAGGTTTGGCAGGCTCTGGTGGAGTCAGTACATTCCCCAGGGAAGGTACGCTTGCACACTGCCACATGGCGCTGTGCTCCCCGCCATGGCCCAGTCGCTGAGGAGCAACAAGGAGCACTCAACTGGACACAGCACTGCGCCCAGTGTTTCACACGAGGAAGTTCCTGCCGTCTTGCTGCGCTGCCGTTCCTATTATAGGAGAAAACCATTTTTTAAAAAGTAGGGGAAGGTTCTTGAATATTTTATTAAAAATAGTCAACCACTAGCAAAAGTTAGTTTTTCAGGTACACCTCTATAACTTCTGAGACCAAAAATTAAATTTTTAGCTTAAATTTATAAAATCAACTTCTTCACCCCCTGCTACGCCCCCCACAATTGGTATTGGGTATGAGTGGTTTCTCATAGGCTTATGTTGACAGAAAAACGTCAAGGAAGATATGGACACGATGGATAACTTGTGTGCTTGAACATTTCTACATCTTTAGCTGTTTAGATTTTTGTTGTTCAGTCCATTTGTAAGGAGCTGAATTGCCTTTAAGAAATCAGTCAACCCCAGCTTGCTTCCCTCCTGGCTCTCTAGAATAATAAAGCCTAACATACTGCTTTGATACAGTCTTTGTGCCATCCTGCGGTTTGTGTTGATCACTTATTACTGATTTTTCTGTATTCCTCAAGCAGAAAAATCTGTGTATTTGTAAATATGGTCATGGCTTTTTCTAACCTGAAATACAGATTTAGAAGACTAATGCTTCAGAAAGCCATCTAACTTAATGCCAAAGAATGGAGCCCTCCTTGGGATTTCACTAGTATCCTTTCTAGACATTTGGCTGTAGGTTTAGTGAGTACATCTGTAAATCTCATCACAATCATTTTTATTGATCTGGATAGTCCCACAACCTGTCTCCTGACCTCTGACAGCTATAAAATCTCTATCATTTATGGTCAGGAGTCTATACGTGTCACTATTATGTAGTTTTCAAGGATATTCCCTAATTTCTTTCATGCTCTTTATTGATTTACAACGAATTATTTAGAGATGGGCCATGTTGTGTGGCCATTTTTTTTCTTATTCTGTATCACTAAAATGGGTAAGTGATAGAACTCTTAAATACACAAGGGCACCAGATATTTTGTTTACGTGACTTTAAAACGTGCTTTTGAGGTTTTATCTAGCTTGTACAGCAGTATTAAATAGATATCTTTAGAAGTAAGTTAAAGAGCTTTAATTTCTGAAAAGCAGCTAATTAATTTCATGAGTATGAAATATTAAAACATTGAAATTTTCTATGCATTCTCATTACAAATTTGAAAAATAGGAAATGTTATCAGTTTTAAATATCCAGATTGACACTCCACCTAACATTTTAGTTATTTCAGTGTTAAGTCATTAAAAATTTTTTTTTCAGAAACATTGTACTTACTAAATGCTTTATTTTTTAAAGTGAACTTTTAAGAAAAAAATCTGCTTTCTGTGGTCATGCACAACAGGACTGCAAGGTAGTATTGTGCTTTTAAAAAATCAGTAAAATTTACAGATACTGATAAAAGACAAACTTGTTTCAAATATTCTATTTTTCACTTGAAAACTTTGCTCACAGCAACACATGAGTCTGTGACAACACAGGGTTTTTCTAAGCACGGGAATGCTAAATTGATACTAATTCCTCTACACTTTTGCCAGGGTACCCTTTCAATCACCTGTGTCAGTATGTGAGCAAGCCCTCATGAGGATGTAGTCTGTGGGCATGAAACCAAGTGGCTGGAAAACCAGAGAACTTAGCTCACAAGCCTGCTTTCATTTGCACAAGTTTGTTGACAAACTAAGTTAATCAACCTTCCTTAAAACCAGAACTTAAATACAAGAACTTAAAAATAGATTTCATGTAAGAGTCTTATAACCTGGGACCTTTGGGGAAGACTGGAATGGTGACTTCCAGGCTGTTGACAATAATTGAAACCTTTGCGCCAAGTATGTGATTTAAAGATGGCTCATGTGACTGGAGAACATGGGGAGAGTTCAGGTGGGGAAAATTACAGCTAAGTAAATTTCAAATGAAATAAAAATGAAATAAAAAAATTTTCAAATGAAATTTTTAGAAAGGTAGTCACATGCTAAAAAAAATAAGAGAAAATTCTTCCTAGATTGCTAGAAGGAAAAAAAGGCTGGTCTATAGCGGCGGTATCAGGGAGATGATTTTGCTGGGGAAGGTCTGGACTGGGTACATAATTGTAGAACAGCAGGAACATGCATTTCCAGGAAATAGGACTGTTTGAAAATAAGCAGAATGTAAAAATGAACTGCAAATGGGTAACAAGGGAAAGAGAACTTGATTGGAAAGAGCTTGAGTTTTCAGAACTGGAAGGATAATGCTGCCATTGATAAAGAAAGCTAGGTAGTAAAACAAGTTTTGTTTTATTTACAACAAAAAAATTCTATTACCTCTCACAGCTCTGGAGCCAACTGAGCTCTGCTGGACTGTTCTCATTCAGGGTCTCCTTCCTGGCTAGTCAGGCAGTGGCTGGGGCTGGGTTCGGCTGCAGCCTCGCTCATGCAAATCTCTCCCTCCTGGCCTGGAAGACTTATCAGACAGGACCTGGAGCAGCTGGCCTCCTGTCCTTAAGAGAAGTTCTTTTTTTTTTTTTTTTAAAGATTTTTATTTATTTATTTGACAGAGAGAGACACAGTGAGAGAGGGAACACAAGCAGGGGGAGTGGGAGAGGGAGAAGCAGGCTTTCCGCCAAGCAGGGAGCCTGATGCTGGGCTCGATCCCAGGACCCTGGGATCATGACCTGAGCTGAAGGCAGACACTTAATGACTGAGCCACCCAGGCGCCCTTTAAGACAAGTTCTGATGGGACTAGAGGAGTTTATAATGTTTATTTTTAAGTAACAGGAGAAGCATTAAAAGGAGATGACAGGGAAGAAAAAAACCTCTTCTGAGGACATGGTTACAAATATGGGTTTCACCTACTTACACGTAGGTGATAATTGTAGAGGCCAGCCCATGGATATTTACTTGACCCCCAACACTGATATAACTGGTGTTTATTCCATCCAACAAAGATGAAACAGTAGAGTGTGGCATGGCTCTCGACAGTGCAGCATAGTAGCTAAACACACAAACCTCCGTCAATTTACAACCAAATCCTGACACCACCATTTGCCTGTTTGGTGACCTTGGTCAAGTCACTCAGACTCCCCAAGCTTCTGTTCTTATCTACAAAGTGGAGATAATAGAACCTATATTGTGAGATAGTTACAGGAATTAAATTTAATAATGTCCATAAAGTATTTACACAGTGGTGCATACTCACTAGTGACTGCTATTACCATTTTTACTAGTTCTAGTATTATTAGCCTTGGTTCAAGGTTTTATGGGAATAAAAAGAAAGAAAACAGACCTGACTTGTGGCAAAATACTTTCAGCCCTGCCAACCTCCTCTTACACTCTCTTGTGTTCTGCCCCGGTTCTTAGGGTTTTCATACTGCTCTAAGCCCTCTATTACAGTGTCCTTAGCATTGCATCTGGGGAAGCAAGCCTGGCCTAGCCACACTCCAGTATTATTTGGCCTCTCCCTTGACAGACCCTTGCTCCGAAAACATATTCCCTTGTGTAGCTGAGGGAAGCAAGCAGATCAAATAAATCTGTAAGATATGAATAACTGATTGTCTCATTGTGTCTTCTAAGGATATTTGTGTTCTTCTTTTTTTTTTTAATTTTATTATGTTATGTTAGTCACCACACATCATTAGTTTTTGATGTGGCGATCCACGATCCATTGTTTTCGTATAACATCCAATGCTCCATGCAGTACGTGACCTCCTTAGGATATTTGTGTTCTTGTAAAGGGCCTTTCAACCCAAGTGACCAATTTATTGTTTGTTGTTCCACTTAATGCCGGGCCTCAGGACAGGAAAGCAGGAAAGTCTGTTTCATACTAAGATCAGTTTGGAACATGCTGGGTTAAACTCAGAGACAAGCGCCTTCACTATAGGACTTCCTAGAGCCTAATGTATACTACGTAAATCTCCAAGAAAAGGGATATACTGTGTAGCATTTCACAAGCATATATGATAAATCCTTAACGGCCAGAGGAACAATGTTCTAGGGGACACTTGTAGATATTGTGGAAGGCAGTATTTTAGGATGAGAAGTCTAGCAGGTAAGTGGCAGATTCTAGGTGGATATTTCCAGGAATTTCTTCTCAGCAAATCATGCTAATGATAGCTTCATTCTTTTGTACTTTCGAGCTATAGAATCTCTTTGAAGACTCCAGGATTTTTTTTTACCAAATTAACATGGTTTACTGACAGAAACACATTGGGTGCTGTTTGTACACATCAGCCATTTATATATTGGGCATTTATAAACTGGGGCTGCCTGTATGTTAATGATTTTCTGCTATAAATAGTGATATGCTTATAGTCTTAAAGCATGAAACTATGTTTTTAGTTTGTTGAAAATAGATCATTTTCTGAATAATGAGAGGAATACAATATTTTAAAACAACGATAAATTTGGGGTGCCTGGGTGGCTCAGTCGTTAAGCGTCTGCCTTCGGCTCAGGTCATGATCCCAGGGTCCTGGGATCGAGCCCCGCATCGGGCTCCCTGCTCGGCGGGAAGCCTGCTTCTCCCTCTTCCACTCCCCCTACTTGTGTTCCCTCTCTAGCTGTGTCTCTCTCTGTCAAACAAATAAATAAAATCTTAAAAATAAATAAATAAATAAAACAACGATAAATTTAAGTTGAAATAAAGGCATTATAGTGTCATCCCCTAGTTTTGTTATCTATTTCCTTAAATCCTTGGTTGTATCTGAAAATGTTTTTCAAGGATAACAAAGACTTAACTTTCTTATGAATACTTAGTAAACCTTTCATGTTAACAGTGTTTATGCCTGTACTAGACCATAAAACTTTTTTAAACTATAATTATTTGTTTACGTTACCATCGTATGTTTGATTTTATTGCCATTAAAGAAGACATCTATGTTTGGTAGAAACCACCAGTCAAAGAGACATCATAGTAACATAGTGAATAAGTGTTCACCAGCCATGAAAGATTAATGTCTTAAATCACTTAATAAAGTTATTTTTGTGTTTTAATTTTCACATCCATTAATTTCTAATGTTACATAAAACATGCTTCTCCGAGCCCTTATACAATGGGAATCATGTTACCTGATGGATCCTAATAGGCCTCAGCAGTATGAACCCTGTACCACTTGCATGTAACTAACACGAAGGAGCGCAAAGAATCACGATTTTGTGACCGCCAACAGTGCATGGGCTATAAGAATGCATTTGAAGAAATTCATGTTGTATAAGGGAGCCTTTTCTGCAATTTAACTTGGTTCTTTTACTATATTTTCTTCTCTTTTTATTCCTTTAATTTGTGTTGTTTTAAAAACCGCACCCAAGATGCCTTTGCAGCTTCTCCCGGGGAGGCCCCTGCAGCATCCGAAGGGGCCGCCGCGCCAGCGACCCCAGCCCCCGTAGCCGCCGCACTTGATGCATGCTCAGGAAATGGTGGGTCGATAGTCGCGAGCAAGTCTGTTGTTTTCTCTGTCCCAATGTGAAACTCCCGTAGTGAGATGTGGCCATATGTTCTTCTGACTTTAATTTCTTCTGAGTATAAAGGATCATTCATCATAACTGAATCAGTAGCGCCGGCACTTAAAACATTAAGACAACCAAATGCATACTTATCAAAATTGACAATTTCTCAAGATTGACAATTTTTGTCAGTGCAAGTATGCTCTCTTAATGTTTTTTTGGTCCCCTCCTGCTGGATTGTACTCTTCTGTAGCGCTGAGTTCTACTATATAGGCATGTTTTAGTGAATTTTCAAAGCTACCAAATTGCCCAGATTGAGGATTTGAAGAACAATCTCTAATCCTAGACCGTAAGCTAATCTTACATTGAAGCGTTTTAGTTTTTTAACTTGTGTTACCTACTAAATTTTCTTTTTTTTTATTTATAAAAACATCCTAATCACTGACCGTTGCTAATAGGATAGTAGTTCAGTCCAGGCAGCCTAATGCCTAGCTAGTATGTGAATATCTGCGTAAGGTGTCTCTTACCCATAGTTATGATGCCTCTCTCTCTCTCTCGTCTCTTTCCTTACTGATGCTATATGTGTGTCTCCACCTTCCTTTTCCAAAAGACCCCTTTGCCCCATCTGAAGGTAGTGCAGAGGCTGCACCCGAGCTGGACCTCTTTGCAATGAAGCCACCTGAGACCAGTGTTCCTGTAGTTACCCCTACAGCTAGCACAGCCCCTCCGGTTCCCGCCACTGCTCCTTCTCCTGCTCCCGCTGTCGCAGCTGCCACCGCGGCCACCGCCGCCCCCGCCACCACCTCAGCCACCGCCACCGCCGCTCCTCCTGCTCTAGATATCTTTGGTGGTAATGTTTTGTTGTTGTTGAACTCTCTCCATCGGGTGGATTGAATTCTGGTACCCGAGATGCCCTGCACACACAACCGTTACTGCATGACAACCGGGTCAACCCCATGCCGCTTATTTCGGAATTCTCCCCCGTGCTGATGCACAACTGGGAGGTGATGGTGTGTCAGGCTGGTCTGTCCAGTAGAGTAAAGGCATGTGTGTTCTTGGTCTTAGATTTGTTTGAGGCCCCTCCGGAAGTCGCCGCGGCGCCTAAGCCAGATGCTGCTCCTAGCATAGACCTGTTTGGTACAGGTAAAACCAAAGCCACCCTTTTTTTTTTTTTTTTTTTTTTGAACATTAGTTCCCCCCTCCCCGATGTTTTGATGACTGAACTCTTGATGCTCCCCTGTGATAATGCATTTGTTAGATATTGAACTTTGATTTCCGCTTTCTACTTACCTCTGCTTGGTTTTGGTTTGTTTCACTTTGGGAAGACGCTTTCTCCTCTCCACCACAAGGGGCCTCTCCTGTGCCTGAGAGCTCTCTCACTGCTGACCTCTTATCCGGTGAGTGCTTCTGCCAAGGCCAAGCCTTCTGAGATGTCTGGTGGGGGTTGTGTGTGGAGAGGCGGACACGAAGACGTGCAGGTTTGTCTGGAGTTCTTTTAAACTCAAAATTCACTTGGAAAAGAAAAAAAAAATCTCATTTTGGCCCATCACCAACTGATGAGGTTCATAATTTCCAATCTAATGCTGGTGAAAAGAGACAACTCCCCCCCACCCACCCACCCACCCACCCTCGCTAAAACCTCTGAGTTCAAGAAGTCAAATGTTATTTTCTTCGGGAAAGTGTATATTTTTAAATCCATTTGCTTTGTCTTAACTGTTAAGACTGCGATCTTACTGCCCGCTGTTAAACACGAAATCCCAGGAAGCCATCTGTCAAGGCTCATGCATGGCTTTATTTTCCCTTGGGTGACGTGTGATTTTTCCTGTTGTGTGCTTCACTGCAGTGGATGCATTTGCAGTACCGACTCCTGCAACCACTGCCTCTCCAGCAAAGGTGGATTCTTCAGGCGTGATAGACCTTTTTGGGGGTGCGTACCTCTCCTCCTTCAACACGTAAACAGTCTTTATTTTTTTCTCCCTCAGTTTCTACATCTTCTCTTTCATTATATTCCATCATTCTTTCTTTTGACTCTGAAGTTATTTCCATCTCTTAACTGTAAACTTAAGTTTTTAAGATCTTTCCCATTGCTTTGCCATCATCATCTTCATCCTCATCAGTTCATCACAATTTTCAATGCATGGCCTAACAGAACCAGATCATTTTTCATTCGAAGTCTTTGTGTTTTTAACTTTCTGTTCATCCTAATGTAGAATCAGCTGGTTGGAATTTCCTTCTACTGTTCTTCCTTGGTGAACCTGATCTGTTGGCTAAATCAGCATTTCTAAGTTCTTAAAAGCAATATAAACGTTAACTAGTTAATTTAGAATTGAAAACAAGCCAGTCGAAACTGAAAACATAAGCCGTACAGCCATACATTATTCTGTAGGGTTTATTGAGCGTAATGTTTTAAAATCTTTCCAGAGAACTAGAAGATGTTTCACTGGTTTAAATGTATTTTCCCCTTACTTTTATGTTATCTGACAGCAGGGAGATGTACTGAATTAACTCTTGCACTACTCATTAGGGTGATGCATTTAAAGTCATTTAGTAGCAGTAAATTTATAGGGAAACATACAGGTTTGAAGTGATTTCTTCATGAACGTCCACAAATGTGTATGCCCCGGGCTCAAATGCCATTCTTAGCAAGTTAAACCACACTGAGTACCTTACCTACTGTACGTGGAAGCATCATGGTATGTGCCATGAGGGGTACAATGGTGTCACAGTCTCTGACATTCAGAGCTCAAAACTTGTGGCAAATAAACACTGAACTCTGATAAATGGGTTCAAGTGGAGCTGCTGCTGCTGCTTGAATTAAGTCTGTTAATTTTTTTTCTACGTTTAATAGAGTTCTAAATGGGAAAATTCCATTGTATTGCCTTCGGGCAAAATTTTTTAAACCTTGGTCCTATTTTAAGAGATGTCAGGATTTAGTCCAAAACTTTTATTCTTTAAAAAAGAATTCTCTTACAAAGGGGTGTTAATCTGAAATATTCTAGAACTCTTTTTTGAGAGAATAAACTGGTCAGAGCATAATTCAGCTCACTCAATCATTTCAGTTATCCACAGGTGACAAGCTCACCGCACAGTGTCATGTCTATGCATTTCTTGGCAAAACACTTAATTTACTTACTGTACTTACTGTTTACATTCTTTTACTTTTTTGCTGCATAATGGATAATGGGTAGATGCATTTGGAAGTAGTGCTTCTGAACCCCAACCTGCACCTCAGGCTGCTTCTAGTTCATCAGCATCGGCAGACCTACTAGCTGGTAATTAATTAAATTAAAATAAAATGGTATTTTGTGGAAGTTAAGTTTGACTGTATCTTTATAAGTAACAGATATGTAAATTTCATGGTGCATGTTTTCTTTCCCTTTTGAGACATAAAATTGAAAAACAAGACACTGTCTGATAGAAGGTTATTTCCTAGGATTTTATTGAATGAGTATTAAAATCATAGTCGTATACAAGTCACCCCTGTGGTTCCTTGGATGTTCCTAAATGCCTTACTTTCAGTTAGCCATTTCTTTTTGTTTACTAAAAAAGTAATATGCTTATGTAGCGAATTTTATCTTGTATTGCCTGTGCCCATTTTTTAAGGAATTTCTGTGGAAAGATACCATTATGTTTGACAATTGATTCTGTAACATGAATCACTCTAGGAGAAACTGTCAGATTTCTACCGGGGTTGAAGCTGCTGCTACCTGTGCCACTTTTTTAACTAGTTGGGTTTTGTTTTGTTTTGTTTTTGTTTTGTTTTGTTTTTAATCTGAAAACCTCTAGAGAGAGATCCCAGTTCAACAAGGACATAGTGTGGAGTAGTCTGGTCCAAGATGCCTAGGATTATTGCTTATTGCCAGGATGGGATAGATAACATAAAAGGGAACATTTCAAAGACTCAAACATAGTAAAAGTCAACTATCAGACTTCCCTGGAGGCTGGGCGAAGAGTGCTTAATGATAGCTGCATGAGAAATTACTGTTTTTACAGGCAAAGCGTTTGCCATTTGCAAGACCGTTTCAGGCTCAGGTTATCAGTCAGACTCACAAGACACTGCTGGCTTACCTCACCCTGACTTTACTGAGAAGGGGACGCAACAGGAAATGCGGCGGTGGCCTCACAGAGGCCTCAGATACTCAGATGCAGCTTCCAGTGCCCCTCCCCAGTCACCACAAGGGATGCATTTTGGTCATGAGGTTGGCAGGGGACTGATGAGGGTGTGGGTCATGTCGGCACAAGGAAGTTGCCATGTTCGGAGTCTCTCAGTTTAAATTTCCTGCTTTTCATGTTACCCTTGAAAGAGTTAGCGGCCGGGTCTTATTTTTTCATGTAATGAACGGTCCTGGCCAGCTACGGCAGGCACAGAACATCCATTCCTGGATTAGTAATGTGTGATGACCTCACGAAAGGACCCTTGTCACCTTTCAGTAGTGTAGGAAGTTTGGTATGAGGTCCAGTCTTCTCTCAAGAGGCCGGCAAGGGTAAGCACAGCCCAGCCGCTACCCTCCCCTTTCATCGGTCACTCAGACTGGCTATTTGGCCATCTTTTTTTTTTTTTTTTTTTTTGAAGATTTTATTTATTTATTTGACACAGAGAGAGAGCACAAGCAGAGGGGAGCGGCAGGCAGAGGGAGAGTGAGAAGCAGGCAGAGGGAGGGGGAGAAGCAGGCTCCCCACTGAGCAGGGAGCCCAACGCGAGGCTCCATCCCAGGACCCTGGAATCATAACCTGAGCCGAAGGCAGACGCTTAACCGTCGGAGCCACCCAGGCGCCACTTGGCCATCTTTCTTAGGGGCAACAGTGGTTCATCTGTGTCTGTCCTCTCCTCTCCAGACTACCCTGGCTAAATATGACACTCCTGGTTGCTGAATCCACTTCATACCAGTGACTGCCAGCTGGTATTTTCCTGAATGGTGAAGAACCAGGGTTCCACTGTAATGTCGCTGTGGACTTTGGAAGCTGCAAATATGACAAGAGGCAGGGCACTTAACAGAAAACACAGTTGGTTATTTGGGGAAAAAATACTAGCTTACCTGGCTTTTCTCCTGGCCTGGGTATTCTTCATCGCGGCTTCAAATTGGTCACAGAAACCTTCAAGCTCTTACAAAACCAATAACCTTAATTCTGGTTTTCAAGATTCAGCAATAGGTTTTTAACAAGCAACAGAAATAGCATAGTTTTAAATGGCTATTTGAGGGAAATGACCTTGTCAATTTCAATGAGATTACTGATTATAAGCCTTTGGCTTTGCAGTTATAATTAAGGTTGAGATGGCATAGGAAATCAAATGTTCTGGCATTTTGCAGAGTTCTAAGAAGTCTCTCTTTCTCTCTTCGTTACACAGACCCCAAAGAGGGGTTGTAAGCCTATCAGACAGCAGCCTGACAGGAGCCTGGTCCACCATGTTGAGCACTTCCAGGGCTGCAAGCCTCCCTGTGCTTCCAGTGCTGAAACTTGAGATCTTGTGTTTCCAAGAAAGCCAAAAACACTGGAAGTAGGTGCAGAGAGGCTGGTCAAAGACTATGGGAAAAGACAATGTTCCCTTCCAATTCAAAGTCAGAAGTCAGTGGCAGAGCCAAGAGATTTGCTCCTGGGGGTGAGATAGGGTCTAAAACACACCTGGAACAAATAGGAAGAATTTTGTCGCCTACTGCCAAGTGCAACATCGGGGACCTGAGCCTCAGCTGCACAGCTCTGAGGTCCAAAAAGGGGAAGTACACAAAAAGTATAGGTTAGAACACTTCACCAAAATCAAGCTTAAAATTGCTCAATTGTGTTGTCCATCCTGAAATCTTAGTAAAATGGGAGAGAAAAGGAAAAAATCAGTGATGAAAGTGACAGTGTCATTTACATAGGTTTTACTGACTGTACACTTCTCATTTTTTCCACCACATCATCTTGTGACTTTTTTAGTGATGGGAAAGTATTTTGTGCACCTTTTCTTCTTTCTCTGTTTTTTTTTTTATTTAAATCAATTAATTTTAATGTAAGTAGGAGTGAATGGGTTCTAATGTCTAGCTTGCTTTACAAACAATGTTTATAATTTAATTTGTACATATCTGAGTCTGATTTACATGGCACGAGGCCAACTATTCTTTTACCTTATATCCTGATATAAGAGATTTTAAATTCTAATTTCTCTAGGTCTTAATTATTTGGGCTAGTTTTTCATACTTCTCTCTGTTCTGCTTATAGAAGAACATTTCTCATCCTTGTTTAGGTAACAAAACAGCAAGAATCCATATTCTCATTGAAGAATATCATGGAATATTAATATAATCTTATACTATGAGCTAGAAGCAACTTTCCTAGCCAAAAAACCCTGCTAATGTACACAGTATAAAGTCCCAGTCACATTTATGTATTTAATCTAGCTGACAGTGGCTATTTCAGAGTTTTCAGATTGCCCAGACATTTCTGTTGAATGAATATCAATGGTAGAACAAATATTTGGGGCACTGTGCTATGGTAATTTGCAATGAAGCTTAACGTGTGTTATACTTTTGTGTGTATCTATGGGGAGAGAACAGTTAAGTCCACAACCTGTTGAAATGAAGAGGAAGTTGTTTGTTTTTTTAAAGATAAATGAGCCCAATCATAGATAAAAAGGAAGTCCACAAATAGCAGGTTCAAAGTAGGAATTTGAACTGAAAAAGAGAGAGAGAGAGAGTTATATTCTGTGAGTCTCTAAAGTCTTCTGTTATTGGCTTCTGGTAATGAGAGTATTTTGTGGGAGAATAAAAAGGAAAAATAATACACATACACAGTAATGGAAGGCATAGACTCTCTACAAGTAACGTTGGTTGCTGAACAGGGGCTCTTGCTCCTCAAATTTTTTTTGAGGGAATAAATTTACATATATGTAACAAGGGAAATGCGATAAAATGATTTTTAGAGGTTTTTCAACTGAAAATTAAGAATCATCTCAAAATTGGGGAAGAAAGCTTTGTCAAAATTGGTATATAATTTAAAACTAGAAAACAAAGACTAAATGGATAGTCTTTTAAATGGGGCATATATCTCATAAAAACTGGTTATTCTTCTTTATTCAAATTTACTTCTAGAACTGTCAAATAATACCAATCCCAGAATTGAACTGTGTATGAAATATCATCTTAGTCATTTTCTACCCCTTGAGTAAAAATTTCATGTTCTGTTTGGTGTACCCAAAGTGGTGAAACTAGAGAATATTCTAGAAAAGACATCTGTTTTGGCCAATGAGAACAGGCTCAAAGAATAATTCTCTCCAAATCATTGAGATTATTGGTAGGATACAGATATTCTCCATATCTCAAGTGAAGTCTGACTAGAAACTTGAAAGTTTAAGTTTGTGTCAAATAAGAGGAAATATTATTTCATACAGTGAAGAATAAAGCTCTCAAACTCCTCTTCAGATACACCAGCTAAAAACTTAGACGTTTGAAATATATAGATTACTGGATGACAGATGTAAAAATGGATTATTAAGGGAGATTAGATGTATTATGCCTAACTTCTGAGGTTGACATCAAACAGGAAAACCATGTTCTTCAATAATAGACACGATCCTGGGGTGACTGCACCATAGATTTGTACTAGTATAGGAATGTGCCACATCCTATCTTTAATTCCAAAGGCAGGGAATAATATGGGCCCTTTGTAGTTTTGCATTCTCTGTTAACCAAATGACACAGATGACTTTTTAGCAGAGCCACAGAGGTCTTTGAACTGGTTTAAAATATAAAAATGTTCAGTGTGGAGTTAATAACTAATAATATCCACTGAATGGGAAGATCCACAGAGAACCAATGCTTTCATACTCTGGGGTGGAGGGAGCAGTTTGAAACGTGTCGGACAAAAGGGTATTAGTTCTAGAAATATTGACTGTCTCAGATTGATCTTAGTAAATGGAATGTGTTAACAGCTGATTATATTACAGAGTAATTGAGATGACATCATCTTTTACATAATGGAACGAATCTGAGTGTGAAGGTGGTATGTGTGGGAGTGTGTTTATCTACCAGTGGTTTTAAAATTTCACTCTCCTGACCCAAGTGATATGTTATATCAACTGTGACTGTCAGTTTTGATATGTCTGTTAATAGAACTTCCTTAAGTGTGTTGGCTGTTCCCTTTAGGAAGGTAGATTCATAAGACTACCTGTGACAAAAGGCAGTGTATCTGTAGATGGTTGAGCACTTGAAGAGAGATGGCGATTTAGTTATAGTGTAAGACAGTCCAAATATGCCTGTAGGATATCTGGAAGCCTACTGATTTTTACCTTCAATTCCGTAGAACATCTTCCTTAGTATAAATTAGAACCATATAGAAAGAAAGAGTAGTGGTTTGGGTTTTCGTATTACTTACCTCTATTCCAGGCCTCTAAAACTTTTCACTTAACAGGAGGAGTTTCCTTATTAATGTCTATAATTTTCCTATTTAACCTTTCATTCAGAGTATAGCAATAGGTTTTTTTTCTTTAAGACAATCAGTTGGTTATTTTGTATCACTTATAGCTTTTTAATTAGTCTAGATTTGTGAGGGAGGCACCTACTTCATAAGAACTGAGTATAATGGGAAAAAGTCATCTTTCTAGATCTCTGTCAAGTTTATAAACCTGCAGGAAGAGTACAACTCTGGAGTCATTCCTGGCTATGGAAAAGACGCCATGTAGTATTGTGGTGAAAAACCCAAGCTCTGGAAGATTGCTGTGTGGAATCCTGGCTCTCGTTTGCCATCATTTGACCTTGGACAGATTATTTAACTTCTCTGGCCTCAGCGTTTTCATCTGTAAAACTTCACAGAGTTGTGAGGATTAAATGAGCTAATATATGGTTTGGTTTGAACAATATAAACCTGCTGTTTTTGTGGGACCAAAATAGTCAAATATTAGCAATCCATATGGTTCATAAGGTTCAACCTAAAAAAAAAAAATGCTTAGAATTGTGCCCCTGGTGGTACGTGGTGAGCCTCATGCCAGTGTTGGCTTTACCTTCACTTTCTTAGAGAAGTCACTAATTTTTTTTCATTATTCACCTATGGACATGATCTACTTATCTTATGAAACTCAGTAGTACTAAGCAGATGAGCCTTGTGTAAATGTCTGTTTTTCTCTTTCTATCACTAAATCCTGGGTGGATATGTCACCTTCCCTTTGCATCCCTTTTTCCAGTCATGGAAAGATAGGATTGAATCAGATGATCGGAAGGCTTTTTCCAACACTAATATGCTGTGATTCTAGAATAAATTGTCTCTTCTTGGTCAAGTTTTAAGAAACTGAGAGTCAAGAACAGTTGTTTCCACATTCACCTATAACAAAGAGAACTACACCATAGAAAAATTGCCTAAATTAACCACAGCCATATTCCAACTTGAGGTGTGGGATGTTTCCCAAAAGTCAGCTTTAACACAGCCATCAATCTCCCTAAAACCAAGCAATCCCGTCCACAAAAATACTTACTTCTAGCCCATTTTTGCTTCATAATATTAGTTCTTAAAGATCTGGAGAATGTCTTTTTTTCAGTTAGGAAAGTTACATAATGCCTATGTCACTAAAATACTAAAATTACTTCAGGGTAGCCACTGTGAACTTTAAAGACCATCCTCTTTTAGGTAACAGTTTTCCAAATTGCATTTTTTTCATACATATACAAGAAAAGCCTAAACTTGTATCATTATCAGTGTCTGGGAGCAGCATGACTTGAACGTTATTGCCTGCTTTAGAAAACAATAGCCGGAGAATTTCAGTGGAAGTCATTTTCAGACTTATAAATGAGTTCTATAGAATGAAAGTTTAAGGATTTTTTTTTTTTAAGCTTTCTTTATGTTTTTGCAAGCAGTTTGTGAACAAGAAGATGTGGCTAGATTAGAAAGGAATATTTATACCCAAACTGAATATAGAAAAGACTTCTGGAAGTAACAAATTCTTTGGTAACAGAACATCTTCCACTGTCTTACTGAGAAACTGCTGCCTTCACTGGTTGTGTGTTTTATACAGAAACAGTACAGAGTGAGCTTTGCTTCTGCTTCTATCTGTCGTTTGAGAGAAATTATTTGCTTCCAGCCTTCAAAAGGTAAATAATTTGAAGGCTGGTTACTTTACAATGGAATTTGATTTCTCCCCACCTTTTATATTCAGAAGTATCTTTATTCAGTAAATATTAATTCAGTGTTTTAGGCATTATGCTGAATATTAGTGAAAAACAGGAGAAGACAGTTCCTGACACCAAAAAGCCATCCCTGAAGCAGAGGCTGGGGATGGAAATAAGGACATGTGATGGGAATGGGATGGAGCTGTGTATCAGATGCAGAGGACACAAGAGCAGAGCATGTAACTCACACATATTTGCAGTGGGAGGGGCGGGCATAGCTGTGCCTAATAGCAGTGGGTGACAGTTTCAGTCCAAGAGGCCCTCCTGGAGTGGGCATCTGACTCCCCGTGATGGTGTTAGGGATGCAACCTAGTTTGCAGGCAGGGGAACAGAGACAGAAGAACTTGATTGCTGTACAAAGGAATCTGCATTACATGAATCTGAAAGTTATGGAGAGCCAGTGAAGGACATTAGAGAAGTAACTTTGCCAACGTTTTCTACTCAGAAAGATCACTCTAGCTGCACGGCAGAGACTAGATTGGAGGAAGTCCAGACTAGGTGCAGGAAGCCCCTCTGGGTGGCTGTTTATAAATCCTGAGAACTGATCTGGGGGAGCCCACATTTAGCAGGAGCAGCAATGGGACTAGAACATGTATGAAAGTTATTAAGGAGGATTTGGTGGCAAAGTGCATGCATATTTTTCTGATTTGTATTTTATTATTATACTGAGCCAATGTGTACAACTAAGCATTTTCTAGCTACCCAGTATTGTGCTTTGAAGAAACAAAATTTTGATATAATGAAATTATCTCAATTTTAACCCTAGTGAGACTTTTTTAGCTTTAGGTAGCTAGGTCCATTGTAATAATAGACTTGGTTGCCACAGGTTCTCTTAACAAGAGTATATATTCTTAAGTGCTATCTTGTTTCTAACGAACTTCGATCTCATTAATACATGACAAAACTGGCCGTTCCCGGAGGGGAGGTGGGGGGGAGGTGAAATAGGTGATGGGGATTAAAGAGTAATTTATCATGATGAGCACTGAGTCACGTATCGAGTTGTTGATTCACTGTACTGTACACCTGAAACACTAGTGTAACACTGAATGTTGTACTTGATTTTAAAAACTAAATGAAAATCTTTTAAAAATACATGACAGATACCAAGGCACATGAAAAACTTTTAAAAAACTAACTTCCCAGTTTTACTGACTTCTCATCTATCTACATGCACTCAATCCCTCCTCAGTCTCCTATAATTCGTCCTGTTTTCCTGGCCTTTACCTACCTTTAGTTGTTTCTGCTTATATTTTTCTGGAACTGTGTTTTTCCCAGGATTTGGGGGTTCTTTTATGGCCCCGTCTCCATCACCAGTGACTCCAGCTCAGAATAACCTGCTACAGCCCAACTTTGAGGCAGCTTTTGGAACAACACCTTCAACTTCTAGCAGCAGCTCCTTTGATCCGTCAGGTGAGGCAGTGATTTTTCAAATGTTCTTTTCATTTTTTCTGATTGTGCAATAGCCCACCTAAGGTTAGTATGATATCAGGAATCTTACAAGCAGATACTGAGTGGTGACCTGGTTTTAAAACTTTAATAAGTCTCTTATTCTGCATTTTAAGTAAATATTTTCAGTACATTTTGGAAGATTTAAGGATAACCTGTAATCCTTTTCTGTGTTTCTGTTTTAATTTTTAGCAGAAATCTAACACCACACACACCATCTGTTTGCATGAGCTTCCATGCACGTGGTTTAGAGGTGGTTAAGGGAAAACAAACACTTTACACAGTATCTGGATGTGTGGACACTCCCACTGCTATTGCTTACACCCTCTGAAGCTTGCATGGCCCTCGGTTTTATGAAGTTGGGACACAAGTAGTATTCTTTGCCTGCCTTTAATCTTTCATCCTGCTGTCATTTTGTTTGTATTCTCTTCCATTCTACTCTTCCCATGCTGGGTCCTTACTACAAATTTTCAATTGGTGAGTTTTTGGCAATTAAATGTGTTTCAGAAAACACCCTAAATATATCCCCTGCCTGACAATTTGGTTGCTTCTATTGCCAGTGCTGTCTTTTTCCAACTTAGAATTATTGTACAGTAGTGTTGATGATAAATGTTCGCAGTTTTTTAATGAAAATTAACGACAAAAATTTTGACATGGATAAGATATTAACATCAATTTATGCAAATCCTCTGAGTCTGTATTTTGAATGGTCTTTCTGTATTCTAGGAACTAAGCAAGTTGGTAATTGGTTATATAGTGATCAGGAGCCATCAATAACAGCATGATTCCCAGTAGTTAAAATAGTTTTCCCTTTAAACATTCCTTTAAAGTTAGAACCAAAATTGACTGCTTATAATGAGGGGGGGGTCAAAATTTTTACTTCTAAAATATGGTCAACTGTTTTTCAGATACTTACTACTACATCCTGCCCAGTAGATCAGGTTTTATTCCAACACTGACTTCATAGGAAACCAGGAGATCCAGCCTTCTTTTCTCATTTAAGAATTGTTTTAAAGATAAGCATTGTAGAGAAAAAAAGATAAGCATTGTAGGATTTGAGAGTAAATTATTTAGGCTTTGCTGTAAATTACTACCATTTTCAATAAAAAGCATTTCAGCGATTGTTTTTGATAAGCGTATCAGTGGCTACCACTTACTGACTGCCTGCATAGAGCAGGCATTGTAATAAAGACATATATATTATCTAATTTAATCTTCACAGCAAAACCATGTGGTAGTAGTACCCTCCCCATTTACAGATAGAAAACTAAAGCTCAGGTGGTAACTTTCTCAAAGTCACACAGCTAGTGAGGCATGCAACTAAATTTGAGCCTAATTCCAACCTCAAAATCTGTGCTCTTTCCTGTACATTACACAGATTTTTTTTCCATCTTTGTTTATGTGTACTAGTATTTCTGTACTTTATGAGTAGACATATGTAGAAATGTTCTTCTTGGTGTTATAGTCATAAAAAGTATGGATTACATGCCCTCTTTTGTAAGATTGTATATTCACTTGTTTTATCGTTTTTCAGAAGATAATTTCCCTTTAATTTTGCATATGGCCTTTTTTTTTCCCCCCCTAAGCATTCTGAACCTGGTCTATTTGATTTCCAGTGTTTGATGGTCTAGGTGATCTACTGATGCCAACCATGGCACCAGCCGGGCAGCCTGCACCCATTTCAATGGTACCCCCCAGTCCAGCTATGGCAGCAAGCAAAGCCCTTGGGAGTGACCTTGACTCATCTCTTGCCAGCTTAGTAGGCAGTGAGTAATACAGTTTTTGTTTTGATTTGTTTTTTACTGCATCATATGCAAATTTTTTTCTCTATCTCTTTATATGTATTTTTTTCTGGATTCACTTGTGGGTGAGTATATCAAGGAGTGGACAGAAATTCTTAGTGCTTTACCCAGTACAGTTCCTTGGAAGATGAACAGTGTGCCATTGTCTCACAAGCTGTCCCCGTGCCATTTTTAATCTAAATTACTACAGGTATAATTAGCATATGAAAGTGTGAAACCAAGTGCATTATGTATAGTAAGTACTTAATTTTTCATTTCACTTGGAAATAAGAACATAGAGTAACTTAAATATTGACAATTGAGCATCCATGTGAATTTTTTTTTAAAAGATTTTATTTATTTATTTGACAGAGAGAGACAGAGAGGGAACACAAGCGGGGGGAGTGGGAGAGGGAGAAGCAGGCTTCCTGCTGAGCAGGGAGCCTGATGCGGGGCTTGATCCCAGGAAGGCAGATGCTTAACCGACTGAGCCACCCAGGTGCCCCCATCCATGTGAATTTAAATTACTCACTGAACAAATATTTATTGAGTACCAAGCACTCTTCCAGGTTCTAAAGATAAATCAGCAAACAGAATAGGTATAAATTTCTGTTCTTAGGGTACTCAGCAAGGGGAGAGACAAACAAACATTTTCAAATAAATTCTATAGTATGTTAGGTCATATAAGCACTATGGAGAAGAAACAGACCAGGCAAGGAGGAATTGGAAATGCTGCAGAATGGGAGTTAGAGTAGGTCTCACTGAGAAGGTACAGTTTGAGCAAAGATTTGGAGATAAAAGGATGAGCCACATGGATATCTGAAGGAGGATATTTGCAGGCAAAGGAGACAGCCAGTGCAAAGGCATTGGGGCAGAAAACTGCCTGGTATGTTCAAGGAACAACAAGGAGACCAGAGGCTGGAGATGGACAAGTGAAGGAGAGAGTCCTAGGAGATGAGGGCAGCTGGTATAAAGATTGACCTTTTCTTTTAACTCTGAATTTGATTCTTCATTAAGGTGAATGGGTTCACCACTGCAGATACCTTTCACTTTTCTCAAGGCTTTAGAGGGTCCTTGATACAGACTTTTTTTCCTATGAATTATCCAATGGACATACTTTTGCTTCCCATTCATTGTTCCTGGTCTGGGCATCCATGAAAATGCTTTGATGACACCCATGGAGAGGTTATTTGAGTATTTGTTCCTACTCTAAAATTTCATCTCACTGAAGGATAGTTGCCAGTGGTAACTGCTTTTGCTGGCACTCTAATGTGTCATCCAGATTCTCCTTTAGAAATAAAGGATTTATACCTCTTAACTGCTGAGAGTGCATTTTTTATTGCAAATGGTAGCAAGAGAGAATATTTTTGAGTAATTAAATTGCTATGTGTCCTGATTATAGTAATGATTACATGAATTCATGTATTTGTCAAAATTTATAGAAATGTAACAACTCACCTCCCCCCAAGAAAACACTGATTTTCACTATAGGTAAACATTTTTTTAATTAAAGTATCTTCTGGGGCACCTGGGTGGCTCAGTCAGTTAAGTGTCTGACTGTTGATTTCAGTTCAGGTCATGATCTCAGGGTTGTGGGATCAAGCCTCGCGTCACTTAGGATTCTCTGTCTCCCTTTCTCTCCCCTCCCCTCCCCTCCCTCTTGTGCTCTCTCTCTCTCTAAGATGATAATAATAATAATAATAATAATAATAAAATAATTAAAATATCTTCCAAAACTGAAAAAAATTATCTACATACTCCCTACCAATATTCTAGTTTGCTTTTTTACAGAAATTGACAAGCTGAACCTAAAATTCATATGGAAATACAAGGAAGTCAGAAGAGCCAAACACTCTAAATAAAAAAGCATAACCTTGGAAGACTCACACTTAATGATTTTAAAACTTACTACAAAGCTATAGTCATTAAGTGGTACTGCTGCATAGGATAGACATATACCCCAGTGGAATAGAATGACAGTCTAGAAATAAACTTATACATCTGTGCTCAATTGATTATCAACAAAGGTGCCACGACAGTTCAATGGGAAAAGAGTTGTCTTTTCGACAAATGGTGCTGGGTCAGCTGGACATCCACATGCAAAAGGATAGAGTTAGATATCTTGCCTACTCTAAAATAATTAATTCACAGTGGATGAGAACTAAATGTAGGAGCCAAAACTATAAAACTCTAAGAAGAAGATGTATTAGTAAATAAATCTTCATGACCTTGGATTGGGTAATGTTCTTGCTATGACACCAAAAGCACAAGCAACAATAGATAAAAATAGATAAATAGAACTACGTTAAAATTTAAAACTTCTGTGCTACAAATGACACTATCCAGAAAGTGAAAAATAACCCACAGAATGGGAGAAGGTATTTGTAGAACATATATCTGATAAGGAATTTATACCCAGAATGAAGAACTCTTACAACTCAATAATGAAAAGACAAATAACCTAATTTTAAAATGGTCAAATGATTTAGATAGACATTTCTCCAAAGAATATAGACATGTGGCCAATATGCACATGAAAAGAGGCTCTACACCAGTCATCTGGGAAATGCATATCAAAACTGCATGAGTATCACTTCTCACCCATGAGGATGGCTATAATTAGAAAAGACAATAACTAGTGTTGATGAGAATGTGGAGAAATTGAAACTCTCTAACATGGCTGGTGAAAATGTAACTGTGGAAAGCAATTTGGCAGTTTCTCCAAATGTGAAACAGACTTACCAGTAGGCAGAGAGTGCATCACATGAGTAGCCTAGAAAGCTCTTCCACCACACCTCTGCTCAACTTTGCTCAAATCTCACCTTCTCCATGAGGCCTTCCCTGAGCACCCCGTTTAATGCTGCCTGCCCCTCACCCTCACCCTACCTGACCAGATCCCTCGTACCCTGCCCTTCCTTTGCTTTTTCCCATGGGCTTTCCTATCACCTTTTAGGGGCCTATGTAATTTATTATTTTATTGTTTTATCATCTATCTCACCCTATTAGAAAGCAAATTTCTCCAGGGTTGGGATCTTCATTTTCTTCACTAATATATCCCAAGTGCTTAGAACAGTGCCTGGCATCTGTAGAGGCTCAATAAATATTTGCTGAAGTAATACATGAACTGAGATTAGAGTAGAATGAATAAGCCAGTTCCGGGGTCCCCAAGACCACCTTCACTCAGAGATTCGCTAGGACTCACAGGACTCAGCACATGGCTGTACTCACAGCTAAGATTTATTATAGCAGCATAGTAAGGACACACAGCTGGATCATCAGGGAAAAAGACACAGCAGAGCTTGGATGAATCCACATACCGACTTCCTTATGCTCTCCCCTTCCCATGAGGGGAAAAGCATAAGAAAATGCGGCAACACGCGTGATGTTCCTGCCCGTGGAAGCCCTGTAGAGATTCCATACCCAGGGGTTCTGTTGGATGCTGATCATGTAGGTCCTCTGTGCCCTAACATGTCCCAAAGTCTCAGTCTCACAGAAGGAAAGCACGTGTTCAGCATGAACCACACTGTACAAACAGTTTAGACACAGTAAGCCACCCTTATCGTTAGGAAAAGCATTCTCTCGGGATAGAGAACAGTTTACTAAGCTAGGTTCCCAGATGCCAGGCACATAGGCCTTTCTAAGAGGATAGTCTCGAGCCTGCTATGTTTACTCTTTTCTAGACACCAGTTGACATTAAATTGTGATCCTTAAGTATAACGTGAAGTAAAAGAAAATGTTAGATTTCTGAACATGTTTCCTAACATAGTTTCCCCTTTGTAAAATTGAATACAGTCATTCTTAGGCAAAATATGGACTTTTTCTAGACCTCTGACTCTTTGATCTTTTAAATGTCATGTCATTTAAGCTGAGTATAGAGGTTTAAATTCTGTTTTCTTTTATCCTTTTATAGATCTTGGAATTTCTGGTACCACATCCAAAAAGTAAGTGTTTTTGAAGTTATCTGGTTTTCTTGTGACAATGTATTTATATTTATTTGAGACTATTAAACTCATTGGAGCAATAACTCACTCTCAGGCTAGGTAATTTCAAAATTCGTTTTTATTACATTCTGGATTTTTGTTTTTGTTGTTATTCTACTAGAACTTCCAAACTGTTGACTCTGCAATGAAAAAGGACAATCTATTTCAGTCTCCAAGATTACCACTAAGTTAGGCTAGAAATACTTGGGAATTATGGTTTGAGTGCTTTAATAGCTTTAAATTCTAGAAGCTTTAAATTCAAGAATCATTACACTATTCCTAGCTAATATTGGTTTTAAAAAGTCTCTCATGAAGGATCAATTTTAAGGAAGATAGTAAGAATAATAAACAATGTGCCTTTTCTTTAGATGCACTTTTCAACATTTCTAAAATTGGGATGCATTTTACAATAGATGTATCTTACAATTCACTATAAGGCAGGTTATAGTCATGATGTAGTTGTGTGAAACCTTCTGATGAGCCCTCTCAGATCTAGAAGTGCCATCATGTATGAAACAAAATATAGGTATTTGACAGAATACAGGTAAACAGTTTTTATAATATACTTATTTGGAATTTTTTATAACCAGTGAGGAATGCAGTTGAATTTTGTGACACATTCTTCTATTGGAAGTGATAGGAAATTCCTGTTACCACTGAGATCCAAACTCTAAATGATTTTTTTTTATCAAATGCTTTTATGCTTTCTTAGGTATAATATGATAAGACTCCTTTATAATTTTTAACCTTTCTCTCAATAACTCAAACAGACTGCTTCTAACCCCAAGTTAAAGTATCTAATGAGCCACACACACTCTTTTCTGATTAGTGTCTTTTAATACTTTTGTGTGTTTTTGCCTGCTTGATTTTAGGGGAGATCTTCAGTGGAATGCGGGAGAGAAAAAGTTGACTGGTGGAGCCAACTGGCAGCCAAAAGTAGCCCCTGCCACCTGGTCAGCAGGCGTCCCACCAAGTGCACCTTTGGTACGTAGCCACAGGAGGCCAGGGCGATGCCGACAGTTTGCCACTTTCCTAGTGTATAGAACCGAGTGCACTTTGTGTAATTTTGCTACTGATATTTTATTTTTTCACCCACATGGAAGGAACCTAAGCCAGAAGCAATATTTACCAAAATGCAACTTGCAATGACTTTCTATTTAATAAAGATTGTGACCTATTTTTTATTTTCATTATTTCAAAATAGTATTTAAGCTTCTTTAGCTATCAGTTCTATATTTACACAATTATGGAAACAACTTTTCAAAAGTCTTGAACATCGTTGATCATTATATATATTTTTATCTCCTTTCTTGCCCAAGTTACCTGATTGTCTTAATAAGTAAGGAAAAATGGTTTTTTCTTACCAGAAAGATGGGGCAGTTTTCTATTGTGTAAGTGGACTTTCATTTTAAAACCCTATTAATTCTGCTCACCATTTTTTTAAATTGAAACTACCAACACCATCTTTTCTATAAAATTTAAATAGATTTCATTTTTGTGTATTAAATCTCGATTAATACCATTGTTCACTCTGGAAAGAGCATCTCACTGGAATTTATTATTTTGTGAGATTTGAAACCACAAAAAAGACATTTCCAGGGTAGGAAAATTTACTGTTTTCCTGTGTATGCCCCATTTTTAGCAAAAACAATACTAGTCACTGTTTCCCAAGCTTATTTGTAATTTCACCTTGGCTTGCTCCCTGCACCTAACTCACACTCTTCTCTAAGGCTTTCTTGATGCCCTCTCTCCTTGTTGCCTGAATTAATTCCTAACCTCACCCACCAACCCCAGCCAAACACATGGAAGTGAATTAATATAAATTAGAATATAAACACTTTAGATGCCATTAAAAGTAATCATGCTCCATAAATTAATTTAAATACTTGAATTTTAGAATTTAAAATGTTTTCTTTTAAATAACTTGATAAATAGTAATGTTTTATATATAAACAATTTTATTACAGCTTAATAAATAAAAATAAGTTTAAACCAATCGGAAAAAGACCTTTTAAACTAAAATTTACCACTAAACAATACTAATAGTATTAATCGAATTACAATTTATACCGTAGTTTCTATAAGAATTGAGTTCTCAAAACCTCTAGTCTCCTTACCCAACCCCATGGTTGTTAGTTAGAATGAGAGAAATTTAAGGACTAATATTCTCTGCCTTTGGTGAGCTCAGAGTCTGAAAGATCTTAATTTTAAGATGTAATTTCTAACAAATAACAATGAGAAAATTGCCTATTGTATCTAGGTATTTATCTCTTTAAATATTTCTTTGGATTATCTTAAAACAGTGTTTAAGAGGACCATACTTAGCTTTAAAATAAGGATTTCCATTTTAATTTTACAAAGGATACTTAGTAAAAAACTATATATCTCTTAAATTGACCTATGCCCAGGACGACCATATAATTTATTGTCCAAACCAGGACTCATTTTGAGGGTGAAAGGAGCATAATTATTACCCTGGACCTCAAGCGTTTACCTGTAGCTGGTGGCCCAGATAGATGCTGAGACCATAAGCAGATAGTTCTGTCTTAGGGGGCTGCACTCCGTTCTCAGAAACAGAAACATTTGAGAGTTACTATCTTGTTGGGGATAGAGGGAAAGAGATTCAATAAATGTAAATAGAATCCCTAAAGAAAGAAAGGGCTTCTTTAGAACTGATCTTATAAATCTCTGAATACCACATATTGACATCAAATCTCACAATTTATATTATCATTACCAAATTAAAGGAACTCATTTTCCTATTCTCTTCTATGCAAAATTAGAGAGGTGCCATGTGTTCTGAGAAGTTTATACTTTAGTGGTGTTGCCCTTATCAGCAGGATAAATCTTTTAATTGCTTTTTAACAGGTTGATTTCAGAACAGTCATGGTGATAGGTGCTAACAAAATCTAAGGTAGACTGGAGGAAAGGGTGGTGAGAATATGGGTACTTGGCAGATCAACTGTAGGCTTAAAACAAAAAGTGGTTGAGAGCCTGAAGTGAAGGTGGAAAGGAAGACAAAAAAGAAAATTTCAGGTAGAATCCACACTACTGGTGATCATTGTGAATGAAGCCAGAAGACAGTGGTTGTCCACGTTTCTTTATGGGGCAGTTCACTAAGCAATGAGGCCATTTAACCAGGAAGCAGACAAAGGAGAACTACTTTAAAAATAGTATTCAGGGACCCCTGGGTGGCTTAGTTCATTAAGGATACAACTCTTGATTTTGGCTCACATCATGATCTCAGGGTCATAAGATGGAGCCCCACATTGGCCTCTGCTCTGGGTGTGGAGCCTGCTTAAGATTCCCTCCTTCTCGCTCTGCCCCTCCTCTCTCTCTCTCTCTCTCTCTCTCTCTCCAAAAAAAAAAAAAAAAAAAATAGTATTAAGTTGGAGAGCTTACCTTGGTCAACACATTTCCTGAGATCAAGACTGTAACCATACAGGTTGGGAATTTATCAGATACTTAACAGCTGTTTTGCTTCTTCAGGACAACAAGGCCACTAATTATCTATTTGGCAGGCACAATCACCGAGAATGAGAGTAATATCCTCATTGTTTTTAAAACTCCAAAACTCCTTATTTTTATTTATGAAGCAGAAGACTTTAAGTTGTTTGTAATTAAACTCCAGAGAGGAACAGACATTATGCTTTAGCATAAAATATCCACAACAGCTGTGGAAAGAAACTAGAACAACAGAAATAATTTATCAGGAGGGCAGAGTTAACGTGTAGTTCTGTTTCTTTTGTTTATTTTCCTTGACATTTTAGGCAACAATATAAAGGTGGTCAAATGCAGAGTTATTTTATCTTTGTTAAGATAAAGTCTTAGATGCAGTCTATGTAAATTCACTGCCCTTTATCCCATTTACTGCAAAGCTCTTCTTTAACAAAGCTCAGGCTTTGCTTTTACTTCAGAAATTATTCTGGCTTAATTATGTAAGAAGGCCTCTGGCTTCTCCCTCCAGCCAGTTCTTTCATAAAACCTCTCTTCCACTTTCCTATTCCTTAAAATATGTTTGAGTCTCCTTTTCTAAGAATATTCAAGGAAAAGAAGAGAAATGACTGACATAAGACTTATGCCTCAGAAGCAGCAAAGCAGTGTTTCCATATTTCCTGGTAATCTGTAGACCTCTCCTTTCAAATAGGAGATGAAAGGGCAGATGTGAGGATGAGCATCCTCCTGCTGCCTTTTAAAGTTTGTCCTGATCGACAAGAGCTAAGGTTACTCTTCCCAGTTTCTTTCAAATTTCCTTCAGTTGCTGCTTGGAGGTGCAGCTATAGAATTTGTCAGAGCACAGAACTCAAGTTAGATCTAAAAATTGTTAACAGGACTTGAACACTTGAAATATGTCTGCTGGCAGGGCTCAGTCGTCATGGCCATCAAGGACCCTGTGTTTCCACGGCTACTTCTTCCTGTTTTCCAATGCACAACAGACCTCTTAAGTTTTCATCAGACAAACTGGGAAGATACTTGAAATTCAGAAATATATGCATTTGGCAAGAGACCACAGAATCCACAATTCTTTCCCTAAAAACAACATTTTCATATGCCTACAGAAGAAACATTCAGTTGAACATTGAAAAAGAAAACAAAAAAAAATTAGGATAAATAATAATTGCGGGGTAAATTATTAAGAGTTAATCTATTTGGGCAAAATAGCAAACTTAGACTATCTTTAAATTATTTGACCCATTTATTTGCTCAGGAATTTCTACAAGTTCATTTCATTTTGATAACTAATAAAAACCTTTTTTCTTTCATATCCTGAAGTTCTAATGATAACAATTCTGGTAAATAATACAGTTATCACTGTATGATACAATCCTGGTAAATGATAGGATTCTGGGTCTGGTGAATAGTCTACCACCTAACCTATTGAAATGATGAGTAAAGAGTGAATCTGAAAATATAAGACCTGTAGCATAGGGGAGGAAAAATAACTTGCCCTCTAACTTTCTGAATTCTTGGTTGAGACTCCTATAATGAAAGACAGGTTAGCAAAAGAAAAACAGTTTAACAACATGTATACCATATATATATACATATATATATGTATGTATGTATGTATGTATAGGGGAGCTACCCAGGGAAAATTGAGTAACTCCACAAGGTAGCCTAAGCCACTGACTTCAACACCATCTGCAGCTGAAGACAAAAGCAAGCAAGCTGTTCAGTGGCCAGGCTGGGGGAAATTACCAGGAAAAGCAGGGTAATCGAAAGGTAAGATTTGTTTTGTAGATTTCAGGCAGTGTCTTCTCCATTGATAAGATCCTCTTGTGATTTAGTCAACCTTCTCTTCCTGCTGCAGTGGGAGAGACCCTTCCAAACGGAAATTTCCAGAGATTTCCTTTGTAATGTAAACATCCCTTACAAAAGTTTAACTTCTACTCTGTTTTCAGAACTCCTCCTGCATCTGCTGTTTCTCAAAATAATATTATGCCAAAAAGGCGTACTTAGGGATGGCATATTCTGCTACCCTTCAATATGTTCTCTTTTTTTTATTTTTTGAGATAAAATTTACATAAACACTAAATTCGCCATCTTCACAATTTTAAAGTGTACAGTTTAGTGATTTTCAGTATATCTGCAATGTTGTAAAACCATCACTATTATCTAATTCCAGAGTATCTCCATCACCCCCAAAAGAAACACAGTTCCTTTTCAGTTTCCTCCTCTCCCTATCCCCTGGCACCAAATAATTTACTCTGTTCCTATAGATTTGTCTATTCTGGGTATTCAATATCAACAGACTCCTATAATATGGAGGGTTTTGTGCCTGGCTTCTTTCACTTAGCACAGCGTTTTCAAGGTTATCCATGTTGTAGCATGTATCAGTACTTCATTCCTTTTTATGGCTGAGTAATCCATGGTTTGGATATACCACATTCATCAACTGATGGGCATTTGTGTTGTTTCCACTTTTTGGCTATTATGAAGAATACTTCTATTATTTGTATAGAAGTTTGTATGTGAATATATGTCCTCAGTTGTCTTGGGCATATACCTAGGAATGGAATTGCTGGCTCATGAGTAACCCTCTGTTGAGCTTTTTGAGGAACTGCCAAACCTTCCCACAGCAGCCAATTCATTTTACATTCCCACCAGCAATATGTAAGGTATCATTTGTGGTTGTGATATGCATTTCCCTAATGACAAATGATGTTGAGCATTTTTTCATGTGCTTCTTGGCCATTAGTATTTTTTTTTTTTTTTTTTGAGAAATGTCTTCACATCCTTTGCCCATTTTATGTTTGGGTTGTCTTTTTATTGTTGAGTTCTAAGAGATCTTTATGTACTCTGGATACTAGATACTTATTAAATATATGATTTGCAAATATTTTCTCGTATTCTATGAGTTGTCTTTTTATTTTCTTGATAGTGTCATTTGATAAATTTGATAAACTTTGATAAACTCCAGCTTATCTATTTCTGTTTTTGTTGCTTGGTGCTCTTGGTGTCATATTTAAGAAACCATTGCCTAATCCAAGGTCTTGAAGATTTACACTTATGTTTCCTTCCAAGAGTTGTATAGTTTTATCTCTTACATTAGCTCTTTCACTATTTTAGACTCATTTTCATATGTGGTGTGACATAGGGGTCCAAATTCATTATTTTGCATGTGGAAATCCAGTTTTCCCAAAACCATTTATTTAAAAAACTGTTCTTCACTTATTGGTCTTGGCATCCTTGTCAAAAATCAATTGACCATAGGTGTATGAATTTATTTCCAGACTCTTTATTCTGTTGTACTGATTTATATGTCTGTCCTTATGCCAGACGTGTTTCGATGTAGCTTTGTAGTAAATTTTGAATCCAGGAAGTGTAAGTTCTCCAAATTTGTTCTTCTTTTTCAAGATTGTTTTGGCTATTCTGGATCTCTTGCATTTCCATATAAACTTTAGGCTCCAGTTGTCCATTTTTCCAAAAGAAGTTGAAATTTTAATAGGGATTGTACTAAATCTAAGCAATTAGGAAATATTGCCATCTTAATATTAAGTTTTCTAATCCTTGGACACAGGATGTCTATTTATCTAAGTTTTGGATGTCAGCAGTGCTTTAACAAATTGTTTAACAATATCTCAACAAGTCTTGTCCTTTTTTTTTTAAGTTTATTTTTTTTTTAGTAATCTCTATACTCAACATGAGGCTTGAACCCACAACTCTGACATCCCTCTTCCAACTAAGCCAGCCATGTGCCCCAAGTCTTGTATTTCTTTTCTTAATTTTATTTCTAAGTACTTTATTTTTAGTGCTACTGTAAATGAATTATAATTGTATTTTTTGATTGTTCATTGATAGCAAACACTACACTGAGTTTTGTATATTGATGTTATATCATGCAACTTTGCTGAACTTGTTTATTAGTTCTGATGGTTTCTTTTGTATATAAATTCCTAAGGATTTTCTATATATAAGGTGATGTCATCTACAAATAGAGATTGTTTAATTTCTTTTCTTCTTTCTGGATGCTGTTTCTTTCTTTCTTACCTGATTGCCACAACTAGAACTTCCATTACATCTTTGTCTTGTTCTTAAGGAGAAAGCTTTTAGTCATTCACCGTTAAGTACGATGATAACCATGCGTTCTTTGCAGATGCCTTTTTTCAGGCTGAAGAATTCCCTTATAATCTTAGTGTGTTGAGTGGTGTTTGTTTGTTTTGTCATGAAAGGGTGTTGGATTTTGTCAAATGCTTTTTCTGCATCTAGTAACATGATTATGTGGGGTTTTTTCTTTTATTCTGTTAATATGATGTATTACATTGATTGAGCAAACTTTACATTTCTGGGATAAATCTCACTTGGTCATGGTATATAATTCTTTTAATATGCTGCTGGATTTGGTATGCTAGTATTTTGTCAAGAATTTTTGCTTCAGGGTTCATAAAGGATATTGGTCTGTAGTCTTCTTCTAATGTCCTTGTCTGGCTTTGGTATCAGGGCAATACTGGCATCAGAGAATAATTAGAAAGTGTTCTCCCACTTTCTTTTTTTCTTTTTTGTATGCTTGAGGAGGATTGATATTAATTCTTCATTATACACTTAATAGGATTCACCAGTGAAGCCATCAGGTTCTGGGCTTTTCTGTGGTGGAAGTTTTTTATTGTTGACTATATTGCCTATGCTGTACTTTTTTTATAACTAGAAGTTTGTACCTCCTGACCCCCTTCATCTATTTTGCTCATCCCTGCCCACCTCCTCTCTGGCAACTACCAGTTATTCATATGTAAGAATCTGTGTTTTTGTTTGTTCATTTGGTTTGGTTTTTAGATTTCATATTTAAGTGAAATCATGTGGTATTTGTCTTTCTCTGATTTATTTCACTTAGCAGATACCTTTTAGGTCTATCCGTGTTGTCACAGATGGCAAGATCTTTCTTTTTTATGGATGTGTAATATTCCATTTCATATGTATTCCACATCTTCTTTATTTATCCATTCATCTCTTGGTGGATGCTTAGGTTGTTTCCATATCTTGGCTATTGTAAATAATACTGTAATAAACATAGGGGTACATGTATCTTTTTGAATTCGTGTTTTCATTTTCTTTGGGTAAATAGTAGTGGAATCACTGGATCATATGATATTTCTACGTTTAATTTTCTGAGGAACCTACATACTGTTTTCCACAGTGACTGCACCCATTTACATTCCCACCAACAGCACATGAGGGTTCCCCTTTCTCCACATCCTCGCCAACACTAGTTATCTCTTGTCTTTTTGATATTAGCCATTCTGACAGGTGTGAGGTGAGATCTCATTACGGTTTTAATTTGCCTTTTCCTGATGGTAAGTGGTGTCGAGCATCTTTTCGTGTGTCTGTTCACTGTCTATAGGTCTTCTTTGGAAAAATGTCTATTCAGGTCCTCTGCCCATTTTTTAATCAGATTGGTTTTTTGGTGTTGAGTTGTGTAAGTTCTTTGTATATTTTGAGTATTAATCCCTTATTGGATATGTTATTTGCAAATATCTTCTCTCACTCACTAGGTTGCTTTTTGTTTTGTTGATTTTGATTTTTTTTTTTTTTTTTTTGGTGTAGTCTCAAGTTTATTTTTACTTTTGTTTCTCTTGCCTGAGGAGACATATCCATAAATATGTTCCTAAGGCCAATATCCAAGAGATTGCTGCTTATGCTTTCTTTTAGGAGTTTTATGGTCTCAGGTCTCACATTTAGGTCTTTAATCCACTTGAGTTTATTTTTGTGAATGATATAGGACAGTGGTCCAGTTTCATTCTTTTGCATGTAGCTGTCCAGTTTTCACAACACCATTTATTGAAAACACTGTCTTTTCCCCATTGTATATTCTTGCCTCCTTTGTCACAGATTAATTTCTGGTTTATTTCTGGGCTCTCTGTTCCATTCCATTGATCTGTGTATCTCTGTATCTGTTTTTTGTGTCAGTGCCCTACTGTTTTGATTACTCTAGCTTTGTAGTGTATCTTGAAATCTGGAATTATGGTACCTCCAGTCTTGTTCTTATTTCTCAAGATTGCTTTGCCTATTTGATGTCTTTTGTAGTTCCATACAAATTTTAGTATTATTTGTTCTAGTTATGTGAAAAATACTATTAGTTTTTTATAAGAATTGCATTGAATCTGTAGATGGCTTTGAGTATTATGGACATTTTAATAATATTAACCCTTCCAATCCATGAGCAAGGTCTATCTTTCCATGTGTTTATATCATCTTCAATTTCTTTCATCAATGTCTTATTGTTTTCAGAGAATAGACCTTTCACTTCCTTGATTAAATTTATTCCAGGTATTTTCTTCTTTCTGGTGCAACTGTTTTCTTAATTTCTCTTTCTGCTACTTCATTATTAGTTTAGAGAAATGCAGCAGATCTCTGTATATTGAGTTTGTATGCTGTGACTTTACTGAATTCATTTATCAGTTCTAATGGTGTTTTTGTGGGGTCTTTAGGGTTTTCTGTATATAGTATCATATTTTCTGCAAATGCTAAACATTTTGCTTCTCTCTTACCAATCTGAACACCTTTTATTTCTTTTTCTTGTCTGGTTGCTGCAGCTAGGATGTTCAGTACTATGTTGAATAAAAGTGATGAGAGTGGACATCCTTGTCTTGCTCCTGGTCTTAGAGAAAAAGCCTTCAGTTTTTCACCAGTTGGTATGATGTTAGCTGTAGGTTTTTCATATATGGCCTTTACTGTATATATTATATATATGCATGTATGTATATATTCTATATATGTATGTATGTATGTATATTATGTATATTCCCTCTAAACTTAGTTGAGAGTTTTTATCATCAACAGATACTATATTTTATCAAATGCTTTTTCTACAGCTATTGAAATTATCATATGGTTTAGGGCTTTTTTGATTACTGATGGAAGTTTTTTGATTACTGATACAGTCTTTTTCTTTACATCTATTTAGATTTTTTATGACTTCTTCAATCAGTTTTTGTTGTTTGTCTCTACTCCCATATTTATTATTTCCTTCTTCTGCTTACCTTGGGTTTAGTTTCCTTTTTTCTAGTACCTCAATGTAGAAGTTTAGGTTATTGATTTGAGATCTTTCTCCTGCATATGGGCTATATGTTCTTATTTCTTCATATGCCTCAGAATATTTTTGTTGAAACCTAGACATTTTGAATATTATAATGTGGCAACTCTAGAGATCAGATTCTACTTCTTCTCCACAGGTTTGTTGTGGTTACTTTTTTGTAGTTGTTGTTCGTGTTTTTGTTGAGTGACCATTCTGAACTAATTCTGTAGTCTCTGTTCTTTACTATGTGTGACCATTAAGGTCTCTGCTCCTTTAGCTAAGTGGTCAGCTAATGATTAGATAACTACTCTTGAAATTCCTTGAACCAGAATATCTCCCAGTCTTTGTAGAGGGGCTTCGAGTTGTGTTGAGGCATGTCTTCAGAGTCAACCAGGCAGTTTGCCACTCTGCCTTAGCGATCACAATCACATACTGCTTGCTCAAAGCCTCAGGGTCAGCTAGAGGCCTTCTCCTGTCTTTCCTGAGCATGCACACAACCCTGGGCATGTGCATGAACTTCTGAATTCCCAGGAGTATGTCTGAGCTTTTTAAACTCTTAATCCCCCAAACATCTCCTTCTCCAGACTTTCCTCCAAGCTTTTTGTTTAGTCTGCTATTTGTCCTGTTATCCATTGCTTCAGACAGCAACAACTGAGACATTTGCCTGTAAACGTTTTCCACGGGTGGCTTCAGGTAACAACTTTAACACTAGGTGCTTTCCCAGTTTGGTAAGACAAAGGCAAGCCTTTTGAGCCAGTCTTTCCAGGGAGCCATCCAGATGAGACAAATTAAAGAATTCAATATATTCTGCTCCCTCTGGTACTATTACTAAGAATATAAGCTGTTATTTTCAAGACTACAGCTGAGCTGGAGAACAGTGGATGACACTAGGGTAAGTTAAGATGCCACAAAGCTCACTATTCTTGCCAAGATCCAGCTGATTTTCTTGAGTAAGTACTTTCTTGGTTGCTGCAAGCTTTGTTGGTTTCCAGAGTTCTAAAATAGTTGGTTCTAATAGCTTTTGACTGTTTTTCCACTGATTTTATGGATTAGGGAGAGTTTCAGAGTTCCTTACTTCACCATTTTTGCTGACATCACTATAGTATTTTCTTTTTTCATTAGGATTTTGCTTTTAATGGTTAAGTTTGAGGGATTGCAGTAGGGTTAGTTTTAAACATAAGGGAAATATTAGGGGACCTGTTGTATGACTGAAAACTGTCAAACCTGTACCTGAAATGGGATATTTGTGCTTTGTTATGTGTAGTCTTCTAAATGCTTCCTAAAACTTGGAATTAATTTTGGCTCTTGTGCAAATGTATAGCAGTCAAAAAGAGAGAAGTCTAACACAGAAAAGGAGAATCTAAAATTGGGGGAGGAGGCAAGGGGCGCCTGGGTGGCTCAGTTGGTTAAGTGTCCGACTCTTGATTTCAGCTCAGGTCATGATCTCAGGGTTGTGAGATCGAGCCCTGCGGTGCTGGGCATGGAGCCTGCTTAAGATTCTCTCTTTCCCTCTCCCTCTGCCCCTCCCCCACTCTTAAAACACAATAAAAATGGGGGCAGATAGAAACCAAGCATTGATATGTAAATGAAGACACATTCTTTAGATGTCTACCCCAGTACCTGTAGGAGGATATAATGATAGGAAAAGAGAAATTTGACTCATTTACAGTGAGGGTAGAGGAGAAGCTTATAAGGAGGTAGAAAGGAAGCCCAATGCTGTCAGGCTGCAAGCTGGGGAGCCCAAATAGCACCATGACCATGAACATCAAGTTAGTAACCTTGTTCATATCACTGGCATGGTGCTAGAGCCATTTTTTAAAATTTAAAACTGAAATATTTTTCTTTACATAGCCAACACGTATTTAAAGGGGCATACATTTTAAAATTATATTCTGTTATTTTAAAACCAAATTATGTCGATTCTTTTTGTTTGTTGGTGGTGGTGTTGTGTGTGTGTGTGTGTGTGTGTGTTTTGTGGGTTTTTTTGGTAGCAAGGAGCTGTACCTCCAGCCAGTTCGGTTCCTCCTGTTGCCGGGGCCCCATCTGTTGGACAGCCTGGAGCAGGGTTTGGAATGGTGAGTGGCCACCTGTGCTAGACATTGTAATTGACATTTCTGAGGCCTTTGCCAAATCCCAGATTGACGAATACAGCTACAGAATATAATTCTTCCCCAAATGCAGTAATGTATAACTTAAAAAATTAAGTCATCTGTGTTAGACATTAAGAAGTCTACACATGACATGATAAAGTCAGCTATAAAATACTTAAATTCTGTCATCAAAATAATTTCTGTAGCATATAGTTTTGTCATTTTGGGAGTAATATCTACCAAACACATTCTTAGCTCAATCATCAAAATCAAACTCTTAATCACTGTACTCAGACTTTCCACTTATCACTTTTATCACTAGCAAATTTTAGGGCCAGGGTCCATAAATAAACAAGGTTTTATCTCTTCAGAATTATGCTCACAGAAGACAAATAATCACCAGCAAAGCCTGGTTGGGAGAAGGATGCCATGTAGCCAGCCAGGCTTCTACTACACCTTGGTGATTCTCTGCCATCTGTCAGCCTCACAGCACCCATCATTCAAAATTACAAGTTATACTTTCTCACAGACCTGCTTTCCTCACACATTTTCAGAAACATTGAAGACTTAAGTGTCAGGCATTCCCATAGTGGATTCCACTCATGCTGTGAACTGCTCTTCCTTTTCAGCCTCCTGCTGGGACGGGCATGCCCATGATGCCTCAACAGCCCGTCATGTTTGCACAGCCCATGATGAGGCCACCCTTTGGAGCTGCGGCTGTACCTGGCACACAGGTCAGTATTTTTAATGTCCTTAAAATAATGACATTGTAAGTATAAAACTGCCATGTGGCAAACTGTTTAGAAATGTTTTTACCTAAGATAATCCTCATATCTGTTTCTTCAGAAGTAAAGGGGTAGGGCGCCTGGGTGGCTCAGATGGTTAAGCTTCTGCCTTCAGCCCAGGTCATGATCCCAAGGTCCTGGGATCGAGTCCACATCAGGCTCCCCGCTCAGCAGAGGGAGGCTGCTTCTCCCTCTGCCTATCTCTCTCTCGCTCTCTCTCATGAATAAATAAATAAAATCTTTAAAAAAAAAAAGTAAAGGGGGAACATGGGAGACAGATTAGCAATAGTGTGAGGTTTGGAGGAAAATGATAGAAGTAACTCACTCTCCTAAGTCCCTCCATTCCTCTCCTACTTAATTCAGAATAGTTCCTGAGGACAACTAGACATTTAAAGTATCTGCACATTTATTTCAGAAAAATGAGTACTTCTGATCCATAGTTTTATCATGTGTTCCCAGAACTAGCTAAACTCAAGATTAGGGACACCCTCCTCCAGGCTGTCAGTTGTGCCCAAGAATTGTGAGGCTAACAGCAATGGGTTTGCCAAACTGCAGAGTCTAAGGGAGCAGTCCCTACAAGACTACGTGCACCTCAGACACCAGCCACAGGTTTGGGAGTCCCAAGGGCTCCCCCTTCACTTCAGACCAGCTGCCTACAGATTTGAAGGTTCTCAATATCTTAGAACAACTTACAGAACTCAGGAAAGCATGAAATTTATTGCATTTTTATTATAGTGAAAAGATACAAATTAGATCTAGCCAAAAGAAGGGATGTGAGTGAAGTCTGGAACTGGGAGGGTTCCAAGCATGATGCTTCTTTGTCCTCGAGGATGTGTTACTCAACCTGACATCAGTGTGTAGCAATATACATGCAGTGTTGCCAACCCAGGAAGCTCACCTGCACTTTAGCGTGCAGAGTTTTTATCGAAGTTTCCTTATGTAGGAATGATCGATTGAATTATTGCCCATGTGGTTGAACTCAATCTCCAACCCCCCAGCTTCACTCAAAGTCAGGCTGATATCATGTGGCCCCAGGACCTGACGCTCTCATCACATTGTTGGTCTTTCTGGTTGGCTAGTCCCCACCCTCAGTCCTCTTGTTAGCATAAACTATCAGGTGTGGTTCCAAGAACCCACCCTGAATAACAAAGACATTCCTATTACTCAGGAAATTCCGAGGGTTTAGAGGTTGCCTACCAGGATCCAGGACAGAGGACAAACCTCTCTTTAGATGAGGCCGAATTTCTTACTACCAAAATGGTAAAACACATACACTTTGTTGAAATGTTTTGCTGCCAAT
Source organism: Phoca vitulina (assembly GCF_004348235.1). Classification (NCBI taxonomy): domain Eukaryota; kingdom Metazoa; phylum Chordata; class Mammalia; order Carnivora; family Phocidae; genus Phoca; species Phoca vitulina. The sequence goes on from NW_022589714.1 coordinate 7,518,851, forward strand.
AGTGATAGTCATGTTGATGAGTAACCAGTTCTTGATTCCTTTTGTAAATTGCCTGGCCAAGGTGGAGGTATAGGTAGAACCAAAGAGGTTTTTACCATGAGAAACTGACTCGGATGGAGTCAGAACATCACTTTATGACTTTACTAGCACCGTGCCCAGCAAACCAAAACAAAAAGCTCAAATATATTACAATGGTATCAGTAAATGGTTTCACTTCTATAATATTTTTTTAAAGATTTATTTTTTTTATTTTGAGAGGAGGGAGCAGGGAGAGGGGCAGAGGGAAAGAATCTCAAATAGACCACCTGCTGCACAGGACTGATCTCCCAACCCCGAGATCATGACCCGAGCTGAAATCAAGAGTCAGATGCTCAACCAACTGAGCCACCAGGTGCCCCACTTCTGTGATATTTTTAACTCACCAAATGGATGTTTATATTGTTATCCATAGGATTCCTACTTTGAACTCTGAGTATACTTTAATCCCTTTTGCTTCCTTTAATCATCTCCAAAATCTATTGTCTGCCTCTTCCCAAATTTCACTTTCAGCTTCTTTAACCCTTCAAAAGCCACAGTGACCAGAAGAGAGAATGGTGGGTGTTCAAAGAGATAAATTTAGAATGTGAGAAACCCTAGCCTTCAAGGCTATACTCAGAGCACTGGCTTCATGAGTAATTTTCTAGTCTGCTCTGAGTCTAATGAACTCTGCCTCATATTGTTTCTGAGGGGAGTGAGGAAGGTTTAGGGGGTAATAGTCGGGGTTAAATTTAATCTAGATATATTTAAATTCTAAGAAGGATCTCATTTATTATGAATGTCTCCTTGATGGTTGAATACATCTATGATTATTTAACACCTTTTTGAAAAAAGGCAGGACATTTCTGTTTTTATTAACTTGGAAGAATAATATTAAGGTTTTAAAAATTTTATTGTATTTTATGTGCTAAAAGCTTTAGAAATAAATTAACACAATTTTATTAAAGTAGCTGTTTTTCTTGCATGATACCAGTGTTACATAGCATCAGTTTACTTAATTCAAAGAATGAAAAATAGATAATATGATGAAAGTAGTGTTTTAATTTAGGAAATGGTATGCCGTATTTATAAAAGTTTTAGATTGTAGGGGTGCCTGGGTGGCTCAGTCAGTTAAGTATCCGACTCTTCATTTGGGCTCAGGTCCTGATCTCAGGGTTATGAGATCAAGCCCTGTGTCAGGTCAGACTCTGCACTGGGTGTGGAGCCTACTTAAGATTCTCTCTCTCCCTCTCTCTCTGACCCTCCCTCCCTCTCTAAAAACAAAACAAAACAAAACAAAAAACAACTGTCTTATTTCCTGTATCAGAGAAGCAGCAGAGGTGATTATACTAAATAGTAAAATAAATATGATTTTATAAGTTCAGAAAACAAAATACTGTTTTCCATTACTGATTACTGGACTATTCCACTATATCTCAATTGGTTGGTATCATCCTTCATGATGTTGTCATCTCACCAAATTATTAATGAATCAACTCTTACATTTCTCTTTTTTTTTTAAGATTTTATTTATTTATTTGTCAGAAAGAGAGGGAGAAAGAGAGCGGAAGAGCACGAGCAGGGGGAGCGGCAGGCAGAGGGAGAGGGAGAAGCAGGCTTCCCACAGAGCAGGGAGCCCCATGCAGGGCTCCATCCCAGGATCCTGAGATCATGACCTGAGCCGAAGGCAGATGCTTAACAGACTGAGCCACCCAGGCGCCCCTCAACTCTTGAGTTTCTTACCTTCCAAATAACTTCAACCCTTGCATTTATTTTTTCTGATCTTTCTATGAAGAATGATTCCTGTTTTAAAAAATGGAAATTTGATCGATAGGTAATGCAGTCCAGTCAATAGTTTCTGGACATAGGAACAAATCTAAAAATCTTTATTTCTGGAGCTCTATTTACTGAACCAATAAAAACATACATCTCTACCCCCATAATCCCAGATTTTTGAGATTTCTACCAGGCACAAGCATAGGAGAAGAATTAGACTCAAAGAATCCATGTCAATTATTACTCTATACAGATCACATGACCTTTCTCAAGGCTTCATAGCCTAACACTCCTGCAAAAGCCTGCTTCCGCTATGTCTGTCACACAGTAAAATAATTTAGGTATTAATTAAACAGAAACAAGGTAAGTTAATTCTTTGTTGCTTTTGCTAGCAAGTGCAATATGGTTCTTTCCTATAGCATTTAGTAATTAGTCTTCTCTACAAGCTGGATTGGCAATATTGGAATTTTATGACAATCACACCTGGGAAACTCTTTTCCATCTGAAACAAACAGTGCCCCCAAACTTGACTGGTTTTCGTTTAAAATACTTCATGTGAAATTCTATATTTAGTTAATAATTTAAAGTAATTTCTTAAGTGACTTTCTGCAAGTTATTTCCTTTCAGTTTTTCCCTCAAACTCACTCTCACTACAAGGAAAAGTCATTAAAATTCCTTTATTAGTTTAGTGGTACTAATAACTCAAAGTAAAAATGCTTTTGTGTAGAGCAATTGATTGTTGTGTTATTGTATTCTATATTCATAGTATCTGAATGTGACTAGTTTTCTACATCTTCCCTAACTCATATCCATATGGTTGTACCAGAGTCCTCAAATATTACTTTGGCTAAATCTGATGTCAGAGAATTTCAAGAAAGCCAAAGATCATTTGAAGTGTACTTTATGAAACCAAAATTAAACAACACTGTGGCTAAGTAGAACGAAGTAGATTTTGTAAACCTTTAGCCATCTGATCTTCTGCATGTTTGTTTTCTGTGGTATGTGCTCTGCCTAATGCTTACCTGTCTCTCTGTTTGATTTCTGTTTCTGCTGTCTTGGGCTGGCTTATCCCCACTAGCTTTCTCCAAGCCCTACACCTGCCACTCAGAGTCCCAAGAAACCTCCAGCAAAGGACCCATTAGCGGATCTTAACATCAAGGATTTCTTGTAAACAATTTAAGGTATCTAATATTGAGCTTTTCCTGTGGGCTTATAATAATGACCTTGTAATGCTTAGCTATTTCAGATATGATATTTGTACTTCTGTTCTTTGAACACATGTAAATAATAAAAACAACAACAACTTGAGTGTTTTTACTTTTTAAATCAGTATTAAAGCTGTCAATGAATGATCAATAAGTTTTTTAAAATCTTGATTAATTTACAAAACTAAGAGAGGGAAAAACCTCCAAGTTGTCCTGAGAAGCACAAAGATTTTACTGATAAAGCAAAAAGTTGCCCAGGCTACTTGGTAAATTAGAAAATTACCATTACCTGATGACAGGAATTTATAAAAAGCTAACATCTATTACATTGCATTTAGAAAGCATCTAAGAATATACTTGGCTACAAAATTGTATTTTTTTGTTTATCCTTACTTGGCCTCATCAAATAAAGCTTAGATTGTTACCCCTTGCAGCTTCTGCACTTAAGCAGAATCTTAAATTTCTAACATTCTAGTTTTAAATTTCTAAGATGATTTATGACATGACTAATAATGGACTTATGGAAGGAAACTGATAAAGGAAAAAAGTTTACTGCTAACCCCAGCACCTAACACAGTGGGTAGATTCTCAACAAGTACTTGCAGAAAGGGGATAAACAATAATAATGCTGCTTTTCCATTACACAGTACTTTTCATCCCCACTTCCTAGTCATGAACTCCTTTGGTCGTCTCAGTGGGAAATCAAACCCTGTGACATAAACTAGCCAGATACTTTTTGTCTCCATTTCACAGCTAAAGGAACTGATCCTTGGCATTGAGTGGTTTGCTCAAGGTCACACACTGGAGGGAAGAGTACAAGTGTCAAAGTTTTGGGACCACTGTCCAATGTAATTTTTATTATGCTTCGTACATCCTATACATAAATATATTTTTAAACTTTCTCTACTGCATACTAAGATTTTTGTGGATTCAATTACTTTATGATTTGTTTTTTCTTATACAAGGTTAATGAGTTTATCATTTTGAGGCTTTGATATCTCAGTCAAGTAATTGCTCCTTGTGCCTGACTTTTCTATTCTGTGTTGGGTCGGACTGGGTTGGTGTAGGCATAAGTGAGACAATGAGCACTTAGCTACTAAAGGTTCAGGGCTGACTAAGGATACTGCAGGGAGCAACCCTTCATCCACCTCTCACTCAGTAAATACGCTCTCCTGGTGTGCCAGGAGCTCTGAGAAGCACCTGGAGCAGAGATGCTCGACATAGCCCTCAGAGGTTCACAGTCAAAAGGGAGTCAGACACAGACTAATTTATGAAAAAGAGTTCCCCACGTGGCTAAGCCTTCACCCCAGGCAGATTCCCTGGCAGGGATGACTGGGGAAGCAGGGACTGGTGTTCCTGGGGACAGAGGAAGGGGGAGTGACGTTCCCAAAAAGGCACTGTCACCATGGATTATCTCCCTCCTCCTCTCTTCTGTTACTTGTTCAACTGTTGAGTGACTCACTGAACACCGTAACTGAAAAAAAAAAAAGCCAAAAATAATGAAAATTGCTGTCATTCTTTCCCCCCCTGCCCTTTTTAAAAGGCGAACTGTTCTTATTTAATAGTAAATGTCTCACTACTGAGATTTCTAGTAAGTATCCACATTTCGAAATTTTGCTGCTACAATTTTTATCTAAAATGAAACTTTACGTTAAAAGTTTTCCTAAAAATTTCTTCCCGGCTGAAACTTGAAGCAGAGAATCGTGAAAAGTGTATAAATGTGAATTTGTTATAAAGAAACCTTTTGCGTGAAGATTTTTCATAGTAACTGTGAGGTGAAAATGCAAGGGAGGTAATATGTTTGAGGAGTGTGTCATGTTGTTTTCTAATTCAAGTGCTTTTTATCTTTACAGCTGCGATTTTTGTGACTGAATAGGAAAAAAAATAATGAGTTTGGAGACTTCAAATAAAATTGATGCTCAGAGTTTCAAAGTGAGCCACCAGTACCGAACCCAATGCTTACTCGTAACTTCTCTTCCAAAATGTGTAGCACAGCTGTGAAAGTGAACATTAGGAATGTGTACTACCTTAGCTGTTATCCCTATCTCAAAATTGTAGTGTATTTGGGTTCTTTGTGTGTTGTACGATGTAAAAACAATGAATGGATGTTTCTGATGCCTTTAGTGCTTTTCTGGACCTCGCCCATGGACGGATGATGCAGCTGTTGTGTGGTGAGCCAGTTGGAAAGATGTGTCTGTGTTTTTGAGGGCTTTGATGTATATATGACTTTTGGACAAACCTAAACTCTCCCCATAAATTCTCTTTTTCTCTGTATCTCTGTTACAAACATGGTGTGATAATATCAAATAGTAAGGAAAACACTCTTAAATATACAAAACTTTTTCGGTGTGCAGTACATTTTTCCAATCACAGGAACTTCAACTGTTGTGAGAAATGTTTATTTTTGTGGCACTGTATATGTTAAGAAATTTTGTTTTAAAAAAAGTATAAGGGTTAACATCCATAATAAATATTTCTCCTTGAAGCTACCTTATCAAGAATGAAAAAATCATATGGAAAGAATTCCATATTTAATCACTGCTATATTAAAATGTATATTTTGATTATATTTGACAGGTTTTGCATCTAAATTGACCTATTTATTCATTCTTGATTAAATGCACTGAAAAGTAAAGGGTCCGTTTCTATCCCATCCGTGAAAATGCAATTAGAGATGTGCTACTCAAATGATTATGAAGACACCCCAAGGTATATGTGTAATTTAAAGATTACTGCAAATATTTTTATTTTATTGTGGGTTTTATGTACATCTGTTAATTTAGTATTTCTTTGTGTGTTCTGTAGACTAGTGTTCTTCCATGCCTCAATTGAGCTCAAAGTAGGTTTTGTTGTACCATTGTGATTAGAATTTAAACTAATTCAGAGACTTGTATCCTTTACTGTACATACTGTATTCTTTAATTTTTAATTTGTTGTCATTCTGTGTGTGCTGATGGCTTGGCTTAAGATTTTGATGCATAAATGAGGTCACTGTTGATCAGTGTTGCTAGTGGCTTGGCAGCTCTTTGTAAAAGCATATTGGGTTGGAAAGGTGTTTGCCTATTTTTCAAATTATTTAATAGATGTATGGTACCATTTAAAAGTGGTTGTATCTGAATTTACTGTGGGGATAACATACACTGTAATGGGGAAAAATTACCTAAAACCAATTTCAAAATGGCATTTCTTTCTATTTCAGTTTAAAAACCCAGTGCATGTACGCCCTCTGAGATGCAATAAACACCTTGAACAAAGAAATGCAAACATAATCTTTCTCTTTTCAATTATTTTTTAGAGAAAATGTCTGTTTCAAATGACACACAGCATATACAAAATATTGAAAATTTGAAAAACATTCACAGTGAGAAATGCTGTTCATGCCAACATAGTTCTGATTATTTTACAATAAATTAAAAATAAGGGGAAGAAACAGTTTAGCTGTCATTAAACTGGGGACTCTGGTTGCTGTCAGATAAACTGAAATTCCATATTTCAAAAAAGAAAAGGATGAACTTTCTGCAACTCCTATAATAGTTTTGTGAGAATTCTCCGTGAAAGTTGAAGAATAATAAGACTTTAGATTATAGTTTACACACACACTTGCCTGCCCATAAACTCAGACACACAAATCTAGAAAACGGGCTGACTTTATGCCTGTAACTCGATTGTGACCATGACTCAAAAAGTAGTCCAATCTCAAATAGAAGTATTTCTTTCTCAGCTACAAGCATATCCTTATTTCTAAAACTCTCTTGCCCTTCACTAACTAGGATTTGTATCTCGAGGACTAACTTTCAGAAGCTAGTATCTGATTATGTATTATGATTTTTGTAGATTACATTTTGGTCATATATTACTCTGTAGGCATATTGTAACAGAAGTGTGTTTTAGACTTTAATTTTAAGTTTAATACTGTATTTTTTAATAAGCTTTTTCTCTTCATTGAATGGCCCATTCAGTGGTATAAATTCTCAATAGGTGAAACTGCAAGAGCATTATTTTTAAATCTGACACTTGAACCTTGCCGCATTGAGGTTCTTGGTGGTCCTTGTACAATTGTCATATAGATGAGATGCTGAATGAGGTCCTCTGGGTACTTAAAAAATGAGTCTCTCTGGATAATTTTCAACACAGGTCCAGTTTAGCCATGATGTTCTTCCACACGTGAGCCTGCCTCCCTAGCCTCACCTCCGGCTCAGCCCCGTCCTCTGCATGCATGAGGATGTGGGCACAGGCACACTGTTCTCTGCATCACCACACCACTCCTGGGGCAAGGGGACACCGAGCACTTTGCTGGCTCACACAGGGCCCTCTGCCTGACATGACCTCACCAACTCCAGCAGTGCAGCTAAATCCTACTTGTCTGTCATGGCTCCCCACCCTACTCTTATCAACCCTTATGGCACTTAACATATTATATTATAATCATCTGTGACAGCGGCATCCTCTGGCCAGTTGTGAGCCTCAAAGGCAGGAAACATCTCCTGTTCATACCCTCAGGAACTAGCACGTCAGTGGGTGCCGGTAAGTGTTTGGGATGAATACAAGTATACTAGTTCTTAGAGGTGTCCTCACTTACCTGGACACTGCTGAGCTAATACCAATTTCTAATTCCTAAAGAGTAACTCTCCTATGGACATTTATTGTCAAATGTTAGAGTTTTAATAGCTGTCAGCTCATCCTAACAGAAGAACTAATATCAATTAAAAACTCATCTTGGGTTGAAGATTTTGAGTCACTTTTTATTTGGTATAATGGTTGCAAGTGGTTCTCTCTATATTAAGTGTCTCCTTTGTTCACTTTTGTGTTATTTGTTGTACTTTAAAAAAAAAAAAGAATAAAGACCAAAGACTTTTTTGGAGGAGTCGTGGGGTTTGCAAGAGGAGGAAAGGAGTACAACATAAAAAGAGAAATGGAAAGTCACAGAAAGATAAATTGTGTGAAGGCCTCCTTCTGCCTCTTAGGTAGACACCTTTAATAATATAGCCCCAAATTTTTGTTGGTGGAAGAGGGGCATGCTCTGGTGGCAGTGATTAACATAGTGTTTCTTGTGTGGAAGTACTGGTTCAAAATAAAAATCAGGGTCATCTTAGTTGAGAAGTCACATTGGTCTCTATTTTCAAGGCAGTGGGTTTTGTGGTAGTTTATTGTTAATCCTCTCAGGCTTTAAGAAAATTTCAATTTCTCATAGCCTTGCTGACAGATTTCACTACTGCACACGTTATCTGGATCCCCTCTGTGAGAGGAAACATGAGGGAGCTGTGTGTGAGTTAGTGATATGGTCATTAACCTTAGCTAAAGCCTCAGAACAGCAGCGCTGCATCACCTGAGTTCATTCCCACGCACGCATGCTCAGACAGTTCTGAGACAGAAAGGGCTTCTATAGCTGACTCTGTAATAGGTGCCCTACAACTCCTTTACAGACGACGGGTCTTCAAACTGGTTTCGCTCTGCACCTAGGCACTTGTTTTTGAGGCCCTCAAAAAGCTCTCATTTATATGGGTTATATCTGTCAATGCTTACTATGTTAGAAATTAAAATTGAGAAACTTTCAAATGTCTTTAATTCATTTAAAAATAAAAATATTAAGGGCCACTTGGGTGGCTTCGTCGGTTGAGTGTCCGACTCTTGATTTTGCCTCAGGTCGTGATCTCAGGGTCATGAGAATAAGCCCTGCATCAGGCTCCACACTAAGAGGGGGTCAGCTTGAGATTTTCTCTCCTCTGTGACCCCACCCCCCGTTCGTTTACACTGTCTCTCTCAAAAAAAAAAAAAAAAATACAACTCACAATTCAATACAGAGCTGGGGGATGAGTGTGTCAGCTGGAAAGGGTGTCCAGGCAGGGCACAACACCCACCAGAGTTCAACTCAGTCGCCTAGAGAATCCTTCTTAGAGTTTCCAATACCTAATGATACTTTCTAAGAACATAAATGGAAGACGATGACATGATAAATGCTTTATAATAGAATTAAGTCTTTTATCTGGAGATCAAGAAGTTTAATAAATATACTTTGACAGTGATTTTTAAAAAAAGCTAGAACTATTTAGTGATGATTGGAGATGGAAGATACTGTCGAAGTTAAATATAACCAGAAGGAACACGACATGTGCAGGTGGTAGCCGTCAGGGCTGCGAGAGCGAGACAATTTGGATTAAAAGCCTATGGCTGCAAGAGATGGCAGCCTGCAACAGAAGCCAGGCCTGCAGAAAGCAGCACCCAGAAGGGTCAGGACCTAGAAGGGTCCCTTCCCAGCCAGGCGAGGGGTACACAGTCATCTTTTCATGATGGTCTCCTCTGCTGTTAACCCAATCTTGAGTACTAGATTCATCTCCAACACACCCAAACATCCCATGGTTCGTTTCTCTCTTTCAGAGTAGAGAACACCTCTGGGGTAAGTCAACTAATTTCATAATTTATAATTGTCTTTGTAAAACCTAAACAGGAAGTAAACTTTACAGCCTGAAAAGACTTAAAAGTATATCCCAAGGAAATTTGGAATTGTTTTTTAAACTCTCTGCTATTTTGGATCACGTGGATTTGTCACTCTATTGAAAACAGGAAATGGAGTTGTGACCGTGTACGAAATATTTCAGATGTAAATTCAGGGCCAGATTTTTAGAACACCTATCTCTTCTCAGGGAAAAACAAAGCTATGGCTTCAAAGCTAAATTAAAAGGAGCATTTAGTTTTTAGAACAGAGACAAAGGTATGGTTGCTATGTGATTGGGTTCAGAATAAAATATAGTTAAATGACTTACTGGGTGGTTATGTGTTAACTAAGGGTTAGTTCACTAAAAAAACCACGTATGTTTGTTACCTAACTCTCTTGGCATTGCATTCTTTGTGTATGGATGTTATCAACCTTACTGATAGTCTACAAAAATGTTAAACATACATGTCTAAAAATAAGCTCAGTCTTTTTCCTCAAGTCTAGTTTTCTGTCTTGCTTGGTGGTCTCACCATCTACCTAGGCTCCCAAGTCTCCCACCTGGGTGACATGACACCCTCAATTCTCTCCTGCATTCAGTGGGCTACTGAATATACTGAGCATTCTGCCTGACTTGCCCTCTCCTGCCATTCCCACTACCACTTCCTTAGCACAGCAACTCCAGCGGCCTCTACACAGGGCTCTTTGCCTCTAGTCTAATCCCCACCCAAACCCACCCGAATCCAGCCTAAAGGGTATTGCCAGGTTTCCTTCCCCAAGTGCCCATCTGATCACATTTCTCTAACTTAAAAACCTGCATCAATTCCTGGTCAACTAAAGGTTAAAGTCAAAACTCTCTAACATTGCATTCAAATCCAAAAATCTTTTCAAGGCTCGAAGTCTAGCTTGGTAACCTCATTTCTTGCCATTCCTCACCAGTAGGAGGTGCTAATCTCCTATAGCAACAATCCTTAAATACTCACTGTAGCCTAAACACACCACTTACGTACTTTTGCACCCCTCCCATGGATGCCCTCCTCTCCCCCAGGTTCCCCACTGATAGGTTGGAAAACTTCAACTTACCCTTCAAAACCCAACCTAGGCGTCACCTCCTCTAAGAAATATTTCTTTTTTTTTTTTTTTTTTTTAAAGATTTTATTTATTTATTTGACAGAGAGAGAGATAGCGAGAGCAGGAACACAAGCAGGGGGAGTGGGAGAGGGAGAAGCAGGCTTCCTGCCGAGCAGGGAGCCCGATGCGGGGCTCGATCCCAGGACCCTGGGATCATGACCTGAGCCAAAGGCAGACGCTTAACGACTGAGCCACCCAGGCGCCCTAAGAAATATTTCTTTATCATATCTGCCCACCCTGAGAGAGTCAATCCTTCTCAAATGTGTTCCTTCAGCACCTTATACTGAACCTTTTCCACACTATTTTTTTATATGTCTGACTTCCTTAGTATATTATGAATTCTTTGAGGAAGGGTAGAATCTAGGACTTCACTCTATATCCTGTGTGCCTAAGATTGGACTCAATAAAAATTTGTTGAATTAAATTGATCTAACCTACATTGTGAAATGGATTATAAATAAAAATATATATATAGTATCTAATTTTCAGGAAGTATGTAAAATTGGATTTTGTCACAAATTGTAAAATGATTGCATATGCTCAAGAGTTTTGTAAATTTGACTCATTTCTTACCATCATAAAACAGTATTATAACAATGTTATTGCGAAAATGTATTTCCACTTTAGAAAAATACTGAAAAAAATACTCTGTATGTATTTGATAGTTTACCACCACTTTCATTACCAGAGTCCTTGAGGTAGCTTACAAGAACATGTATAAAGGCAGTTGAAGCCGAGAAAACATTTACCCTGGAAGAAAAAGACAAACGTCATCATTGTGCACAGAGGGAGAGCTATGGAAGGTGGAAGAACAATTCATTTAGGAAACACTGTGACAGTGGTTCCCACACCTGGATGATCATCCAGTACTTGGAGAGCTTTATCAAATATAGATCTCTGGGCCTCACTCTGGCGGATTCCAGGGTAGATCTCGGGGAGGCCCTGGAAACAGGCTTTCCTAAAATAATTCCCTAGGGCCTTCTGATGAGCAGCCAAACTTGGAAACCACTAGGCTAAGGGAAACCACTGAAATCCCAGAGATCCAGTGGAATCACAGTGAGTAGCTCTGTTTAAAACTTATGGGTGATTCCAGGGAATTTTAGAAAAGGGGAATTTTCTAAATACTTCAAAATAGGAAAGCCACAAAGAGTATTGTGTTTCAGCTAGTCTAAAAATTGAGATGTTTAGTTACTAGTCATAAAAAAGATGGTCCATATTGCATTATGATACAGTAGTTTCCACCAAAACCCAAGCTTTAATTTGAGGGTATGCGCAGGAGAGAGATGCTGCCATCTGTGGGCCTACGACGGCCCAGGACAGTGATGTGGAGCCACATCAGTCACGTGGCCGTCTGCATGAAGAGGCACAGCTGCCCATTTGGTGGGTACAATAGTGTCACTTCGCTTCCCAGGCTACAAAGAGAGCCTTTTAAAGTAAATGTTCTAAGTACAGTGGCAAAATACTAAATTCAGGTCCTGTCTCCCAAACAACATGCTTTTATTTTTAGGCAATTGCTTGATAAAGTGGAACTTTGGTTTGGCAGTAGAATCTTGTCACCAAGCCCATAGTGATTTTTTAAAAGAAAAAATAAGCAGCGTGTTTGTAGGTATCACAAAGAAAAATTTTCGAAAAATTTAAAGCTGTATCTTCCAAGATTTTTTAGCTGCAACTTTTTCTGACAGCTGATCCATTCAAAGTGGTTTTGAGGGGGAAAAAATCCATGTGTCCTCTCTCTACTATGTACTAGTACATTCTTTTCTCCTAAACCCTGAGATTTATGTTGTTGTGTGATCAGGTATGTGACTTCATTAGCAGTAGTTTAAACTCTAAGTAAAGCAAAAATTGCAAATTAATTAATGGGAGGAGAAGGGCTGGTAGGGGGAAGGTGCTTGGAACCCAAAGGGACTTCTCCTTACCATCCAGAAGCCTCAGTACTGTAAGGATTATTTTAGGAAATCCCTGAATTGCTTATCTAGTTTATAAGCTCCTTGATGGGCAGTTTTTAGAAAAACATGTTGTTGTTAGCTAAACCCCAGTAAGCTGGAAGCTTGGGAGTAACATAATGGGGGGGTAGGGGCAGGGAAGACGAGTTTCAGAGAACAGAGGCACATTACCCTAATCCTCCCAGCACACGCACCACACACAAACTCCCTGTTCGTCAGGAGAAATGATTGCTGGCCTCTGCTCATGGGAAATGCCAGTCTGTCTTTCTTTCAATTATATCAGGGAATTTCTATAATCTTATAAGACTAACTGTAACTATCAGCATATTATATTTGCTGAGCATTGACTTTATACAAGGCAGTCCAGTGTGGTTAGACAATTAAAGGTATTTTATTCCACACGCTGAATGTTTTCCATCACACCAGAGTCGCTGTACCTCTCTGCCGCAGGGCGAAGTGTAGGCGTATGTCGGCGGTGGCCGGATGACAGATTCTGAACCTGCAATAACACGTTAACATTCACAATGCACAGGTATTTTAACTGTGAAGGAGGTTGGGGGTTCGATAAAATATTTGGGAAAGATATTTTTCTTGACTTTTGAGATTAGAATTTCGTTTGAGTATGAAACAAGTCAATTATGTAGTCCGCTGATGTTTCTCTTAAAACTTTTTGAAAGTGTTAATGGGGCATCTGGGTGGCTCAGTCGGTTAAGCATTCGAGTCTTGATTCGGCTCAGGTCATGATGTCAGGGTCGTGAGATGGAGCCCCTACCACACGCCCGACGCTGGGCATGGAGCCTGCTTAAGATTCCCTCTCTCCCTCTCCCTCCCCCCCCCCCCCCCCTATGTGCACGCATGCGCATACGCGCGCGCATGCACACACACACACACACACACACTCGTTCTCTCTAGGAAAAAAAAGTTCAGCTTTTTGGATAAAAATTTTTCTATGATGTAATGCCTTCCAAAACTCATACTGAACATAACTAAATTTAATATTGATCATATAATCATTATAAATATGACATATATTGGTATGCCTCCACGGGCCAGTGTGGTTCACGTAACTAACAGCACCAAAATGATTTTGTAGTCTTTATACCTTTTTTTAAAAAGTCCTTTAGTGGTTTGCCTGCATCCTCCTTTTCTGTCAGGCTATCACTTCTTGGGATTATTGTAGACTTGCCTTGGCAGCAAGCGACCTTCTAACTGTAATTTGAGAAATTAGATCACCAAATTTGTTAAGATTATTTCTACAGCAAAAGTAATTTTGTGTCACTCATTTTGGGCCTCATATTTTTTGTTGTATTTTGGACACTTGAAATTGCCCACAAAGGAAATTCTAGGTAGCAGATCTTAATGGCATATTACAAATTGCTGATGAAATTAAAAGTAAAATATACAGAAGAATAAGGAAATGCGTGGTCATCAGGCTGAGCAAGAGCCTGGAGGAAGCTTCCAAACTCTGTATTCAGCTGTGGGAGCAGTTTCTGAAGTATTCCCTTTATCTGTGCCCAATGGGTGAAAGTGTACACACTTTTTCAGCTTACGAATCGATACATACAGGATTTCAATGACATAAATGCGAGTTTCTGTATTAGTAAAATGTTTACAAACACAGATGGGAATGTGACAGGCTTAGTTTGATAACACCACACTGGAATGCAATCATGGATCATATGATCACGTGGACTGCCGTGTAGATTGAAGTAGATGTGCTAAGTAGCCTACTTGTCCCCAGTGCTTGATGAAAGTAAGTGGATTTTAAGATGTTATTGGAAAATTTTAAATATGACTAAAGCAAAAAGATTTTAGGGGCAAATTTTGAGGCAGAGATGATCTGATTAAATGTTTACATGGCAGATGGAGAGGATGAGGGGTACCACGGATGCCTGGCTCCATCAGTTTGTAGGCCCTTTTATCAGAAACACACACATGAGTCAGGAGGGAATATTGCAAACATCTGATTCCTTAAGTGCCTTGCTTTAGTATTCCCATGATAAAATTCATTGCAAATATTACCATTATTTAAATATGTAGCTGTAGCTTTAGTGCAATATACAATTAAGACAATACCTCTAGCATTTCGGAGCCTTGTCATGTAGCACAGAATTAGTAATGCCCTGAAAGAGGAAGCCTCAAGGTTTACTTGGTGATATTTTTTAGCATGTATTGGCCACCTCCTCTGTGCCAGGTACAAGCACTCGAGGTAATGATGATGAAAGTGGTGAGAAAGAGTTTGGTTGCCCTGAGCTGCCATTCACAGCCTTCGCCTTGTTCCTCTGTTGGCTGCTGTGTTTGTGAGGTTTCCTGGGCCTGGCGCAAGGTACAACTTCTGGCTTTTGAATGGGCACCTGTTGTGGACTGACTGTGCCACCCCCCCCAATGCATACCCCCAGTGTAATGCTATTTGGAAATGGAGTCTTAGCAAGGTATGTGGGGTTAGATGAGGTCATGAAGGTGGGGCCCTTATAACGGGATTATCCCCTTATAAGAAGAGACACCAAAGAGCTCGTTTGCATTCTCTCTGAATGTTCACAAAGAAGAGGTCACGTGAGTCTACAGCAAGGTGGTACCTAGCAAAATTCCGGTGTTTAAGCCCCCCAGTCCATGGTATTTTCTTCTGGCAGCCCAAACTAACTAAGACAACACCTTACCTGGAGGTAAAGCAAACTAGCCTAGATTTGGATTACAAGCTAAATTGGCCACCGTGCTCTCGACAGTTGAACTAACTGAATCAAACTGCCAGTTATCAAACCCAGAAAGAAGTAGACAAGGAATTTCCCTCCCTAGGCTTATTTGTAAGTAGAAAAGAAAGCCATCTAAGACATTTTTTCCCCCTCAGTTAAATGGTGAATCAATAAAGAGTCGTGAATCCACCTATACACTGACCTCATCCGATGAGAACATGATTTCATGATCAATTAGACCAAATCTCCTAAGTATCTTGGAGCTTTATGATTAGGGCATTAAAGAAAGAGCAATTCTAGCTGGGGGAAAAAAATCAATTTATTAGAAATATTCTTCCATTAATTAATTGGAGATGTTTACTAAACATAAAACTATTTTTTAAGCCTTGGCAGGTTATCTTTAAAATCAGTAGTGAAAATATATTTGTTATAGTGACACCATATAAAAGAATATACGATCCTATTTCCAGGCTATTTCCGGCTAGAGATCCACATCTTTGTAATGCTCAGTGCTTGGTTCAATTGCCTTACCCCAATATTCTTAATTAAGGATCACAGTTCATTTTTGATAAGAGTAAACACCCAATTTGCTAGCAGAAGGGCAAAGAATTATGAGTAATTGAAATGCGGAGTTTGGGATAAAATGCAAGATAAACAATGTAATTTTTGCAGAATGTAACAAACTGATCTAATAATTTAAAATAGTAAGTTATATTCCTGAATTAATTTTAATAACTAACCAATATTTAAGGGGTGAAGTTTTTCTTACTGGAAAACCACTTGAATGGAATGTGATGGAGGGAAGTTAAAATCTAAATTTTGGAGTTAAGCTAAATGATCTTTATGGTCTCTTCTAATCCTGAGATTCTTCCTATGAAAAAAGAATTTCAAAGTATTTTTTCATCTACAAATAAAAAGGCTAATGATTTGTCTGGAACTCTGATCTTGCTCACATATGCATTTAAATCTTTTTTCAAAAAGAACATTTGGGATTTAAGTAAGCACATCAAAAAAGAAAAAAAAATGTTGTCTCTTCTACCCACACACTTATCCATTTGAGCAAGAAAAAAAAAAAATGAAACACATTATTTGGGTAAAGAAAAAAATCACACAAGTTTAAATTTCAGTTGGTTTGTAAATACTGTAGTTATTTGAATTCAAATCACTGATAAGTTTCTTCAGGCAGAAACTCACTATAGACCTTTGCACGCAAAAGACATCAAGAGTGTATTTTTTCAGCTATATGAAATCAATTTCTATTTCAAATCTGATAAGTGTAACAGGAAAAGATTGTGAAATAAAACTTTCTGAGTAATACAGTATACTTTAGTGGTCCTAAATAGGTCATATAAGATTCATGATTCACTTGGTAAAGAAAAGAGAATGGCAGAATAAAATAAACCCCTGCAAATAAAATAGGCTAAATTTTGTATTTTTGGAAAGTACAATGATTTTAAGGAAATCATATGTATTCAGAATTTAAGCTTCAGCTCCAAACTACTGACATCAAATACCCTAAGTTATTCTGAATTTACAGAAATCCCAGGAATTATTTTCTAAGAATCTAAGATGAAGATTGTGTGCATTTGCAAGCATGTAAGTGTGCAAAATTCATGTCAAAGCACTTGCAGTTGCAGTGATCATATAGATGTTTCCCCAAAAAAAATCTGATCAAAACTTTAGAGTCAATAGCCCTATCCCACTAGCACCAATGATAAAATACTGCTTAGTGAAATGCAGTTAGACTTAAATAAAATCATTTTTTTAGTAAACTACACAGTTAATATTCACTGAAACCCTGTATATAAAACATATATGTGGATATAGTAAGAGTTATGATTGATTTATTTTTTTAATTTTTATTGAATGGTTTTTAAACAGATTCACACTACAAAAGAATGTATACTTGTATTGAATTCCAGCTATTTTGGACAAGATATACAAAATCACTTTTTATTATAACCTAATCAAATGTTCTTTTGCATACTAATCAAGGGTATAAGTCCCCATTCTTTCAAAAAAAAAAATAACAAGTAAAATAAATTTGAACTCTGGCAGAATCAGTGACTTAGGTGAGTCATGAGAGAAAAGAATGTGTGCCCTAGAAACTGCCAAAAATAGCAGACCAGAAATTAGGTTTGCAATTACTGAATTTTATGGTGCACTCAACTGCAAATCACTAAAACCCTTTAGACATAATGGCCTGAACAAACTCACTTTTACTACCATTCAGCAAATATCTGTTCATTCAAGAAATGTGTGAGTAACGACTGTGTTTTGCCTGAAGACAGCCACCGGTTCTGTCTGCTGGGGCCGCCATGACGGCCTGAGCCAGTGTGCGGCCTTGGCGCGTGATGAAGAGAATCAGAACCTTCTTTTAAAAATTGTATGTGTAAATTATATTCATTTTAAGGGATTTATCTAAAACTGCTAGTCAGAGAAATCGCCAAAATAATATGTGTGTGGCCCTGTTAAGAAAGCTGAAATCTATCAAGGGGAAGAAGGCTCTCTCTTGAGAAAGACTAAAATTCTTGGTCCTAAAACTCTTAACACCTCATACATAGAAGACTAGCATTAAATGAAGAGGCTTTCAAAACATGACCATTTATAACTTGTGAACTGTCTTCCTTCTGCCTTCATGAAAAGTCCACGTTCTGAACATTAGTTAAATAAAAACTTGAGATCTTAAAATAATCTCAGCTTCCCTATTTTTAAACTAGATTCATTTCATAGAACAAAGTATTTCTCCCATTTTTAAATAATACACACTTCAGTTGACATTTTTTAAAGCAGTAAAATAGTTGCTAGCTTTGTTTATAAAATTTGCTGTATCTTGCAATTCTTAAAAACACCACCACCAACAACAACTAAACCAAAGTTTCTCAGACCCAAAAGAATACACTATATAAACATGGAGGGCATGAGCTGAATGGGTCCATCTCCAAGTAATACAAGCTGTTGTAAATTATTGTCTCTACCCTGACGCTAATCATGTCACTGTCTCTGTCTGTATATGCAGTTTCCCCTTTAATATGCAACCAGCACCCTATTAGATTCTTGATAGAGTAGGACCCTGAGAATAAGTCCATTAAGAAATCACATATTATTTATAGTACCAGTTTGAAGTTTTAAAGTGTCTAATCTTAAGAAGGCAGAAAGAAACAAAAGACTTCCCATAAATGATACTTATCACCCTGTAAAGAAGAATATATACTTGACATTGAGGTGCCCATCTAGTTTCAGTTATTTATACCTAAGTATTTTTTAAACAGATAAAAATCTCCTAATTTTGAAACGATAAATTTATAAAAATGTTGTTGATAGGGTTCGAGTCCAGGCATAACCTAGGAAGTGATCTTGCTACAATAATCACAACTGGAGTGCTCTGCGATTTAAATAATCCATTGACTCCTTGCAGGTTTTTGTTAGCCGTAAGTACAGTTGGCATTATTTCCATGAATCCAGAGGCAGATCTGGGCATACTTGAGGGGAGTGATGCGCACCGCCACGTTGTAGTCCTTCTGCACACCGTGGACATCCACCCACTGGTGGCCTGAATAGACCGCAATGATTTTGCGCTTCCAATTCTTCTTGTCTGGCTCTTTCAGACGCAGATAGACCCCGGAACCAGTGGAGCCTGACTCGGCGTCGCAGTATTGATAGAGGAGATCACTGGATTCGTCGGACACGCTACAAAACCTGTAGACTAACTGATCAGCCCTATCATGATCAAATCCTGAGAAGTGGATCATTCCCCCAGGCAGCTTCTTGATGGTTGGACTGATTCCTAGTTCCATGTATTTCTTTTTGTGAGCACGCTTCAACTCCAGAAGAGCATAGTCATAGTCCAAGGCAGCATCCCCCTTCCCTCCTCTGGCCCAGCCTTTGGGAATGTGCGTATTCTTGACCCGGGTCCACTGGAAGGAGGGCCTCCCCTCAGGGACTCTACGACCCCGACCAGATTCCTTTCTTCTTCTTCCAGCCTTGGCTCTCTCCAGATTGTCTGTGGTATCCTCTCGCTGGTCGCCACCATTGGCTTCTCTCCTGCTCCTCTTAGAACCCCTCCGTTTCTTGCCACCGCCCTTATTTCTCATCTTCAACAACCCTACCCTTAGCTTTTTACTCCCTTTGATGTAGTCCTTCCCATCATGCACACAGTGGGCAGCTGTTAGAACGTGGCTGGGGGAAATGAGAATACCACTGCAGCCCGTGGAGAGCTTCACGGCTGTGTTGAAAGGGAAATTGGTTAAGAACTTTTTGTCCAAGATGCTGAACCTGCTGTCTGTGCCATACACCTGTCTCTTCCTCCTAACGGATGCCCCTTTCATGCTGACATTTTGAGTGGGCTCAAGGACCACATCTTGGACTTTCACTCTGGTCAAGGTTCGGGTGCCATTCTCAAAGACAGTCTCGTAGGAAAGAGAATCTTCCAGATCAGAAAGGCTGGGAGGTGGGAGTTCTTTCTGGCATTCAATGCCACACACTCTATTGAGCACCATCTTAGCATCTGCCTCAAAGGTGGGGTTGGTAAGATGGAAAGTCCTTTCACTGACAACCCGGGGGATTTTTCTTAAGTGCCACACAAAATCCTGTTCCATTTCGGATCCATCAATGAGGGTCCACCCGAGGGTGAAAAATATCCAACAAAATAACATATTTTCCATTTTGTTCTTCTCTTTTGTCCTTAAAAATATAAAAAGAAAGAGAAGCTTTATAATGTTCTCTTTTTAACTATGTTACTTATCATTTCATTTAGGCCTTGAGTCCTTAATGTACCATCACCACAAATAGGAGTCCTTATTAGATTTTACCAAGATTAGAGAAACACCTTGCTAAGTAGGCTCACGCAGACTTCCAAAATTAGTAAATTGTATTTCACCCAATCTTCCTTCCACCAGCCCTAACCCACCATCCCCCACCCCCACCTGCCATCTCCGCCTCTACCTCCCCAGACAACCCAATGCATGGGAGGGTTAGATGGGGTGGTGAACCGGGGTCCCCTATTGCCTGAGCCACTCTCCCTTCCTAGGTCTCCTACAACCTTATTTCTAGGTGATTTAGAAATAAAGATAGCAGCAGATGTCCGGCATTTTTCCCTGCACTTAGCTCTTCAAGAGCAGGGATCATAAATTCCTCATCTCTGGAGCATAAATGCCTAGCACAGAGCTCAGAAAATGTTCATTATAATACAGTGAATTTCCTTAAACCATGGTTTGCAGACCAAGCTGCCCAATGGTGCGATGTACCATGCACTTTTCTTAAAACCAAGTTGTGCTTGGAACTACCATCTAAGCAAAGCAACATACAAAATGCCTCACTGTAGAACTTTACTGTAGATTAAAATTAGTTGTAAGAATTTAAGGCTGTGGTTCTGAATTTGCCACTTGGGAGAACATGATCATGATTAAATATAGTCCCTTTCATCATTAGTCTCCTCATCTAAGAGCAGTGTTTTTGTTAAATATGTTTTCAGTTGCCAGTGTTTGATAAATTATGTAATACCCCTTGTACTGTTTACATCTTCTTGCCCTCTTTTCCTGCTTCTCTAGGCTCACTGGCATGTAAAGCTATTTCATAGAATTGATGTTTGCCAGTTTTTGCCCTGTGTGGGTGGGGACAGTGCTAGTGTTTTTTGGAGCAGCAGTTTTGAACTTCCAGGTCACTACTATTTGTGAGCTCTGCTCCAAGTCTCTCTTTTTTTTAAAGATTTTATTTATTTATTTGACCGAGAGAGACACAGCGAGAGAGGGAACACAAGCACGGGGAGTGGGAGAGGGAGAAGCAGGCTTCCCCCGGAGCAGGGAGCCCGATGCAGGGCTCAATCCCAGGACCCTGGGATCATGACCTGAGCCGAAGGCAGATGCTTAACGACTGAGCCACCCAGGCGCCCCATGCTCCAAGTCTCTTAAACTAATAGTTAAAATATCAAGGCTTAGCATATGCTATTCATTTTATAGAAAGCTGAGACAATTCAAGGTTAGATTATTCCTACAATGCCTTTACTCGCAATGTTTTCTGAGAAGGCTGGTTTTTGGTTTGGGTTGCGGGGGGTGGTTGGCATGGAAAAAAAGCTAATGAGAAATGTTAGGAAGGGCCCACAACCCAGTGTAAGAATCTGTGCACTGTCATGAAAAGCAAAAGTTGTCTCTGAGGCAGAGCTGAATATGGGCATCTCTCTCCTCTCTCTCTCTCTTTTTTTAAGATTTTATTTATTTACTTGAGAGAGACAGAGAGAGTGAGAGAGAGAGCACTAGCAGGGTGAGGGGCAGAGGGAGAAGCAGACTCCCCACCAAGCAGGGAGCCCGATGTGGGGCTTGATCCCAGGACCCTGAGATCATGACCTGAGCAGACACTTAACTGAGCCACCCGGGGCGCCCGAATATGGGCATCTCTTGACACAACAGAGTTCATTTGGCCCATATACAAGGAGATAAGTTTGTTAACAACACTAATGACATTCTTTTGATAAAACAAAAACATTTACTACATGAACCACTTTATTGTTTAAACATGATATATTCACTGAAACATGACGTAATTTGTATCATAACGTATTTGAACATATTAAGTAAATTCAGAATAATCTTTACCATGATTTGCATCAGCAAAATTACACAGAAGTTTTGCAATTTCCATTTTTTATCTACTCATACTTGCATGCAGAGCAGTGGTGATTCTGGTTAATATTAGACTGTCTTGTTTGCTAAATAGCTTGTAATTTGTTTTACTTTGGAGACAGGGCATTCTTCTGTACAGAGTGATGGATATCATCAAAAAATCAATAAAGAAAAAAATCCACACTCATGTCACAATATTTTCTAATCATCATCATGGCAAATGTCACTTTATACAAAGCTGTAATTATATTGGTAATGATGTTGTTGAGCCAGTTAGTATTTTCTTTTGTTATCTCCAATGAAATTTTCACAATGACTCTTTCATCAATTTCATTTAATTGAATTGGAGTGAAAAAGGCTAACAACTCAGTAACTCTATTGAGGCCTTGAAATCATGTTTTAGTGGGTAGTTCCCAAGATGAAAAATTATGTCTTTGTCCAAAAAAAAAAAGCTAAAATCAGAGTTATTTGCTGCCTCTTAGCCTAAGAACAGAGCAAAATAGATTATTTTTAAAAATATATGTGTGTGTGTATTTGATGTTATCCACTTGATTCTTAGCAAAATTTCAATCAAGAAAATTTTTTGTGTGTGGGCAACAAAATGCTTAAAAAATTGATTTTTTTATTTAGTCCTTTATGACAACAGCTGTCCATTGTGAACTAACATAAGAATACACCAAAGAGGGTACCTGGGTGGCTCAGTTGGTTAAGCATCTGTCTTTGGTTCAGGTCATGATTTCAGGGTCCTGGGATGGAGCCAGGGAGTCTGCTTCTCCCTCTCCCTCTGCCCCCTCTCCCCTGCTTGTGCTCTCTCTCTCAAATAAATAAATAAAATCTAGAAGAAGAAGAAGAAGAAGAAGAAGAGGAAGAAGGAGAAGGAGGAGAATGAGAGAAGAAGAAAGAGAAGAAGAAGAATACACCAAAGAAGGGCCCCTGGATGGTTCAGTCAGAGTTGGGCAACCAGCCCTTCATTTTGGCTAGGGATGCGATCTCAGGGTGCCTGGGATAGAGCTCGGCAATGGGCTCACCGCTCAGTGGAGAGTCTGTTTCTTTCCCTCTCCCACTTCCTCTGCCCCTCCCCCCACTCGCACACACTCAGACGCTCTTTCTCTCTCAAATGAATAAATAAATCTTAAAAAAAATACACCAAAGACTGAAAGTCAGCTAAATATCCATGTTGAGAAATGCAAAGAATCACTCTGTACGTTTTGACACTTGATACTAATGATCCATGGAGTAATCAATGTGTGAAAGGCATTCCTAGGCAAAACAGAGGACATCTAAATCATGATACTGTGATATTGTTTCTCCGGTTAGGTTTTATTTTTTTTTTTCACTGCTATTTAATTTAGCCTTACAACTAAAGCTAGTTAGGGATTAGAAAGGCAGAATGCAAGTATTAAATGGTAACTGACAAGATGATCTGTTGCTACACAAACCCCTGAACTGGAACATGAATCTCAAATACAGAAGTTCACCTACTCTTTACCAAATAAAACATGCACCCTCTGCCATAATTCTCTAGGTACACTTTGAAGAAAGCCCCATGTCATGGTTAATTTTTTGTGTCAACTTGAGTAGGCTGCAGGGTACCCAGTTATTTGGCCAAACATTATTCTGGGTGCATCTCTGAGGGTGTTTGCAGAAGAGAGTAGCACTTGAATTGGTAGATTGCGTAAAGCCGACTTCCTCCTAAATGTGGGTGGGCCTTGTCCAATCAGTGGAAGGCCTGCATAGAATGAAAAGATGGACCCTCCTGTGAGGAAGGGGGAACTCCTCCTGCCTGCTTTGAGCTGGGACATTGGGGTTTTTTCCTGCCTTTGGACTCTAAATGAAACATGAACAACTCAAAAGAATGTCATTAGTATGTTAATAAAATTCCTAATCTGTGTATGGCAAAATAAACCCTGTTTATTAAGGGATGCCCAGATTGCTGTCCCAGATCAGCAGGGTCAGCATCACCTGGGATCTTGTTAAAAATGCTAAATCTCAGGGCCCAACCCAGAGCTACTTTCCAAAACTCTCCATAATGGGGGAAGCGGGGGGGATGGGAGGTGGGGTTCCCAGCTACCCATGTTTTAACCAGCCCTCCAGGTGATTCCAATACTCAGTACAGTCTGAGAACAACGGCAGCAGTAAAGGCCCTGGGGCAGCATCCTGAGCCACGCGCCAGAAGGCAGTTTATCCAGGGATGATTGCTCAACCAAGTTCCAAATGACCTCTGCTTCTTCTTTGGGTACAAAACAAATTTATTCTAAACTTTGCTTTTTTACTGTGTTAGCAACTGCTAATGTCAAACGGTTCAGCCATTAATAAAGAAAAAACATACTTTTACATAACTAAGTTAATACATCTGAAAAGATTCAAATTCAGTAGGCTGGGGGGGAGGGTGGAGGTGTGGAGAATGAGCAAAATGGGTGAAGGGGGGTGGGACCCAAAGGCTTCCATTTATGGAATGAGTCATGGGAATCAAAGGTGCGGCTGAGGGAATATGGTCAATGGTATTGTAACAGCGTCGTCTGGTGACCCTTGTGCCTCACTGTGGTGAGCACAGCATAACCTGCAGAATCATCACATCACTGTTATACGCCTGAAACTAATGTAACATTGTATGCCCACCATGCCTCAATTAAAAAAATTCAGTGGGCTTGTATGTAATGCTTCCAGCATCTGATGCTACAAATTCTGCACGAGCATGGGTTTGCCAGGCCCGTGTGGCGCCCTTTGAGGGAGTTCCGCAGCAGTGCGGAATAAAAAGCCATGCCCACATCTCGCCTCGGGCATGGGAAGGGCAGAGCCTTATCATGTGACCTCAGAATCACAGTAATAAGAGGACATGAATTTAGTTAGCCTGTCTAATTTGGCCTGTAATTTAAAATTGGACAAATGTTTAAGGACACTTGCTTCTGGAAAATCTAAGTTTGCCTTGTGGGAAGCTGTCAGTGTAAGGTAAATGATAGCTCTTACTGATAGAGCAATCCACGGTTCAGTGGACACAGCTACATGTGCTCATCATCCAAAAAAGCACCAGCTCATTGATCTAAAAAGAGACACAGTCCCAACTGGCGGGCAGCCATGACATTTTGAAAGCTTTAATGTCCCGTGTCTTCCCTCATCCTCCTCCTTTTTCCTGTTTTCCATTATAATTGTGACCTTCACTGTCACTTTCCAGATGCCTCGGATTTGGGGCTTCAAATTCCAATTTTGGTTAACAAAAGTGAGGCTGCAGTCATCGGTCTCCACCATGAGTCAGCGTACACACAGTTGATGATGGGTTGGCTCGTGGAGACAAATGGAGTGGAAGGGAACTAGGGAAGAAGCAAGAATCAGGATTTGTAGATGAATTCTTACCAACGGAGTAGCCATTAGCCATTATCTCACCTTTGTACTTGGGCTATACTAATAGAAATGACCACACGAAACTACAAGAGATAACTTACTATTACCGTTTGTTTGTTTGCTTCTGCTTTCTTTAGAAGTGTGACTGCTGATAGTATTTAGAATATTGGAGCATCTGTACCAGTGTAGTGGTTACGTGTATTGCCCAGGCAGTAGGAATATTTGGGCTCAGTCTCACCTTTACCACTTATCGGGCACATGAATTTGGGCGATTCATTAAGTTCGGTTTCAGCGTCCTCATCTGCAGAGCAGGGAGAAGAGTAACCTCTACCTCAGAACATAAGCATGGGGATTAAGTAAGATGATATGTCCAGGGAATTATCTCTGAGCCCAGAGCACAGTAAGCAGTCAATAATAGGTTCTTTTATAATTATTATTCTACTTTAATGGGTGGATTAATATCACTTTAAAATAGTTGATTACTTAAGCCAAAGCTATAGCAGTTAGCTTCCTAAAACTAAACAGCCAAATATTTTTATTTCAGGATAGTCTCAGACACACTCTCAGACTCCCTTTTTCTTTGTTTTGTTATGTTTTTTGCTCAAGGACAGCTACATTTTAGAGACTTCCCAAATGAATGCTTTCCTGATTACTCATGCCCGTGAATATCTGTGGCTTTGTCATATATTTTTCTCAGAGCTATTAAACTTAAGTGTGATTAAACATTACCCAGCCACAGAACACTCGAATTGCATTTCCTGTGTCTTATTTATAGCCTGGATCTACATTAGGAATTCTAGAACTGCATCAGGCCCTCAGCCTAAAAAGAAACAGAGTCCATGTCAAAATAATTACTCCAAGAGAGTGGTTTATAGTGAAATAAAAACCTAAGTTTTTGAGTGGGTCTACCTAGAGCGTATAGAATTTTACTATGGCATGATGTAATTCTATTCTAAGACTCAGTACCTCTTCTGTTTTTTGGGGTTTTTTTACCCTGAGAAGTGTATTGTTTAGCTTAAATAGGATAGACAGACTAAATAAATGATTACTCACTATATTAAATACTTCAAATGAATTATTTTTCCTGTATCTGAAAACAAGAATGCTGACTTACCATCAAGAATCTGCACTATGTGAGGTGATGGATATGTTAATTATCTTAGTTGCAGTAATCATTTCACAACGTGTATATATACATATACACACACATATGTATATATATTTACATGTATGTATCTAAAGATATACAATGTGTATGTATTTATATATATATAAACAACATGATGTACACCTTAAATATACATAATTTTGTCAATCATACTTCAATAAAGCCGGAGGGAAAAAAGGGAATTTGCACTGAGCTGCTCTCCCTCACCAGGGGACAGACTTGCACTTACTCAGGCCTGTCTTTGCACCGGGTCCCTTGTTATGTATCGTTAGGCAGTTGTCCAATTTCATGTGTATACTGTGCTGCCATAGAACCTAATTTTGCATGAACCTGTCACACGTCGCCCAGGGGTGGTGTGGGTCAGGGACTGCTCAGATCAATGACCTTGGAAGGCCAACACCAATTTCTACCTCGTGTGTTTGTTAGGACACAGAAACGACTGCATAGCCACTTCTACCAACATGCCTGTGCTTTACTTGGCCGTCCCCGTTTCCAGCCCTCTGCCCCCCCCAACAGCGCTGCCCGCATCCACACCTTACGTGCGGAAGCACGCACGGCCGTCTTCGCTCCTCCTCCGCCTTCAGCCTCCACCTGCCCGGGAAAAATGGACACACAACGGGTGGACACTGTGGCCTGGGCCAGACAGTCTCAATCACTGCAGACACAAGGGCTGGTTGGGGCAAAAGGCCGCAGCAGGAGGAGAGGAGTGCGAGCAAGGAGAGGAGGCAGGTGGGAAGCGAGCATCGCATGGCTTAGGTTGTGGAGAACACTTGGAAAAGCTTTAATAGTCACTCTCACAAACTGGGAGTGGATGCAGGGCAGCGTGGGTGTTTTACAAAGTCTAATTCCCAGTCCACTGGAGCCCTCACCTAACGTCACTCACTGACTGGAGTCCTGCATGGAGACAGCATTTAAGTTAAAAAGCGTATGGGATCACGGTGATGAGAAAGTAACGGTAACTAGTAATTAGTGATGGAAGGTGTTTCAGGGGTTCTGGAAGCAGTGGGCTTTGAGGGCAGTATGATTTTCAGGAAGGTTACATAACCTCTCCCAACATTATTTCCTAATATCATTGGCTAAACAGGAATGACAGTTTAGAGTATTTTGGTGAAAAACTAATATGCTGTATACAAGCACAATGCCCAGAGCCCAGCAAACACCCACAAATGACCGCAATCACTATTAATATCAAACAACCGGAACCAAAACATAGGTAGATATTTAGAAGGGATCTCATACATCTCTAACGGCTGTGCACCTCATTGTGGTATGCCCCCAAAAATGGCTCCCGAAGAAAGCCATACCTGAATCCCCAGCACCTGTGAATATGTTCCTTACAGGGTGAGGGAGGCTGCACCTGTGATTTCGTGAACAATTGTTACATGAGGAGATTAGCTGGGATTATCCAGGTGAGGCCCATGTAATCACCGGGATCCTTATAGGAAGGAGGGTCAATGTGGGCGGCCTCTAGAACCTGCATAGGGCAAGGGAACATATTCTCTCCTCGAATTACCAGAAGGAATGCAACCCCGCGGACCCTCTTTACACCTCTGGCCTCCAGAACTGTAAGATAATGTGTTGTTTTAAATCTCTACGTTTTTGATTTCTTACAGCAGCAGTAGATAAAGATAAGAGTC
This sequence comes from Phoca vitulina, assembly GCF_004348235.1. Taxonomy (NCBI): domain Eukaryota; kingdom Metazoa; phylum Chordata; class Mammalia; order Carnivora; family Phocidae; genus Phoca; species Phoca vitulina. The sequence continues at coordinate 7,546,802 of NW_022589714.1, forward strand.
TAGTTTTTACAACTGTCTGCCCTGGATGTTTAAAAAGAAAGAATAGTAGGGAGTGACATAAAGTGGAAAGGAAAAGTTTGGTTCAGAGACTTAGACATAAACGAAAATTTTCATTTTAAGGAAAATTATACAGTCCTTCATTTTCAAACTAAAAACAGAAGATCGTGTTAAAACTTTTTGGTAGCTGTGGTAGAGAGAGACAAGAACTGGAACAGGGTAGATAAATTTGTTTATTCCACAAACACATACTGAGTGCTTACTATGTTAGGCACCATTTCCAAGTTTCTTTCCTTGTTTAAGAACCTCTGTGATAATCCTCCCGACCTGCCACGCTGGAGTAGAACACTTCTAAGATACCTCTCAGCTCTAAAGTCGCAGGCTAAACCACAGATGAGAAAACACGTCACTTAGTCATGAGTGATCCTCAAGAAGCTTAAATGCTGGTCCCCGGGGTAGGAACTTGCCTGCTGTTCGTACTGCCACCACTAGATGGCAGCACTAGGCTACTGATGGCAAATCTAAAGTCCTGCACTGAAATTGTTTACATTCACTGAGCTATGATACAGAATTTATTCTAAAAGCATGTAGGATTCAGCAGGGGGATAAAGTCCAACTGGATAATAATATACTAAATGGCTGTCACATATGGAATTTATCACATTTAGAAAACCCATCTACAGGCCACAGAGCCTATCCTGATGAACTGAGGGCTGATGATGCTGTCTACAGCCAGACAATTTTCTGGCAGGTGGGTTTTCCAAAAACCATTATAGCACCAGCACCCTTCCACTCTGACCTACAGCACTGCTAAACAGTCCCTGAAAATGTGCTGCAAGTCGTTTCAATACAAAGGAAAATCTTCAACTTGCCAACTATTTCACATGTTTATCAAACACTTTATATAATCCATTACCAAAGGAGAAGCTCTCCACTGACGCAACGCTGAAAAGAAATGGCAAGAAAGTTCATTGACAGTGCGCCAATTTCTATTCAAAATACCATACCGTAGCACTATTTTCAAGTTGAGTTTCAGGAATGGGGACAAAGTAATGTCTGCTTTAAAAATTTGGCAGTACTCGAGGGCAGGAAGATGGTAAAGTGACACAGTTAATTATTTTACAGTAACCCACAACTTCTGTTTCTCATCACAATAAAAAATAAAACCCCCTTTGTTTTTTAGCTATTTTTCCAGGACATGGACATTTCAATTTATGTAATGGATATGCTGTGTGTAAATCAACTTTGGGGTGAATGGCACTAAGGGAGCCCCAGGGGAACCCTCTGCTGGCTCGCTCATACACGGAGATAGGAAACTCACGGCATATGGCTCCTGACTTAGTTTTTCTCTGGCAAGTTGGCCTTTCAGAGCCAAGAATATATGTAAATGTACGAGCCTCACGACTCTGCAGGCTTTAAAGCATCTTAGGATCACAATGTGGCTGGCTAATCGTGGGTCGGTTTAACCTATTTGCAGCTCTGGGGGAAAATAACTTTTATACCCACTCATTTGGCTATGCTGTTTCCCAGCCTCTCATCTCCGATTTCTCATCTGCAAAGTTAACCCAAGGCCAGCTGAGGTGGCTTCAGCCTCCAGAATTCCGAGTCTGATCGTACTGTTCACATGCAATATGCTGGCCTTGGACATTCGAGCACCGGCCAGAGAAAGATAAATAATGGACTCGATAGGGAAAATTAACTCACATTAGCAATTGTTTATTTTAACATATAACGAGCACATCCCATGTGCTAAGCTCTAAGCTAAACAATCTCACATTTAAAAGCATGAAAAAGCGTCTCAACAGTGTACAGGTTTCTGAGTTGTCTGCAAGGAAAGTGGGCAGAGTATCCATGCTCAACCTCCTCTTGCACTAAGGGGGCTCCTCTAATATCTCCTAGTAAAAATAAAATTCCATATACTTGGCCACTGCTTTCAAGCCTAGATGTCTTATTTGGCTGGAACTTTAACATTCTCTCTTCTAAAGTATAAACTAGATTCTAAGCACAATGCTCCAGGATTATAGGACTTTTATAATACTCTGTAGAGACAAATGTACTGGGATAAAGTGAAAATTAATTTTAGAAGTGAGAAGGGTTAATAAAGGGGGGAATAACTAGGTAGGACAAGCAGCTTCTTTTCAAATCAGTAACAGTGTAAAAAGGGCAAATGATGCTGGGGGGAGAGTTTCTACAACTTTTCAAAAACTGTTTAATTATGGAAAATTTCCCGACTACACAAAAGTAGAGGGAAAAGTTTAAAAAAAAAAAAAGTAGAGAAAAAATGTAACTCCATATGCCCATCACCCAGCTTCAATTACCAAGATTTTGCCAATCTTGCTTTGTCTATCCCCCCTTATTTGTATTTTAAAGCAAGTACAAGACTGTTCACTTCCATTTCACCTTCTCATTTTAAAAATGTTTTTCACTGCTCCTTTTGCTGCCCCGTGCAGCCAAGATGATGAAAGACAGACAGAAAGTCAGAGAGAGATTCCTAGCTTTCATAGTAACCCTGCCAAAGAGGCTTTCAACCAGAGTAGACTTTCCAAGAATGGTTTTACACCTTTTTCAATGGCATCTGTTAATAATCATAAAAATACAGAGGGTCCCCTCTGGTACTGCTTAAGTAGAAAGAATTCCATTTAGAGTCCAATGCAAACACTGTTACTGTTAATATTTAACTGTGCAGAGGCCGGCACTCAGGGCTGCCTACCAGGAGAGTAGTTTCTTTGAGGACTTAAAGTGCTAAGTTTGATCCCTATCTTTGGAGCCCTTCAAAGAAGCTCTCCTCGGGTGGGTCTGCCTTTCTCAGGGAAACGTCCAGAATCTTGGGGTTTGCCCTGTCTGCGGGGGGGGCTCCGTCCTTACCTGCGAAGCTTATTCGGCGCTTGGGGCGCTGCCCAGCTCGAATCAAAGGCCCCGAGGCGGTCAGAGCGCGGGCCAGGGCGGGCGGGGGGTGCTGCCGCGAGCCTCGCGGACCCGCCCGCACCACCAGCGGCTCGTGGCGGAGACTGCGGAGGAGGCCTGCGCCGAGCCGCGCGCGGGCCGGCACATGGGAGGGGAAAGGGGGAGATGACGCGGGCGGGCGGACGCAGGGGGGGAGGCGAAGGAGGGGAGGAGGTGGGCTAGAGGAGAGGCAGGGAAGGAGGGAGGGGGAAGGAACCCGGACGCCGGGCTGGGCCGAAGGAGGGGGGTTCCTCGGACGTGCGGAGCAGACGGGCCACCACCTCTCACCCCAGTATCTTTGTCCCCAGAGTGAAAGAATGAAGCACGAGGAAAAATGCACGGGTCGATTCACAAGAGATGTCTGTCCTCGTGATAGTGTGCATCCCTTGCACGCTATCTCAAGAAGAGACTTGAAAGTTGGGGAGGAAGGGTGATGGGAGTGTGTGGGAGTTGTTCTTTGAGTCTCACTACCCCCGGCTCTGTCTAGACTCCAGCCATCTAGAAGAACCAGAGCTGTTTTCCCACCCCCAGCCCAAGCCGTCTCTGTCGGGGGTCTCGCTTCTTGGGACGTATCCCCCACAGGGCAGATCCCACTGGTGCGGGTGCCCAGGTGCCCCGTGTGAGGGCTGCGTCTAACCTCAAGTTCCCGCAGGCGCCCACGCCGGGGCTGGGCGGCGGGGTCCCTGCGAGCATCCTGTGCCGCCGCCAGGGGGAGAGCGTCAGTTTCCGTCCGTCCACAGCCTAGTTGGCTTTTTCTGTTTTCCAAGAGTTTCGGATTCTTGCCCACCTCTGTCTTACCAGCGTGCTAACCTCGTCCTTTCTCACTCTCCTCTTAGCAGACATACTCCTTTGGAGTGCGGACCACCTGCAGAAGGGAGTCTCACTGATTCAACATCTACTGAACTGCTACTGGGTGGCAGGTCTGGGGCAAGATGCACCTATACCAAGTACAAAAACTGGGTCCTGGCCCTCAAAGTAGGGAGATCAAAGAAGTGCACAAATATTTATAACACAAGGTCTTCGCATATTCCATAACACTTGGCTCATTAGTGGGTTATTTCATCTCTCAAGTTTCTATGTATTTTTTTAACAAAATGAAATCAGAATATTTATATAATTTATATATAAATTAGAGAATTTAATTATTTATAGAGAATATAAACAGAATATATATATAACTTAGCATTTTTGTATATGCACTTACCCATACAATTAAAATCCATTAATACTTTTTATCTGGTATACAATAATTAGTTCTGAAGCTCTCTGTCTCACTAATTAGGTCATAATCTTCATAGGCATCTTTGAATCCCCACCTTCTGCCACAGAACCTGGCATATAATAGATGTGGAGTATGTATCCCATTGAAAAAGTTTGCCAGTGAAATTGAGTGTGGGGTAGTCCTAGAGAATGCCCAGAACTCAGAGTGGGAAGTCCCATCTGACACTAAATACCTGTGCCCTGGGCCTCATTTTCTTCAACAATAGATCCAGAAGGTTGAGCTGGGTTGTGGGGGGGGGGGGGCATCCTACAGTCTGCACTTCTCAAACATTAGGGGATTCTAACACTGCATAAATCCAGAAGGATTTAGTGCGAGCGCAGGTCTAACTCCTTTCATTTAGTCATCGCCCCAGGTGAAACTGACTCCATGTGCTCTCACACTTTCAGGGCCCCCTTCCTGAACCTTATACCCTGAGCACTCTTCCCTACCTCCCCCCCCCCCCCCCCCCCCCCCCCCCAGGTTTACTGAGATATAAGTGACATATAACACTGTGTAAGTTTGAGGCAAACAGTGTGATGATTTTTTACACACACGCCTTGAAAAATGTTTACCACAATAAGGTTAGTTAACACATTCTTTACCTCACCGCATTGTCATTTTTAAGTTGTTATGGTGAGAACATTAATGCTTTATTCTCATAGCAACTTTCAGAATTACAATATTGTTAACTATAGTCACTGTGCTGTCCACTAGATCCCTGAAACATAACCATCTTATAACTGAAGGTTTATACCCTTTGACCAGCATCTCCCCATTTCCTCCCCAGCCCTCAGTCTTTGGCAACTACTCCATTCTACTCTGCTTCTGTGAATTCAATGTTTTTAGATTTCAGAGCTCTCAAGTCTATCCACGTTGTCTCAAATGGCAGGATTTCTTTTTTATGGCTGAAAAATATTCCGTTAAATATATAAACATATATTTTTTTTATTTTAAGTATATTTATATATATAAAACCTTTTCTTTATCCATTCACCTGTCAAAGGACACTTAGGTTGCTTTCATGTCTTGGCTACTATAAATAATGCTGCAGTGAATATGAGTGTGCAGATCATCTCTTTGAAATAGTGATTTCATCTTCTTCACATATATACCCAGAGTGGAATTGTTGGATCACAGGGTAGTTCTATTTTTAGTTTTTTGAGGACTTCCGTACTGTTTTCCAGAGTGGCTGCACCAATTTGCATTCCCACCATCAGTGAACCAGGATTCCGTTTTCTCCACATCCTCGCCTTGTATCTTTTTGATAACAGCCATTCTAATGGGTGTGAGATATTTATTTCATTGTGGTTTTGATTGCATTCCTCTGATGGTTAGTGATATTGAGTTCATTTTCATGTATATTTTGTATATCTTCTTTGGAAAAATGTCCATTCAAGTCCTCTACCTATTTTTCAATCAGATTATTTGGGGTTTTTTGGTATTGGATTGTATGAGCTCCTTATATATTTTGGATATTAGCCCCTTATAGGATACATGGCTTGCAAATATTTTCTCCCATTCAATAGGCTGCCTTTTCATTCTATTGATGGTTTCCTTTGCTGTGCAGAAACATTTAGTTGGATGTTGTTCCACTTACTTATTTTTACTTTTATTGTTTGTATTTTGGTGTCAAATCTGAAAAACTGTTGCAAAGACCAATGTCAAGTAGCTTTCCCCCCTCTGTTTTCTTCTAGGATTTTTATGGTTTCAAAGCCTACTTTTAAGTCCTTACCCCATTTTGTGTTAATTTTTGTGTGTGGTGTAAGATAAAGGTCTAACTTCATTCTTTTGCATGTGGATATCCAGTTTTCCTAACACCACTGGTTGAAGAGACTATGCTTTCTTGAGTATTCTTGGTTTCCTTGTCATATACTGGTTGACTCTGTATGTGTGGGTTTCTTTCTGGGCTCTCAATTCTGTTCCATTGATAAATGTGTCTGTTTTTGTGCCAGTACCATACTGTTTTGATTCCCATAGCTTTGTACTATAGTTTGAAATCAGGAAGTGTGATATCTCCAGCCTTGTTCTTTCTCCAGATTGCTTTGGCTATTTGGTTTTTTTGTGGTTTCTTAAGAATTTTAGGATTCTTTTTCTATTTCTGTGAAAAATGGCATTGAAAACATCATAGGGACTACATTGAATCTATAGATGACTTTACATACTATGGACATTTTAACAATATTAACTCTTCTGATCTATGAACTCTTCTGATCTTTCCATTTATTTTTGTCTTCAGTTTCTTTCCTCAATGTTTTATAGTTTTTGGTGTATAGATATTTAACTTGATTGGTTAAGTTTATACCTAAGTGTTTTATTGTTTTTGTTATTATAAATAGAATTGTTTTTGTTTTCAGATACTTTGTTAGTGTATAGAAATGCAACTGATTTGTGTACATTGATTTTGTTTTGTTTTGTTTGTTTGTTTCAAGTTTTTATTTAAATTCTAGTTAACATATAAGGTAATATTGGTTTCAGGACTAGAATGCAATGATTCGTCACTTACATATATAACACCCAGTGCTCATCACAAGTGCCCTCCTGAATCCCCAGCACCCATTTAGCCCATCCCCTACCCACCTTCTTCCATCAGGCTTCAGTTTGTTCTCTATTGTATATTGATTTTTGTATCCTGAAACTTTACTAAATTGCTGTATTAGGTCTAATAGTTTTTTTGGTGAAGTCTTTAGGATTTTCTATTTACAAAATTATGTCATTAGTACACAGAGACCATTTTACTTCTTCCTTTCTGATTCAGGTGCCTTTCATAATTTTTTCTTGCCTAATTCCTCAGGCTAAAATGATCAGCAATATGATGAATAGTGTGGTGAGGGTAGGCACCCTTGTCTCATTTCTGATCTTAGAGGGAAAGTTTTCAACCTTTTACCATTGAGTATGATGTCAGCTGTAGGCTTGTCATATATGACCTTTTATTATATTGAGGCATATTCATTCTATACCCAATTTTTTTAGAGTTTTTTTCATGAAAGAATGTTTAATTTTGGTAAATGCTTTTTCTGCATCTACTGAAAAGACCATTCGATTTTTGTCTTTTATTCTATTAATATGGTATATCACTCATTTATTGATATGCATATATTGAACCATCCTTGCCTTCCCAGGATAAATCCCACTTGAACATGATGTATAATCCTTCTAATGTGATGTTGAGGGGTGCTCAGTTCAATGGGTGTCCAACTCTTGATTTCAGCTCAGGTCATGATCTTGAGGTCGTGAGATCAAGCCCCGCATCAGGCTCTGTGCTCAGCAAGGAGTCTGCTTGGGATTCTCTCTCTCCCTCTCCCTCTAGCCCTCCCCCTCCTCTTTCTCTAAAATGAATGAATAACATCTTTTTAAAAAATAATGTGATGTTGAATTCAGTTTGCTAGTATTTTCTTGAGAAGTTTTGCATGTATATTCATTAGAGATCTTCACCTGTAGTTTTCTTGTAGTATCCTTGTCTGGTTTTGGTATGGGGTAATGCTAGCCTTGGAAAACGAATTTGAGAGTGTTCCCCCTCTTCAATTTTTTTGAAAAGTTTGAGAAGAATTGGCATTAATTCTTCTTTATGTGTTTGGTAAAATTCACCCATGAAGCCATCTGGTCCTAGGCTTTTTTTGTTGGGAAGATTTTAATTACTGCTTCAATCTCCTTACTTGTTATTGGTTTGTTCAGATTTCCTATTTCTTCATGATTCAGACTTGGTAGGTTGTATTTTCTAGGAATTTATTCATTTCTTCTAGGTTGTCCAGTTTGTTGGCATAGTCTCTTATGATCTTTTGTATTTCTGTTGTATCAGTTGTAATATCTACTTTTTCATTTCTGATTTTGAGTTCTCTCTCTCTCTCTCTCTCTCAATAAGTCTAGCTAAAGGTTTGTGAATTTTATTTACCAACTAAGAAAACCAACTCTAAATTTTGTTGACCTTTTCTATTGCTTTTGTATTCTATATTTCATTTATTTCTACTCTAATCTTTGCTATTTCCTTTTTTTCTATTAACTTTAGGCTTAACTTCTTCTTGTTTCTATAGTTCTTTGAGATGTAAAGTTAGGTTGTTTGAGATCTTTCTTTTTTCTTAATGCAGACATTTATTACTATTAACATTCCCCTTAGCACTGATTTTGCTGTATCCCATTGGTTTTGGTATGTTATGTTTCCATTTTCATTTGTTTTAATATCTTTTTATTTCCCTTTTAATTTCATCTGTGACCCATTTGTTGCTCAGAAGTGTGATGTTTAATTTCCATATGTTTGTAAATTTTCCAGTTTTCCTCCTGTTACTGATTTTTAGTTTCATACCATTGTGGCCAGAAAACATACTTGATATGGTTTCAATCTTAAATTTGCTGAGACTTGTTTTGTAACTAACATATGATCTATCCTAGAGAATGTTCCATGTGCACCTAAGAATGTGTATTCTGCTGCTGTTAAATGGAATGTTTTATATTTGGCTGTTAGGTCCATTTGATCTAAAGTGTAGTTCAAGTCCATTTTTTCCTTATTGATTTTATGTCGGTTGATCTGTCAATTGTTCAAAGTGAGGTAGAAGTCCCCTGCTATTATTGTATTTTTTTCCATTACTTCTTTCAGATCTGTTAGTATTTGTTTAATATATTTAGGTAATCCTATGTTGGGTGCCTGTATATTTACAATTGTTATATCCTTTTGATACATTGACCCCTTTCTCATTACATAATGACCTTCTTTATTTCTTGTTACAGTTTTTGACTTGAAGTCTGTTTGTCTGATGTAAGTGTAGCTACCTGCTCTATTTGGTTTCCATTTGCATGGAATATTTTTTTTTCATCCCTTCACTTTGTGCCTATGTGTGTCTTTGAAGCTGAACTGAGTCTCTTGTAGGCAGTATATAGTTGGGTCTTGTTCTTTTATGCATTCAGCCATTATGTGCCTTTGGATTAGAGAATTTAATCCATTTACATTTAAAGTAATTATTAATAGGTAAGGACTTACTATTGCTATCTTGTTCATTGTTTTCTGGCTATTTTGTAATTTCTTTGTTCTTTTATTCCTCTTTTGCCCTTTTCTTTTGTGAACTGATGAATTTTCTGTAGTGGTATACTTTGATTCCCTTCTTCTTATCTTGTATGTATCTATTATAGGTTTTCATTTGTGATTACTCTGAGACTTACCTGAAACATCTTATAAACATAACAGTCATTTTTAAGCTGATAACAACTTAACTTCAACCACATACCCTCTACTCTTTTATCAGCTCCCAACACTTTTTAAGTTTTTGATGTGACATTTACATCTTTTTATATTATGTATCTATAACATAGTATGATAGCTATAGCAATTTTTATTACTTGTGTCCTTCAACCCTTATTCTAGAATTAAGTGGTCAACACACCACTGATACTACAGTATTAGGATGTTCTGGATCTGACTATATACTTATCTTTTCCAGTGTGTTGCTTATTTTCATGTTTCTAGTTACTTTCCTTTCATTTCAGCATTTGTTATAAGGCAGGTCTAGTGGTAATGAACTCCCTGAGCTTTTGTTTGCTTGGGAAACTCTTTATCTGGCTTTCACTTCTGAAGGAGAACTTTGCTAAATAAAGTATTCTCGGTTGTGTGTGTCCTTCTTTCAGCGCTTAGAATATGAACCCATTTTCTTCTGGTCTGCAAGGTCAGTGATGAAAAGTCCACTGAGGGCTAAGTATAGAGGTGGGTGGCAGCACCAGTTCCAAGGGAGCATGTGGTTTGTTGCCTCAGGCCATGGCCTCAGGGTCCACAGCATCGACAACTGCATGGTCCTGGGTGAGCACTGCATGGTGTCCGCTGAGAGTGCAAGAGTTGTTGGAGTCCTCAGCAGCACCTCTAGGTCCAACAGCTAAGGACTAGGGCAAGCACTGGTAGTGGCCAGAGCCAGTGGTAAGCACACGCTCTGCTGTGGGGGACAAGTGCAGGCGCTTGTGTTGTGGCAGGGGCTGGTTTCAAAAACACACATAGTGGTGGGGGCCAAGGCAGGTGGCAGGGGCCAAGGCCCCCTACTGGTGTACTGGCAACTCCAGGGGCCCTAGCTATTGGCATGCACCACTGTGGCTGCTGTGTCTTGCCATGGGCACACAGCAGTGGAGGCTGGTGATGGAGGTTGGGCTGGGGCATGCAAATGCACAGCTGGAGGGGTTAGCTGCAGGTAAGCACAGTGGTGCAGGCCTGTGACAGAAAACAGGGCTTGACCGGGGCCCATAAGCAGCAGCAGAGATTCTGGCTGTTGGCATGCTTTCCCATAGCTGCAGTCTTCTCCCTGGGCACACGTACATCAGTGAAGGTCAGTGATGGGTGTCAGGCTAGTAATAAGCAAGTGCCCAGCTGGAGGAGCTAGCCTTGACCATGCACAAAGTGGTGGGGGTCAGCACTGGGATGTTCTTTCTTTCCCTGCGAGGGGAATTCTATTCTTTTCTTTTCTTTTTTTAAAGAAGTGTTTATTTATTTGAGAGAGAGAGAGAGCAAGGGGAGGGGCAGAGGGAGAAGAGTCCCCAAGCAGACTCCCCGCCATGAGATCATGACCTGAGCCAAAACCAAGAGTTGGACACCCAACCGACTGAGCCACCCAGGCTCCCCAGGGGGATCTCTTTTTCAGCCTGGAAGTTTCTTCTTGGTGTGGAACAATGCTGGCTTAGGAGATGGGATGATGCAGGCAAAATCAAGCTTCCCTGTTTGTGCTGTTTGTTTCAGTGTGTTGCTGAAGTTTCTTAACTGACTTCCAGAGCTCTTCCAGATCTGTTTTATTCATGGAGAGCTGCCTAGTAGTTGATCTTTGTGGGGGAAATAGAGGCTAGGGTCTCCTACTCTGCCACCTTGGTGACATCACTTCTCAGTCTACCCCAAGCCCTATTGCACTTTATTTCTGCATCTCTTTGAGGTTGTCTTAGCATCAACTTAACTTTTTAAAAATGAATTAATTACTTCATTTCTAGCATTCCCTCCTCTGGCCCTGATGCTTGATAACTCCCACTTCTCTGGTTCAGGATTCTGGCTTAACAAAGATTCTTTCTCCTGGCCTCACACAATCCCTCAGCTTTCCGGTAGCCTTGTAAAAACAATTGAGCACCCACATCCAACTACATCACAAATGGGCCCCTTCTAACTCCTTAAGTTCCCCGTGCTGGTCCTGTTATGATGATCTTTACAATTTCCCACTACTCTACAACCAGTTTTCTACATGAAAATGGACACTTCATACTTTCCGACTCCTACCATTTTAGTAAATAATGCATTGTAGGGAATGTTATCAGTTTTTTTAAAAACACACACACACATTGAGGTTGCTAGCCTTTCCCCCCAACACTCCTAGACTTGATGTTCCAATATTGTGACTATCATGACCAACAATTTTATGAAATTACTTTTAATACAACCCAACCTCTCCACTAATGCACCAACAGAATTCATAACTACCCATCCTTTGTGGGCCCCTAGCTTAATGGGGGCCTTGGCATAAACTCTCCAGATATGAACCAAAATGCTTGGATACATCTCGTCACATTTTAGGGCATTGGGAATATTGTGATTTAAGGAGAAGTGGTGATCCCTGTCATTCCTGTTCGTGATTAAAACTATACCACTTAGCTTTTTTTCCCTAGACTTGATTTCCCAAGAGACTCTGACCAAAATAGAACAGCTCCCTTATCCAAAGCTAAATCTTATTTGTTATGGAAATGTACTTGGAAAGTTTTAGCAATGGAAAGACAGGAAGAGGAGATGCTTCATGGTCTATGGTCAAGGTCTAAGTGATGACTCAACCTTGTAGAGGGGGCATGATGTGCTGTGACTGGAAGCTTTTCTGTTAACTTTTAATCCCAAAGTTTGATCAAAACCCTTTACCCATTAGGGAGTATGGATCTGCATGTTTAAAAACCCGGGGACTTTTGGTTAAGACAGACTGAGTACATTAAGCAAGTGTAATGGTAAGACAAAGTAAAAGATAATATGGCATTTGTCCTCAGATTAGATGTACTCTGACAGGAGCTACCCACAATCCGCTCATGTGAGGAGTGGTTGCTGGCTTTCCACACACCTCAGAACCACTGACTCTCACCATCCTTCTGTGTGACCTGAGGAGAAGAAATGATGTGTTCCCAAATGAAATCTGAAAATTGGGTCCTTCACTGAAGCCATGGTGTCACCCTTCTTCCATATGGGACCTGCTCTCTCAGATAGGCAGTGTTGTTTTCTTCCTCCTTTGTGCCAGCCTGGGATCTGGGTACTTACCACACTTTTTTGGAATTATTTGTTCCCATGTCTGCCCCCCAAACTGGATTGTGAGAGCCTCATGGGCAGCAAAACTTTTATATCTCCAGCACTAAGTGCAGAATCTGGAATTTAGATGCTTAATGAACAAGACTGAGAAAATGCGAAAGTCTCCAAGAAGGGACTGGCATTAAGGATTCTCTGCCACGCTCATCTGTAGTTTAGAGAGCAGAAAAGATTATCAGAAGAAACTGGATTTCCCACAGAAATCACTGAGACTTAACCTAGAACCATCACAAATAAGTATGAATAAAAAACCTGAAGAGGACATGAACTCCAGGCAGCATAGCTAGGATGAAAACATTGGGCCCCAACCAGAAGGTCTCTCAGAAACAGGATTTCACAGGACATTGCTGGAACATAGAGACTCTTGTAAAGCTGAATTCATAGGAATGTAAATTGAGGCTAATAGGGCACAATCATTTATGCTTCAAGCTTGGATGTTGATGGTAGCATTCTTCTATTATTACATGTATTTTTATTCAGGAAATAGTGATAAATAACTAATGGACATGAGCAAGCTTTCAGTAAAGAACTTTATCAGGGTCAAAATGGTCCTGTGCAAACCACACTCTTCATCGTGTATCCAATCAGGAAGAGTAAAGTTCCTCCTCCTTCTACATGGCCCCAGGATATGGCACTGAATCCATCTTGGGCTTGTAACAACAATGCTCTCAATGGAAATGTAGTTGAAGTTGGAAAACTAAGGTTTGAAACTGAACACTACCCCTTATTAGCTATATGATTTGAGGCAAGCCACTTAACCTCTCAAAGCCCATGTTCCCTATTCAAAAAGTTGGCATGATAAAACTTGCCTGGTTATGAGGCATAAATGCAGGAAGGTATGTGAATGTCTTCAACTGTGGCCTGGCATACGATGGGCGTGCATTAAATAGAGCTAGAATTCCAATTCTGTAGATCCAGAGAAGTGGTCCCTGAATAGAGTTGTATGGGTGACATCTGGCCGAGGTCACTACTTCACTCCCAGAGGCCAGCAGGAGCTGATTTCCGCGCCTCCACATGACTCCTAGGAGAGGTAATAGACCAGGGACCTCCAATGTCAGCTCTACTCTCTGTTACGCTTTCCCTTCTGTTCTCATGCCCCAACACTCTGACTAGATCCAAGGACAAAGCCTCAGTTAAATCCAACAGCCTTCACACTGAAGTTACCTCCCAGAGGATGAACACACAAGGAGTGACCACCAGAGGTCAGAGTGAAGGGGCATGAGGAGCTGGGCAATGGGAGATGGGAATAACAAACAGACCGAGCCCCATTTGATTCTCAGGGTCAGTGTTTCTGATTGCAGATGTTTTGGTGTAGCTAGTAAATTGGAAGGTTACCATGAGAATTCTAATGTCCAGTTTTTGTGCGTGAAAAATTAGATCAGGCGAGTCTGGTCCACAATCCCTCCTGGTGATAATTGAAGCTAAGTAGGAGCTAACAATTCAGGTGGAACAGGTCCTCTTGAGTTTGACAGTTGTCTCCTTGCCTTACTGTTTGTCCTGTATCCAGTCTAAGTATTGGTTTCCATTTGTCGTCTCAAATGCATTACCATTTCTCTTAGCCAACTGGATTATTTACAGGGTAAGGAGCTTCCTAAAAAGATGAGGTCAGTTTGCATAACACTCCTTGAAGCAGAAGCATTTGTTGTTAGGAGAGAGAAATGAAGTGAAAGAGAACTTGAAGTAGAAAGAACAGCAAAGAGGTATTAAATAGTTCAAGCTAAACATTACAGACGTTCCAGCTAGGCAGGAACCCTGGAGCCCTGGAGATGGGGAGAGGACAGGGTCCAGAGATATGTTGGGGATAAAATTCAGGGAGTCGGTGACTGAACATGGAGAGCAAATGAAGGGAAAGGATGATTTTAGAGTTCACAGTAGGTCAAGGCTATGTACAAGGATATTTATTGCTTTGGTTTTTATATAGTAACAGAAAAAGAGAAAACAAAGTGAATGCTCATCAAAGCAAAATGGTACCATGGTGTACCTGTACTCTGGGCCATTATGCCATCAGGAATAAGTCAGATCCAAACCAGCTGCCTTGGAGGGAGTTCCTCAAAGTGTAAGTGAAATACACTGAAGAACATATATCAATGATCCCATTAATATAAAAGCAACAATCAGAAGACTGAAATGTGTATATATATGCAGATATGTATACATCCATAGACACGTACGTGTGTGTAGGATTATGTGAATGAAATGGAGGAGGCAGAAAGACAAGAGCAAAAAAAATCTATATTATAAAATGTCTTTGAATTGTTAAAGAACATGTATAATTCCATTTTTGTCAAATTGCAAATGTAGGTATAAGTGTACAAAAGATGCACACACGAAATGGTTATACGGAGTTTGAGAGACTCCAAGGGATTTCAATTTTCTTGTATTGTTATAGATTATTTATAAAATTGGTATAAAAAACCCACCCTCTATGAACATAAAACTGCTTAAAAACAAAGTTTATTAATTTTTTACAAATCCACAACAGACCTATTTTCATCATAGACACGCACAAATCAAGGTACAGTTTCCAGTCATTCAACATTCCTCTTCTATTAGGTGTAAAGCCCACCACGGCTGTTTACCAGCTAGATGAACTGAGGCAGTGTACGTAATCTCTCTCTCAGCCTGACTTGTCTTATGTGAAAAATGGGAATGATTATCCCAACCCTGAAAGGCCGTTTATAGGATCAAATAACAGAATATTCAGAAGTGCCTGGCCCCTAGTAGGCTCTGCTCAGATGACAGCTACTCTTTTAGTGCTCTTAGAAAACACTCTCTACCCCGCTCTCAAGGGTAACATGACTCATTTCAGCCATGTCCTTGAGGTCCTCCCTAACTTCCACTGATACTTTTCTGTCCATATTCAGGGGTAATTGTTCCTCCCCTTTTCTTTAGACTTTAGTCAGTGACTTGAAGCCAAGGAAGGAATTCTTGGCCGCTGGTCAGTGAGCAAGCATCAGGGCTCACCCATAACTTCTTCCTTGTCCTATTTCTGGTTGATCTGACTTCCTAGCTTAACACTTACCGTTAAATTCAAAGTAATTTTTGAAACTCCTGTCCACATTTAATGAGTAAAAGCCTGTGTTTGCAGGTTTTGCAAGTTTTATTTTTGCGAGTTTTGCCACAATGTAAAGAAAAAGACCAAAAACAAATGTGGGACTTAGGCGCAACAGCATTACTAAGTGCTCAAGAACGAACCAATGGGTTTACAGAGCTGCCCTCCCTCCCAGCCCCATCCAAATAGACTAGAAATCATTTGAACTTTTGATGCAACTATGGTCAAATCACTTTGGAAGAATTGAAATTGCCTTATTTTTGCATATTTGTTCAGGGTCTACACTTGGAGAAACCAGAGGTACTGAGATATTCCAGGTAAAGCTGCACTGTGTTGGCTCTGAAGTTGCCTAAGAATTTCAGATTTTTTTAGCAAAGAAGTTACACATAAAGCTGGATAAAACCTAACCATTCAATTTTCTGGGTTCTCTGTTTTATTTCTAAAATATATCATTGATAGAGGAAAAACACATGAACAAGTTTATAAATGTAAATCCCAGTCAACTGAAAGTTTCCCTCAAAATTTGCTTCTGTAGCATACAATACATTAGAATGAGTCTGTCCTGGCCCAGAGCTTTCCAAAAGGAACAAGAGCCTTTTTATAACCAGGAGTTTGGACTTTTGGTATTTCTTGAAGTTGTTGATTTCGTTCGTATTTTATTTGTGAGAGAATTCTATTTCTGAACGGAGTCTCCTTTTTGTCTCTAAATTACACTTTGGTCTTCTTTACAGCAGAATATTTTAAATATTTTGGAAAAACAAACCTTCAATTGTGGCCACTTATGGGTAAATATTCCATTTGGTTTACCATGATTAATATAAAGACAGAAACCAACATTTACTGTTTTTATAATGCCTTGGACATTGTTCTAGACCAGGATTTCTCAACCTTGGCACTGTATTTTGGACTAGGTAGTTCTTTGTTGCTGGGGTGGTGAGGGTGCTGTCTTGTACACTGAATAAGGTTTAGTAGCATCATCCCTGGCCTCTACCCACTAGATGCCAATAACGCACTTCCACCACCACCCCCTACCACCAGCTGTGACAACCAAAAATGTCTCCAGTTATTGTCAAATGTCCTTTGAGGGGCAAGATCACCCCCAGTTAAGTAACCACTCCCTCTTCCAGATGCTTTTACACAAATAATTTTATTTGCTCTTTACAGCAGAGACTGTATGAATTCACTTAATTTTCCCACATAGGTCACATAGTGGGTTAGTGAGTGGGTCTCTAGGACTCAAATTTCAGTTGGTATGATTCCACAGCTCTTCCTCTTTTAGAGATCATGCTGAAGAAAAAAAAAGAGAGAAACCTGACTTAAGTTCAACATTTCTTAAAGCATAAAGGTTATTCTGAGTGCTATTTCTAATATTTTCTACATCTCCAAATCCCATCCTTGTCCCCAGGGTGTGCTTTTAGTTGCCAACAACCCCCAGTCTTCCTTCCAACAAATCCCTCATTTTTCCCTGAGAGATCAAAGTTCTCTGACATGAGGGTTTTTTTTTCCCCCAGCTTTTTCCTCTTCCCCTCAAAATTCTTTTGTGATGGTTAATTTTATATGTCAACATGACTGGGCCATACTACCCAGATATTTGGTCAAAATTCTAGATATTTCTATGAAAGTATTTTTTAGATGAGATTAAGTCAATAGACTTTCAGTAAAGCAGATTGCCTTCCATAATGTGGGTTGGTCTCTGGAAGAAAAGGGGATTCTGCTAGCAGACCACATTAGGGCTTGAAATGCAATTCTTGTCTGGGTCTCCATCCAGCCTGTCAGCCAACCCTGAAGATTTTGGATTTGCCAAGCCTCCACAATCCCATAAGCCCATTCCTTAAAGTATATCTCCTTCTCTATATATACATCCTATTGGTTCTGTTTCTCTGGAGAACCCTGATACATGTCCCTTTCTGAAAAGCCCTTCCCCTGAAGCTGCTTTGCATCTAAGCCCAAACACCCCCTTCTCCACAAAGTCAGCACTATGAGCCTCTCTCCCACTCCTGCTGGTGTTCTTACCATACGATGTTTGAAATGTTGGGATTTCTGTACTGGGAAATAAGGACCATCTCTATTTCATTGTTACATTTCCAATATATGTCTAGCACAATAACTTGAATATTGTGGATAATTAAGCTTATTCATTTGAAATGTCAAAGTTTTTCTCTAAGGTTGAAAACATCTGAAAAAATGCAATAATAAACATTTCCTTTTGATATTGCTGGACTTAGATGTTTGAATTTGAACTCGATTTATTGAAAACATCCTTTCTGGCGGGGGGTGCCTTGCTGGCTCAGTTGGAAAAGCATGCAACTCTTGATCTTGGGGTCCTGAGTTTAAGCTACACATTGGGTGTAAAAATTACTTAAATAAAAAAACTTTTAAAAAATTAAAAAAACACAAAATATCCTTTTTGGGTAATTTAATCCTCTTTTCTCTCAAAAAAAAGTTTTTCAGAGTTGCAACAAAAGAGCAACCCAAATGCAGAGACCTGTAGTTCTGTTTATGGAATTCCAAGATCAGAGAAATCATTCCCCAAATCCAAGTGGTGATGAATAGACGTGTGGTGAGTGGCTGGCAGACCCTTTTATACTTTACTACAGGTTTAACTCCTTCACTCCTGCCCATGATGCCTAGTATGTCCTTATAAAATTTAGGACATTAGAAAAAAAGTGAATCAATTATGTGTCTCATTAGGTTTTTTTTTTAAGTCAAAAAGGAAAGAAAAAAGCACCAGGGTGCAAGAGGAGGAATATCTCTGCTGTTGGTGAAAAAGTTATATTGAGTAGAATTTTGACCTTTAGGCTAAAAACTGAGAGTGAGTTTTAAAATAGACACATTTCTACAGAATTAAAAGGAACTTTTAAAAACTCAGCAGAGGGGTGCCTGGGTGACTCAGTCAGTTAAGCATCCGAGTCTTGATTTCAGCTCAGGTCATGATCTCAGGGTCATGAGATCCAGCCCTGAGTTGGGCTCCCCACTCAGCGCACAGTCTGCTTTAGATTCTTTCCCTCTGCCCCTCCCCCCCACTTGCTCTCTCTCTCTCTCTCTCAAAATAAATAAATCTTTTAAAAAAACTCAGTGGAGATTTGCCACTGATGCTTCAAAAAAGTTTTTAGCAATATTCAGATGCCCTAAATTAAAGAGAAAAATAAATTACTCACAATAACACAAATACCACAAGTCACATCACTTTCATTTTTATATTTATCTCTGGTTCTGTATTCCTTATCTATATAGATTTATAATTTTTTCTAACATTTTGTTATAAAATCTATCTCTATCCCTCTTTTTTTAAAATACATTTCAAAATAAGTTTCAGACTTCAGTATACTTTACCAAGAACAAATGGAATTTATTCCAGGTATGCAAGGCTGGTTCAACATTTAAAAACCAGCTAGTGTAATCTATCACATCAACAGTTAAAAAAGAAGTCATGTGATCATATTAATAAATTATAAAAAAGCTTTTGACAAATTCAACACCCATTCTTAATAAAAACTCCCAACAAACTAGGGATATAGAGGAGATTCCTTAACTTGATAAAGAACACCAAAAATGCATTGCTAAGATCATACTTAATGGTGCTTTTTCCCCTAAAATCAGGGACAAGACAAGGATGTTCCCTCCCACCTTTCTCTCTTATTCAACATCATACTGGAAGTTCCAGCAAATGCAAAAAGACAAGAAGAGAAAAAAATAAATGGATTAGAAAGCAAGAAATCAAGCAGTCTTTGTTCACAGGTGGCATGAATGTCTATGTAGAAAATACCAAAGAATGAATTAAAAAAACTAAAAACTGCTGGAACCAATGAGCAATTACAGCAAGATTATAGGACACAAGAGCAATAGTCCAAAATCAATTATTTTCCTACAGTGATAAACTATTGGACTCTCAAGTCTTAAAAAAAACATCATTTACATGAACACTAAAAAAATGTTTTAAATAAATACTTAAGTATAAATCTAACAAAATATGTATAAGATCTATATGAGAAAAACTATGAAATTCAGGTGACAGTAATCAAAGAATATCCAAGTAAATGGAGAGATATCTTTTTAAAGATTTTTTTCATTTTTAAGGAATCTTTACACCCAATGTGGGGCTCGTACCTACAACCCCAAGATCAAGAGTCACATGTTCTACCAACTGAGCCAGCCAGGCACTCCATGATAGTCTACGTTCATGGATAAGAAGACTCAATATTGTCAAGATATCAGTTCTTCCCAACTTAATTTATAGATTCCGCACATTCTCAAAATCCCAGAAAATTATTTTGGTGGCTATGAACAAATTAATTCAAAAAGGTATATGGAAAGGAAAAGACCCATAATGACCAACACATCACTGGCAGGGAACAAAGAGGAATGATACTACCTGACTTCAAAACTTAGTATAAAGCTATAGTGATTCACACAGTTAGATGGTGAAATAACAGACAAATAGACCAATAGAATGAACAGAGTAGATAGTCTAGAAATAGACCCACACAAAATAGTCAACTGATCTTTGACAAAAGAACAAACAATCGAGGGGAGAAAGGGATTATTTTTTCAATAAGTGGTGCTGGAAAAAAAAAATAAGTGGTGCTAGAGCTACTGGATATCCACATGAAAAAAAAATCTAGACCCAGACCTTATACCCTTCACAAAAATTAACTCCAAATGGATTACAGATGTAAAGTGCACCATAAAACTTCTGTACGATAAATAGGAAAAAAATTTAGGTGACTTTGGGTTTGGTGATTACTTTTGGATACAACACCAAAAGTATGATCAATGAAAGAAAAAATTGGCAAGTTGTATTCCATTAAAATTTTAAACTTCTGCTCCGTAAAGGATACATTCAGTAAGGAAACAACCAATTAAAACATGGGCAAACAACTTGGATAGACACCTCACCAAAGAATACATACAGATGGCAAAACATATGAAAAGATGCTTAACATCAGGAGTCATTAGAGAATTACAAATTAAAACAACCACTACATACCTACTAGAATGGCAAAAACCCAAAGCACTGACAATACCAAATGCTGATTTGGGTGCAGGAACTCTGTCATTGCTGGTGGGAATGCAAAATGGTACCACTACTTTGGGAGACAGTTTGGCACTTCCCTCTACTTTTATCAACTGCTCCTATGCTCCAGCTTTCAATACTGGTGCTGGTCTCTCAGCTTCCTTTTCTCCCCCTCTCTGTTAGATTCTGTATAACTTTTCTCCAATACATCTTCCAGTTTATTTTGTATCCTTTCTTGTTAAACCCATCTACTGATGTTTTGGTTTCCCCAAAACTTTTTATTTTGGAGAATTTCAAAATTCTCCAAACATACACAAAAATAGTAGAATAGAAGGAATGCCCACATCCCCACCACCTGCTTCAACCATTGTCTTTTTTCATCTATACTCCCACACATTTTCTCCCCATCCAAGATTATTTTGAAGTGAATGTGGTAATCTTAAAAGACTACTTTGCACATGTTGCTATCTCTCCTCGCTAGTCGTTCTCTGGCCCCTGCTTGTTTGTTCAACCTCAAGGAGATTCAGTAAGAGCCTTAGGGTATAATAGGAAAAGAACAGGAAAGTATAAACTGCCCAGGCAAAGAGAAGCTGACATTAGAGGTCTCCAGGGCTTTCCTGAGAGTCATGTGACACCACAATCAGCTCGGGAATACAGTGTGGTAGTGACATCTGTCGTATTGCCACCTGTTTTACTCTGCTCCTGTGGCCACTCCTCTGGATCCATGGCTTGTGGCTCAAGAAGTTGGGAGTTCTGTATTTGTATTGTACTACTTTCAAGACAGACCTCAGATAATTCTTTCAGACACATTTTGAGGAATGTGAGCTCACCAAGATACAAGACACACGAGCAAGATTCAGGAGAACTAGCCCTACAAAGATTGCAGATACTGGAATTATAAGAAAAATTTTAAACAAATTCATTTCATACATATAAAGAAATAAAAGAGAGAATTGGAAATATGCATAAGGATGAAGAGATTGGTTTTTTTAAAGACCAAGATATTTGAAAAAAGAACCAAAGCGAATTATTCAAAATGAGATTATGATAACAGAAATGAAAAGCTCAAGAGAGAATGTCAAAGACGAGATAGTCATGCTAAAAACATTGAACCTGAATGTGATTAAACCTCTAATTTTTACTATCAGTTGACAGGAGCTGGAGGAACTAAAGCAAGATATGCAATTGGCAAAATCCAAACGGTAGAAAATTCTACAGAACAAACAACCCATTTTCTTAAAAAATAAATTGCAAGGAAAAAATAAAATATGGAGGAGAACCTATTGGTTAAATGGCAACTTAGAAGGTATTTACAACTATTGCAATATTCATACTTTATTTGGATTCTGATTCAAAGAACTTATTTAAAATATGACACTTATGATACAATTAGGAATTTGAACTGTTACTGGGTATTGAGCCTACCATCAATGCATTAACTTACTGCACAATTTTGAGCAGAATTCAGCCATTCAGCATTCAAAATTCAATTTTGAGGGGAATACAGCTTGAGTGTATTTCTTACAAGTTGAAGATCCCATTTTTTTCTTTTTCTTTTTGTGTTTTAGGTAACAATTTGTCAAAATTTTACAAATTTATATGGCTTAAAGATTATTTTAATATACAATTAACGTGCAAGTTACTTATTATAGTTTACATAGAGTAAAATACACAAATTTTAAAAACACCACTTGATAAACTTTTAATACTTACAAATTGGTGTAACTACCACCAATCATAATGTAGAAAGAACATGTCTATCTTCCTAAAAGAGTTCCCATGG
The DNA here is from genome assembly GCF_004348235.1 of Phoca vitulina. NCBI lineage: Eukaryota > Metazoa > Chordata > Mammalia > Carnivora > Phocidae > Phoca > Phoca vitulina. The sequence goes on from NW_022589714.1 coordinate 7,569,133, forward strand.
TATCTTCCCAGACAATAAAACCAACCCCGAAGGAGCCACCATGCTAACTTCTCTCACTGTGAAAATAGCTTTGTCTGTCCTAGCATTTCATATAAGTGGAATCATACAGTACGCACTGCTTTGTATCTGTTCTATTTTGCTCTCACCATGTTTTTCAGTTTCATCCATGTTTTTATATGTTTCTTTTTTATTATTGTGTAGCATTCCATTGTATGAATATACTGTGACCTGTTTCTTTCTTCTTGTGATGAATATTTGGATGTTTCCTGATTTTTGACTATTATAAATGAATATGCAATTGAATAGTCTAGCATAAGTCTTTTTATGGACATAGTTGGCATAGAAAAGGCATTTGTTTAACTCTGAATGGAAACAGCCAGAGAGCAGTGTATGAGAGTCTCAATTGCTCCACATCTTGTCAACACAAGTAACTGTAGGTTTTCTTAATTGTAGAACTATACTGAGTGCATATAGAAGGATCTCATTGTGTTTTTAATCTGCATTTCCCTGATAAATATTGTTGTTAAATATTTTTCTAATGCTTATTGGCTATTTATACATCATCTTTTTTTTTAAAGATTTTATTTATTCATTTGAGACACAGAGATACAGAGAGAGAGAGCATGAGCAGGGGGAGAGGCAGAGGGAGAGGGAGAAGCAGGCTCCCCGCTGAGCCAGGAGCCCAATATGGGGCTCGATCCCAGGACTCCGGGATCATGATCTGAGCCGAAGGCAGACACTTAATGACTGAGCCACCCAGGCGCCCCTATTTATACATCTTCTTTTGTGAATTATCTCCTTAAATCTTTTGCCTTTTAAAAAATGGTTTGTTTGCTTTATTGTTATTGAATTGTAAGAGTCTTTCATATATTCTGAATACAAGTCTTATGTCAGGTATATGTATTGTGAACACATTCTTCCAGCCTCTGGAGTGTCCTCTTCACTACCTAAAAAGTATCTTTTGATGAGAAAATGTTGAAATTTTGAGGAAGACCAATTTGTCAATAAAAAATTTTTTTGGTTTGTGCTGTTTGTGTCCTATTTTAAAACTCTTCTCGAGGTAGTTTTAGCTTTCAAGTTGACATCTGATCTCCCTAGAATTGATTTTTGTGTATGGCATGAGATAAGAGTCAAGTTTTATTTCTTTTTCATATGAATGTCCAGGTGCTCTAGCATCACTTATTAATAACACCATCCTTTCTCTTTGAAGAGTATGAATGTCCTTTAGTAAATCAAGTGAACATATATACCTGGGTTTACTTCCAGACTCTCTTCAGTTCTATTGATCTGTTTGTCTATCTTTATGCTAATATCACACTGTCTTAATTACCAAAGCTTTGGGGTAAGTTTAAAATCTGTTAGTGTGGGTCTTCCAATGTGGTTCTTTTAAAAATTTTTATTTATTTATTTGAGAGAGAGAAAGAGAGAGTGCATGTGCATGTGAGCAGGGAGGGGCAGAGGGGGAGGGAGAAAGAATCTGAGGCAGACTCCACACTGAGCACGGAGCCTGATGCAGGGCTCGGTCCCACTACTGCAAGATCATGAGGTGAGCCAAAACCAAGAGTCGGACACAGCCAACTGAACCACCCAGGTGCCCCTCTTTTTTTTTTTTTTTTTTAGATTGTCTTGGCTAGTCTAAGTCCTTTGCATTGCCAAATAAATCATAGATTCAGATTACTGATTTCTACACACACAAAAATTAACCCTGCTAGGATTTTGATTGGGATTGTGTTACATCTATGGATCAACTTGGGAAGAATTGTTATCTTAATATCCCATCGATGATGTGTCTCTTCATTTATTTAGGTCTTCTTTAATTTTTCTGAGCAATGTTTGATACTTGTCACTGTATAGATCTTGCATACTTTTTAATTTTCTTTTTTAGCTTATTTTTTTTTCTTTTTTAGCTTCTTGAAGTGGAAGCTTAGATCATCAATTTTAAAACTTTCTTTTCCAACATACGTGTTTAAATGTATAAATTCCTACTAAGCATTGTTCTAGTTGTATCTCACAAGTTTTGCTAATTTGTATTATTATCCATTCAAAATAGTTGAATTTGATTTCTCTTGTGGTTTGTTCTTTGGCAAATAGATAATTTAGAAATGTGTTGCTTAATTTCTAAACATTTGGGAGATTTCTAAATTTTTGTTACTGACTTCTAATTTAATACCATTGTGGTCACAGAACATACTCTGTGTGATTTTGGTCCTTTGAAATTTATCAAGACTTGCTTTATAGCCCAGAATATGATCTACTTTGGTGAATGATCTATGTGCACTTAAATAGTATGTATACTTTCTTCTTTTTCATAGTTGCTGGCTGTAATAACCTATACTATACAAATGTCCATTTAGGTCAGATTGTTTATATCTTATATATTGTTCGTAATTTTTGTCTGCCTTTTCCACCCATTATGGAAAGAAATATTTTAAAATCTCCAATTCTAATTATGGATTTATCTACTTATTTCTGTCAGTTTTTACTTTCTATTTGAAGGCATGCTATCAGGCACATACCCATTAAGGACTATTATAATGCCCCTCTTTGCTCCTGGTAATACATTTTGCCTTAGAGTCTACTTTGATATTATATCTGCAGCTATAATTTTTATAAATATAACCTTAATTTTTAAGCTTTCCTATGATTAGTGTTTACATGGTTTATGGTATTTATGTTTTCATCATTTTACTTTTCAACTGTTCTATGTCTTAATATTTAAAGTTTGTGTCTTATAAAAATATTGTTGAGTCTTTTTTTATTTAATCTAGTAATATCTGCCTTGTAGTTGGAATGTTCAGTCTTTTCATATTTAATGTAATTACTGATATGATTTAAAGTCTACCATCTCAGTATTTGTTTTCATTTGTTTCATATGCTTTTTTGTCTTTGCTCCTCCTTTGCTGCCTTCTTTTGGATTAGTCAAAATTTCTCCCCCTCTATTTTACCTATTCTATTATATTAACTTGGGATGTTCTGATGATCTAGGGAATGAATTACTAACTCAAAAGCCCTGTGCACCAAAATTCACAGTCACACTTCTTACCTTTTTGCTTTTGCATTGTAATTATAATTTTTGCTATGTGAAACTGTTTGGCTTCCCACTACAAAGTATGTGGTCCATATGTATAGATATGTGTGTGAGTGCGTGTATGTGTTTGCATATGTGCACGTCTTGTGTGTGTGCATATGTGTGCACAAACATGTAGGCATGTACGTGTGCCTGCATTTAGAGCGTGCCATGTGAATATTGCCTCAAGTCCTAAGTAAATAAGTGATGAATTTTAAGAACATATTTCATAATTTCATTATATCTCTTCATTAACTTCTCAGTACAGTGAAGTAATCCATTAAATGACAACATAATGGTCTATCCAAACGAATGGCTCTGTCAAACTGTTTTAACTTGTAAGCCAAAATTTAACTCAGGTGTTAGGAGAAAAAAGTTGCATGTTCATAAAATATCTCCAGGAGCACATATGAATGATGTCCTAATTTAATTCAGTATATATTTCCATAAAACCTTAGGACGATGAAATTCATGAAAGCCACGGGAGGGTGACATGTCATCCACTTCTGTCACCAGAGAAACATAGACTGTTTCATTTTCATGTGGACTTTTTCTTTTCTCACTGATTTCTTAAGAAAACACCTTCCTCTCCCTCTGGTGATGTGGTCAAACTTTGTTTGGAGTGCTTCAGGGGAAGAGAGACTTTAGGCAAGGTTTGGGGCAGGCAGCCTAGAGGAACTTGGTGATGGACACGATCAAGCCTGGCAGCACCCGGTAGGACGCAAGGCTGTGCATGTGTGGGGACTGCGTTTAACCAAGGGTTTGTTTGCCGAAATGGTGAAATTAAACTTTGGGGAATTTTGAGAAATAATTTGTGAAATGTAATTGTAACGAAGATCTATTTGTTGTGGCTGAGGTCTTCTCTAGAAGCAGGAATTATATCGATTTCTTTTACCTTGATGTGGCACTGTGATAAAGACAAAAAGATATATGCGTTCAATAGATAAATCCACGATTTTTAAATACTTGTCGCACTAGGTATTCTGCCAGGTCCCATGGGTAATCTGAAATGAAAGAGTCCATATTACCACTGCACAAAGACACGGTCAAGTCGATGGAGCTACAATATGAACACAAATAACCATAGGGTAAGGTAGGAAGTGGCAGGAACCTGAATTTCTGGAAAAGATTATTTTCACCAGAGGCTGGGATAGATCAAAGAATGCTTCATGAAGGAGGTGACATTTGAGATGGGCCCTAAAGGAGCAGTAGAATCTGACAGGTATTATTAAATTTGATAGAATTTGATGGCATTGAAGGTATTATCAGAGGTAGACACATGGCCAAAGGTATAGTGATGGGTATAGGGAAAAAAGAACAACTCTGTTTTGTTGGTACATAAGGTATAAATGGGAAAGTAGTAAAACAAACAAAAAAAGATAAGATGGACCATATCGAAGAGTGTTAAATGTCAAGCTGTCATTATTACTAATTAAACAATCAACTTTTTCTAATTTCCCTCACAATGTGTTTAACATAGGAGTAGTTGCTATGCAGAAATACAGAAGAATGACCATTCATGGTCTATATGTGTATAGGAAATAAAATACAGTTCCCCACAATTTAAACTGTCTCCATTCTTTTCAACTTTATAAATATTTTGGTTTTTAAAAATGCTTTGTTTATACTTATATTCAGTTATAGTTCTATTTAACTTTGTATTTATATTAGATTTATATTTACCTATCATTTACAAGCACATTAATTGGAAAGCTGGTTCAAATAGCAAAATAGTTTTCCATTGATCTGTCTGTGGCTACCTTTGTCAGTAACACCTGCCTGTGCTACCGCTTACTGACTGAGCTTCAATCTGCCAAGATCACAGAGATTTCCGTGGCCCTTGTTTTCTTCCCCTAAGTCTTAAGCATTCAGGACTTCATGAGCCAGATATACTAGCCCATATTTAACATTAAACATCTAGGACATATATGGCCACCATGATATTCTATTCTATATTCTCCCTAGTTTCAGTCTGTGGTAGGTGGAATTTGGTTCTCTAAATTCCTGACTCCTGGTACACATATACTCTCTTCCAGTTATTCAATAAAGCACTAATCTAGGTGTCACTGGAAAAGAATTCTACAGATGTAATTTAAGGTCCCAAATCAGCTGACCCTAAGATGGAAAGATCGTCTGAGTGGGCCTGACCTAATCATATCCATCCTTTAAATCTGGCTCTAGAGGTAAGAGAAGAAGATTTTAAATACAAGAGGAATTTAACAAGGGAGAAAATCCCAGTTGCTGGCTTTGAAAATAGAAGGGGTCATGTGACATGGAATAGCTAGGAGCTGAGAGTAGCCCCTGGCTGGTAGCCAGCAAGGGAAAAGGGGACCTCTGTCCTACAACCTGAATGAGCTTAGAAGAGAATTCTTCGCCAGAGCCTCCAGACATGAACTCAGTCTAGCCAATATTTTGATTTTAGCCTTTGAGGTCCTGAGCAGAGAACCCAGCCATGCTGTGCCTGGACTTCTGACCCATAGAACTATGAGCTATGGGTGTTGTTCGATGGGTGTTTAATGAAATGGGTGTTGTTTAATTTTGGGGGGCTTTTATTTTTTTAATATATATTTTATTGAAGCATAATTAACATACAGTGCTATATTAGTTTCATATGTACAATGTAATGATTCAACAATTGTATATATGACTCAGCTCTCACCCTAAGCAGCAGTCACCATTTGTCACCAAACAATGTTATTACAATATTATTGACTATATTCCCTATGCTGTACTTTCATCCCTGTGACTTATTTATTTTATAAGTGGAAATCTGTACTTCTTAATCCCCTTAATCTATTTCACCCATCCCCCACTCACCTCTCCTCTGGCAACAACCAGTTTGTTCTTTGCATTTGAGAGTCTGGTTTTTTGGTTTGTTTGTTGTCTCTTTGTTCATTTATTTTATTTTTTAGATGCCACATATAAGTGAAATCATATGGTATTTGTCTTTCTCTGTCCGACTTATTCCACTCAGCGTAATATCCTTTAGATCCACCCATGTTGTTGCAAATGGCAAGATCTCATCCTTTATAATGGCTGAGTAATATTTCATCATGTATCTATACCACATCTTCTTTGTCCATTCATCTATTGATGGACACTTGGGGTGCTTCCGTATCTTGGCCATTGTAAATAATGCTGCAGTAAACAGAGGTGCATGTATCCCTTTGAATTAGTGTTCTTGTATTCTTTGGGTAAATACCCAGTAGTGTAAATGCTGGATCATAAGGTAGTTCTATTTTTAACTTCTTTTTTCCATTACCTCCATACTGTTTTCCAGAGTGGCTGCACCAGTTTACATTCCCACCAACAGTGCGCAAGGGTTTCTTTTTTCTCCATGTCCTCGCCAACACCTGTTATTTCTTGTCTTTTTGAGTCTAGCCATTCTGACAGGTGTGAGGTGAGATCTCATTGTGTTCTGACCTGTAGAACTGGATGCTAATGAATGGGTGCTGTTTTAAACTGCTAACTTTGTGGTAATTGATTATGCAGGAAAGTGGCCCATCTCTCCTATATCTTCACCTCCTCCTCTTTATTCAGCACTGACTATTGCATGTACATTGTAAGGCGCTATTCTCAGAGAAAAACCAACTTGCTTGCAGACATGTTCATTTTTACCAGGAGTATTTGATGGGTACATTTTTCAACTAATGTACCCCAGCAAGGTTTCTAAATTTTTCCTTTTCATCTTTTTTCAAAAGCTTGAAAATATTTCAAGCATAAGTAGAGAATATAGCAAACCACTTTGTACGCATTATCAGGGTTAAGAAATAAAATATTACTGACCCATATAAAACTCCTGTGTACTCTCACCCAGTCCTGTTCTCCTCATTTCAGATAATCACCATCTTGAATTTGATGTTTCTCATTCCATATGTGTTTTTATACTTTTTAAAAAACATGTATGTATCCATAAATAATATATAATACTGTTTTGCCTGATTTTTAACTTTACATAAATGACATCATGTTGTCTGTGACTTTCTGCAACCGGTTTTGTGTATTTTGTGGGTTTTTTTTACTCAATATTATGTTTTTGTGAACAGTTTCATTTTATTTGGGTACCTAATATTCCTGGCTGAATGCTAGACAGTGCCTCTCCCAAGAATTTATAAAGACACTGGGAGGAATGACACATAGGCACCAATGGATATGAAATAAAGTTTATTACTCACACAAAAAGGGCAAAAGGAGCCCCTAAGGAGAAGGGGTCAGGGTCAGTCAGAAGTGAAGAAAGAATGAAGCCAAAGGAATGGATTGGGCCCTTATGTTGGGTAGGAGATGAGACTAGGGAAGAGTTATTTTGTACAGACTGGGCTTTGTAAGGTCTGAACTGCCCACTGGTACAAAGGATGTGTGGTGTGCCCTAGCTGTCTTATCTAGGTTACCCAGATGTGGGACAGACAGAGAAGAGGAGTAAGGATCTAAGTGCTGTCAATAGTCAACCAACAAAAATAGAGTAAGCCTCCGGCTCCTGGGTGACTCAGTTGGTTGGGCATCCCACTCTTGGTTTCGGCTGGAGTTGGGACCTCAGGGTCGTGGGATTGAGCCCTGTGGCAAGCCCCTTGATGGGCTCCGTGTTCAGCGTGGAGTCTGCTTGTCCCTCTCCCTCTGCTCCTCCCCCTGTTCACGCACTCTCGCTATAAATAAATAGATAAATAAATAAATAAATAAATAAATAAATAAAATCTAAAAAAAAATAGAATAAGCCTCTTTCTAATAGCAATGTTGGGAGATACAGTTCTAGTTAGCTCATTTTCACTGTATATTTTGTGATTATATCACTATCAGTTCCTCTGTTCATGAATATTTAGGTTAAAAAAATTAAAGATGTATTTATTTATTTATTTATTTGAGCGAGAGAGCTAGGGAGAGAAAGCATGGGGGGGTGAGGGGAGGGGCAGAGGCCGAGGGAGAAGCAGACTCCCCACTGAGCAGGGAGCCCAACACAGGTTCCATCCCAGGACCCCGGGATCATGACCTGAGCTGAAGGCAGACACTCAACTGACTGAGCCACCCAGGCACCCTGAATACTTAGGTTTTTTCTAATCCTTAGCTATCTCAAACAACGCTGCAGAGAACATTTTTTTACATGACTCCAGGTATATGGGAGAATTTCTGGGTCATAGGGAATGTATATTTTTCAATTTCACAGGATACTCTCAGTCACTCTCCAAAGTGGCTCTACAAGGTAGCATTCTTGTTACTTGTGTATGCAGTGCTCGTTTCTTTACCTCCTTCCCAATACTTGGTATTGTCAGACTTCTACATTTTTGCCAATCCAATGGGTGTGAAATAGAAGCTTATTTTTTATTTCATTTCTTATTTACCAATTACCAATAAGATTAGACATCTTTTCCTATATTGTTCATTCAAGTTTCTTATTCCTTACATTGATCCTCTGTCCTGCCCTTTGATCTTTTATTCTATATTTTTAAATTTTATTTTATTTTATTTTTTTTATATTTTTAAATTTTATCTGTAGGACCACTTTTACATGTTTTCAATACTAGTCCTTTATCAATTATATGCTTTGTAAATAAATTCCTTCACCTTGGGGTTTATCTTGATCTCATTTATGGTGTCCTTTGGTACACAGAAATTTTTAAATTTAATTTGGTCTAATTTATTCATCTTATTCCTTATGGTGTGTAATTTTTAAATCTTATCTAAACCATCCTTTCCTAACTCAGGGTCATAAAGACATTTTTCTATATTTTCTTCTAAAAGTTTTAAAGTTTTTCTGTCCACATTTACATTTTTATTCACCTGAAATGTGTTTTGGGGAAAGATATGAAGTAGAGATTGAGATATTTTTTTTTCCCAGTATGGAAAGCTAGCTATCCCCATCCTATCCCCACTCATTTGCAACACCTCCTCTGTTACATAACAAGCTTCCATATGGAAGTGGGACTATTTATAGGATAGGCCTTCCCTCAATCTATTTGTTTTACCCTTGAGCCAGTCTTACCTTGTCCTAAACTACACTGTCCTAATCACTGTAGCTTTAGGATAGAAGATACATGATATTTTGAAGAGTGAATCCCCCTTGTTCTTCTTCAAAATTATTTTGGCAATTCCTGGTCCTTTGCTCATTCAAATGGACTTAAGAATAATTCTGGTTACCTTTTATCAAAAAAGTCTGTTGGACTTTGGATTTGGGGAGAACAGATGTCTTTGTGTTATTGAGACTTCCCATCTGTGAACATTTCTTTCTTTAATATCTTTCAAAAGATTTTTTTTTATTTTTCTGTTATAAAAGCCTTACATACTTGTTAAAGATTTATTTCTAGATACCATACATGTTTTATTGATATTATAAATAACATCTTTAAAATGATATTTTTGAACTATTTGTTGCTGGTTTGGGGGAATGTAGTTGGTTTGCATAACCATTCATCTGTTGGTTCCTTTGCGTATTTTTATGTAGAAAATCATATAAGTTGAAAATAATGACAGTTTTGTGACTTTTTTGCATACTTATATCCCTCTTAGCTATATAATATTACTATATATAGTATAGTATATGGTAGAGTATATTACATGGGATATCGATCTATATATACAGTTGGCTCTTGAACAACATAGATTTGAACAGGTCCACTATCGTGCAGATTGTTTCCAATAAATACATTATAATACTATAAACGTAGTTTCTCTCTTTTATGGTTTTCTTAATAATATTTTCTTTTCCTAGCTTTATTTTAAGAATACAGTATATAATACATATAACATACAAAATATGTGTTAAGTGACTGTTTATGTTATTCATAATGCTTCCAGTCAACAATCCTTAGTACTTAAGTTTTGAGGGAGTCAAAAGTTACATGTAGATTTTCAGTCACATGGGGGTCAACACCCCTAACCTCCATGTTGTTCAAGGGTCAACTGCATTTAGTATATGATATAGTATACCTATATATATATATGTGGTCTTACTATAGCCATATTATATAATAATATATCAACTTTATAATTATATATACTAATTATGTAATGTAATTTTATCATACAGCTATAGTAACACCCTGACACTCCTACTGACAGATCCTACAGAAAGAAAAGATATCTAACCTATAAAGGGCTCTCTCTGATTATTTTTTAGTGGTAAGTCCAGGAGCTGATTAAGTAGCTCTATTCAATAGTTCACTACGAGAATTAGGCCTGTAAATACATTCCAATATTTGCCTGAAATAAAATTGAATATACTGTTTATCAGGATCCATTAGTTTAGGCTCTGCACTTTAAGTCAGTTCTCTAGAAATGGTAATAATGATGTATTGACCCAATGAACTTTGCTGTTAAGTGTTCCTCAGAACAAAAGACATAGTGTTAAGTATAAAAGGATAGTACATTAGTCTGTTCAGACTTCCATAACAAAATACCAAAGGTGGTTTAAACAAAATACCACAGACTTGGTGACTTGAACAATAGAAATTTATAATCCCACAGTTCTGGAGGCTGGAAGTCCTACATCGAGGTCCACAGGGTAGGTTTCTGGTGAGGGCCCTCTTCCTGGCTTGAGGATGGTCACCTTCTTGCTGTGTCCTTGAACAGTGGAGAGTGAGGAAGGCCTAGCATCTCTTCTCATGAGGATGCTAATTCTTTCTGACCAGGGTCCCACCCTTAAGACCTCATTTAACTTTTAATTACTTCCTTACTCAACATGCAGTCACATGGGGGTGAGGCCTTCCACAAATTTTAGGGGGGTTGGCCTTCCACACTCAGTAAACAGATCACTATTTCAATAACCCCACTGAACTTACTTTTCAGGTTAATTGGTCTTCTCCATTCCCTTTGTAAAAGGTGTACATACTTATGGCCTGACAACTGCTCATGGCTAGAAGCCTACTCGCTAGTATGCTCCACACTACTGTTCCCATGTACTGAATGCTGAGTGTCTTAAGAATCCGTTGTGTTGGGGGCACCTGGGTGGCTCAGTTGGCTAAGCATCTGCCTTAATCAAGGGATCAAGCCCCGCATCCAGCTCCCTGCTTGGCGGGGAGCCTGACTCTCCCTCTCCCTCTGCTCCCCCTGCTTGTGCACTCTCTCTGTCAGATAAATAAATTTTAAAAAAAATCTTAAAAAAAAAAAGAGTCAGTTGTGTTGATTCCCAAACTTGTTCATACCTGTTGAACTTGTTATTATAATTATATGATGTAATCTGCAAACTAGTAAGTACAAATGTGAAAAGAAAAAGTTACTGTTTCTATGAAAACTAAATTGTCAATTCCTGGAAAGATTCAATAGTTTTAAAAATTGTGGTGAAAATACTTGACAAGGCAATTATAAAAGATTAGAAAACACTCAAAATCCAGGATCTGCAGCAAGGGTGTTTCAGAAGTGGCTTTAGTTCTCATTCCACTTTCAAGAAACTGAGAGTGGATAGTGTGGCAAACACATTATGCGTGTTGTTTATGTAAACGTGTGATCCTGGAATCCCTTGCATCAGCAGATTCAAAGAACAGATTTCAGTAAGGGCTGACAAGTGATGTGCATTTACACATTTTATGATAAAATAAAATGAGAAGGCATGTTTTTATTATTTTGAACTGCCTTCAGCAACTGACTGCTTTTCCCAATCACTCCAATAAAACTTCTCTTATACTTGGGACGCCTGGGTGGCTCAGTTCGTTAAGCGTCTGCCTTCAGCTCAGGTCATGATCCCAGGGTCCTGGGATCGAGTCCCACGCCGGGCTCCCTGCTCAGTGAGGAGCCTGCTTCTCCTTCTGCCTGGTGCTCCCCCTGCTTGTATTCTCAAGCTCTCTTGCGCTCTCTCTTTCTCTCTCTGGCAAATAAATAAATCAAATTTTAAAAAACAAACAAACAAACAAAAACTTATCCTGCTGACCAGGGCTAGATTGGGGCATAATTAGTGCATTATTGACTGACTCAGAGTCTAAACCACAGACAGAACCGCAGTCTTCAGCACCGGGTCTCTTGCTGGCGTATCTCAGCAGCCAGCCACTGACGTGTTTGCACAGAGGCGCGTGCGTGCACCAGCCGTCAGAACGCTGTGCCTGTCAATCGTGCCATTAATTTTTGAAGCGAGAAGGTAACGTGGTGAGTGCGCTGACAGATATTGCTCCATAGAACCCTGGGACAAAGAATGCCAGGGAAAAATCATCTCCTCTAGGATACTGCTTTTTCCTTGAGCAGTAGTGATGTAAAGGACCTTAATTTCTTAACCTTTGCACCTGTGGTGTGTCAAGTGCAGCATGATGGTAAATGCCAACGGCCCTTTAGAGGAACACACTTCCTTCCATCCAGGAAGTTCACATTTTTCAACAGATACTTGCCTTTGAGGACAAAGGGGTAAATAGGAGCCGATGCACATTTTCATTTTCCAAAAGAGACACCACACTCAAGAGAAGCTCAATTGTTTATGCAGATTCCCTGATGATTCTACCAGTTCCAGTCTTACTTAATCTCCTCCAGCAGGCCCACAGAGTCAGACAACTCTCAGCGTGGTCAGGTTCACCATGCCCTGCTCGTGACCCTCCACGTGTCTGCCGCCTGAGCTCTCTCTTCAGAGACACTGTTAAACAGCTGTTGGAGAATTGCTTCTCGGCCGGTGTCCCTACTCCCATGCCCTCCCGGCAAAACTTGCAGTTAATCCAAACAGGACAGAGGTTGTGAGAGTGGGGGGAGCCACTTTAGCTCAAATCTGGCAGGGCAATGATTGCTGTGAACTGCTACGGGGTAAAATGTTTTGCTGACTATGATGTTTCCAGACTTTGTTCTGTTATCAGCATCACAGTGACAAATGCATTAAGTTGACTGAAAGGGCTCTTTGAATTCTCACCAGAATGGGCAAGTTATATGCAATAGGGAATGATACGAATTTATGTTCATTAAGGTTAATCTCTGTGACTGGCTCCACTGGATTGTCTAAGTGAAAATGACATGGGCTTACAGCAGCCATAATTAGAGGGAGCGGAAGACAGCACTGAGAACTTTCTAAATCAGTGTGAAGACAGTGGTAGAACAAAAGATTCTTGGAGCTGGGAGAAACGCTGGAATCCATTTAGTCGGAGTGCTTGTTTTATAGATTAAGAAATAGCCAATGTGTTTCTCATCAGGAACACCACTGGCATTTGCGTGGGACAGTTCTTTGCTCTGAGGGACCATTGCACACGTTGCGGGATGTTTAGCATCCCCTGGCACCTGTCCACTAACTGTAGTCACCCCTACAGTCATTATGACAACCAAATGCCCCCACAAACTTGCCAATGTGCCTGAGGGAGTTGTACCTCTCCCTGTTGAAAACCTCTGAGCCGAAGTGCTCATAAACAACCAGGAAGCATGTGGTAATACAAATGATTCACTGATAACACTTTTTTAAAGTTAATGAGCATGAGAATCAACCAGAAATCTGGTTAGAAACGCAGACCCTGATTCAAAAGGTCTGGGATGGAGCTAAGATTCTGCATTTCTAACCACCTCATAGGTGATGCTCAGATCGTTAGTTCCTGGATCCCACTTTGAGTAACAAGGAACCAGGGATCTAATTAAGAGGATGTCTAAACTGTCTTGGTGTCCTTACTGGTTCATTTCCCACCCAGAGTTGTGGCTAAGGAATGCCACAAAAGGGTACGGGCTCTTTGTACGGGCTTTTCAGGAGATCTTCTCTGGCTTTGCATTGGAGACTCTGCCTTAATTTGCTCCTTCTCCTGGGTGACCTGGTGATGGCAGATTGTCTTTGTCACCCTGCACAGCAGCCTTCAGACTGTCTTTTTGTTTCCGGAGCCCGACGTTCTGTAAGACCCTCTCCTATGGTCACATGCCCTCATCCATCCAGCTACAGCTCCTAGAAGCCCAAGTGAGACCAAAACCACGGCCCCTGCTTGTTAAGTGAGCTGGCCGAGGTGGATGGGGCCTGGGAGCGCCTCTGCACTGTCACATATCTTGGTGACAGAGCAGGCCAGAGTATTTCCTAACTCCCTGCTCAGAAATCCTCCCCAGTGGCCCTCTGTTCTTGTTTCCTTTCTAATCCTAGCATTAAGGGAAACTATGTATTACACAGTCCACATATTTAACTTACCAGGAAATGGCCACCCACTGATTTCTCATGGGTCCGTTTCCTGGTTGAAGCTCAATATAGGGAAACACTCTTGCAACAGGTAACAAATGGCATACTGAAAATTAAGTTCCCGTGGGGCACTGTTGTCATTTTTTTTCCCCATTCCTGCCACTTCTGTGCATCAAAGAGCAATCCACATGGCATATTGGAGAAAATGTCCTGGAGAAAATATTTGTAAGTCATGTATCTGGTAAAGGATTGACATCCAGAATACGTAAAGAACTCCTACAACTCAACAACAAAGAAACCAGCAAGTCAATTTGAAAATGGGCATAGGTCTTGAATAGATAGTTCTCAAAAGATACACAAATGACCAAGAAGCACATGAAAAGATACCATTAAGGACATGCAGATCAAAACTGCCGTGAGCTACCACCTCACACCCATCAGGATGACAACTGTGTTAGCTTGCTGGGACTGCCGCCACCGAATGCCACAGCCTGGGTGGCTTAGACAGCAGAAACGTATTTTCCCATGCTTCTGGAGGCTAGGAGTCCCAAGGTGTGGGCAGGTTCGGTTTCTTCTAAGGCCTCTCCCCTTGGCTTGCAGGTGGCACCTTTTTCCCTGTGTGCTCACCTGGCCTTTGCTCTGTGTGCACACATCCCTGGTTTCTCTCAAGATAACCTAATCTCTTCTTATAAGGACACTAGACAGATCAGATTAGGGCTTAGTCCTTATGGCCTCATTTTAATTTAATTACCCCTTAAAGGCCTTATCTAAAAATATGGTTACATTGTGATTTACTGGGGTTGGAACTTGAACATATGAATTTTTTTAAAGATTCTTTTTTTTAAAAAAAAAAAGATTATTTATTTATTTGCGAGTGGGGGGAGGAAGAGAGAGAGCACACACAAGTGGGGGGAGGGGCAGAGGGAGAAACAGACTCCCCGCGGAGCAAGAAGCCCGATGTGGGACTCGATCCCAGGACCCTGGGATCATGACCTGAGCTGAAGGCAGACGCTTAACCAACTAAGCCACACAGGTGCCCAAACATATGAATTTTGGGAGACGATAATTCAGTCCATTACGGCTACTATGAGAAAAACAGAAAATAACAAGTGTTGGTAAGGATGTGGGGAAATTGGAGCCCTGGTGCATAGCTGATGAAAATGGAAAATGATGCAGCTGCTGTGGAAAGCAGTACGACAGTCTTCAAAAAATTAAAAATAGAATTACTCTATGATCGAGCAGTTCCATTTCTGGGTATATACCCCAAAGAATTGAAAGCTGGATCTTAAAGGGATAACGTGTGCACACATGTTCACAGCAGCACTATTCACAATAATTGAAAGGTAGCAGCTGCCCAAGTGTCCATCGAGGGATGAATGGGTAAAGAAAATGTGGTGTATACACACAGTGGAATATTATTTAGCCTTAAAAAATATTATTCAGAAAGAAATTCTGACACATAGTCACAACATGGATGAAGCTTCAGGACATTAGGCCAGTCACAGAAAGACAAATACTGTACAATTCCGCTTATATGAGGCTGTCAAATTCCTAGAGACAGAAAGTAAAGTGGAGTTGGCAGGGGCAGGGTGAGGGGGCAGAGACCGGGGAGTTGTGTTTAATGAGTATAGAGTTCCCCTTCTACACATTGAATGAGTTCTGGAGGTTGGTTGCATAACAATGTGGGTGTACTTAACACTGTTGAACTGTACACTGGTTAAGATGGTAAATTTTATGTTGTGTATATTTTACTACAATTAAAAATAAACAAAAAATAGCTATGGAGGTGATGGAGGAGGAAAGCCATCAGAAAATGAGTGAGGGGGCACCTGGTGGGCTCAGTCAGTGGAACATGCAACTCTTGATCTCGGGGTTGTGAGTGCAAGTCCCACGTTGGGTGTAGGGATTACTTAAGAATACCAAAAAAATCTTAAAAAAAAAAAAAAAAGAGGGACCCCTGGGCAGCAGTTGGTTAAGCATCCGACTCTTGGTTTCGGCTCAGGTCGTGATCTCAGGGTTGTGAGACTGAGCCCTGTGTCACACTCTGCACTCAGTGTGGAGTCTGCTTGAGATTCTCTCTCTGTCCCTCGGCCCCTCCTGCTCATGCTCTCTCTCTCTCAAATAAATAAAAAGAAAATGCTTGAGTAGCTAAATAAATGGATGAATGAGAATGAGCAAATGCAGGATTTTAAATCCTTATAAAACCATTTCATTACTAAATGGAGATGTTTTAAACTACTAAATTTTGCTGATACAAACCTATCTGTGAAATGTTTCTTTTTGGTTACCCAGAAATCCGCTGCAAGGCAGGAATGGACTTTGTCTGTCCCGACCTCTTCCCCAGGCTTTGCTCAGTAGGCCATGCAATATAATACCTAGAATTAGACGCTGCCCCAATGACAAGCATCCCTAGGGGCTCAGGAGCTTCTCTCATTACTGCCGCACACCTGCAGGATTCTCTTTGGGAGTTCTGGCACAGGATCCTAAAGAGTTCTGTCCAGCTGTACTTAAATTAATAACGAGAACAGCATAGGGATGTCAGCTGGCAGGCTGTTCAATCCAGAGATGGTTACACCGGTGGTAGTTGTCGACACACTCTCATACCTCCAATGCTAGAATTATGTTTGTTGCCTAACAAGCCATCATCTTTGACATCCACCAGAAACCGAAGTCATCGCTTGTGTAAGGCCATGGGGAAGTAGGAAATACAAAACCCTCACGAAATTGTTTTACATTACGAATAGACCGATTTTTCATTTGGATTTGGCTGATATTCACACCATCTGCCATTTGCCCATACCATGTTATGGACGCTCTATAATCTTCTCCAAGACATAAATAAGCAAGTATGGAATTCACTTTAATTGCATACTATTAACTTTTAAATTAATCAATTGATTAAATTTTATAGATATGATCAGCAAGGTTTTTTCTTAGCGATAAAGTTACTTTATAATAATCACAATAAATGTTAGCATTTATGAAGAGTCTAAAAGAGATGACCAAGCTCAGAATGAAGAGAAGAGAAATTTATTTAAATGACAAAAATTTGAGTTCCTACTACACCCTTATAGGTTTTGCCAGGTTTTAAAGCAGTTATTCCCATTATTTTAAATGTTCTTTAGCAATTTAGTGTCAAGAAAGTTTAATCCCATTTAGCAGAATACAATTTTTATATAAAATGCAAAACCCAGTTTGATCACTGGTCTTTAAGAGAGACAAATAAATATGCTTGACCATGTACAGATAACAGTAAGTGTAATGGATGGGTCTAAAATCATTTTATGTGATAAATGATTAATGAACCTAAGAATACTAACTTAGAGAAAATCTGAGAGATAGGATTTCCATTTTAAAATATTTGCAGAGTTACTGGGTAAAAGATAAGGTATATTTGGGGCGCCTGGGTAGCTCGTCGGTTAAGTGCCCGACTCTTAATTTTGGCTCAGGTCATGATCTCAGGGTCCTGAGATTGAGCCGGTCGTGGGGCTCTGCACTCAGTGGGGAGCCTGCTTGGAATTCTCTCTCTCTCTCTGCCCCTCTCCCCACTCATGCTCACTCTTGCGCGCTCTCTCTCTCTCTTAAAATAAATAAATACATCTTAAAATAATATAAGTTATATTTCCACAGCATGGGGGGGGGGGTGGGTAGAAATATGACCACTGGATTAAAAGCAGAGTGGTATATTAAGCATATTAATATTTCGGTTGATATAAAGCTAAACATTCCTACAGCAAGTAGGATTTGTAAGTCAAATACTAACATCTGCAAAACATAATTTTGTTTTTTTCTAAGTCTATCAGATTTTTATGTCAAGTCTCCAATTGCAGGGAAAAAGTCCTGTTAGGGTAAACCAGGTCAGTTCAAGATTCCCCAGAAGGGGGGCCTCTTTCCCTCCGCGAGCACACCAGGCCGTGCAGGGGAGCAACGGGCTTAGATAGGAAGTCGCAAACTGCAAACCCTGCGTGGCAGCTGCTGGTGGGGCGGGGATGCCAGGTGGGCGGGGTCTGGGGACACTGAGCCACACACTCCTGCTGCTTCTCTAACTCCGCCTCTTGCCTCCCTCAGTTCGGAGGATCGTTATATATTCCGAGGATGGGAGGAGGCAGGGTAGGCAGGAATTGGGTCACTTATTCATCCAGGTCCTTCTTGACGAATGTGACATTTTGAAGTGTTGTTTTATTTGAGGCAATGGAAGCTTTAGACTGCAGTTCCAGTGGCCAAATGGCTGAGAGTCGTGGATGGGGTGAAGAGGGAGGAGAGGAGAAGCCTTCACATGGGGCAATAGCATCCCCCCTTACCACCACTTACAGACGCTCCGCACTGCCCAATCTTGCTCTCGGCGCTTCACACTGAATGCTTAAGACAGGTAAGGAGATAAACATTTCAGCTGCATTTTATAGAGGCTGAAAGTGCAAGATTTACGCCTCCAATAACACGGTTTTAAAGACTAAGAACTGAAATCTGAAACCATACCTGCTCCAAAGCGTGTGAGTTCTTTTTCTCTGTACCAGCCACTGCTGTGTATACCCGAAAACATACCAGCTTTAAACCGCCGCAGCGCTCCCCTGGAATACACCGAGTGCGAGAATTGAACATTCTTGCTCACCAGAGGCATCTAGGCAAGACTAGAAGACCATGTTGCCGAGGTAGTTTCTGTTGGACAGTAATCTGTAGCATTCATTTCAAATAAATAGAACAGTAAAGCTTGAAGAAAATAATCATTTCCTCCAACCACCCCATAAATTTAAAAGCATCATTTTTCCTTCTAATTCCACAAAATGCTTATTAAACTTCAGGTGCACGGTAATATTTAAGGAGCTGCAGCCTGCTTAGACTGCCACAGAAACGGGGCGTGGTTATGCTGAGGCTGAACCCAAAGCCAAGGAGAAAGACATCTTTCCCAAGGAACGTCTCCCATATCCGAACAGTGTTGACAGAATTCTGAGCCGCTGCAGGACAATGTACAATCTCATAAAAAGAAGAATTTATTGAAATTATATGAGCAATGGGGACTAGGCATAAGCAAACCATGGCCTAACTGCCTACTGGTTGTGACAGGCCCAGGCTGACACTCTTTGGGGCTGTGTCATGAAAGGCTTGCTTCAATCGTGCAGTAATCACAAGTGGCACCGTGAGCCAGAGCCTCGGATGGGCCATGGGAGCAATTGGGTTTGGAGCTCTTCTGCTCCACCCTCCTATTTCAAGTGAGTGAGGGCTAAGTCACTGCATTTACTACCGTTGATGCATAATAACACAGGAATGCACCAGGAGATAATGATTGGCACTTCTGCTCTCTGCCTTTATACCAGGGAGTGCCCTGTTTTAATTATTAGTGAGTGGAGCATTGTCAACTTGCAAAACTGTTATATGCTTTGAGGATTCTGACACCATAAAACATAATGGCAAAGTCTCTCTCCCTTCCCCCATGATATTTTTGAATGTGCCTATGGGTACATTTAACATAGAGCATACAAAATGCACATTTGCAAGACATAGTAACAACTACTATTAAATGTAATAAATAACATAGACAACTATATGCGCTTCTTCATCTGCCCATTTGGCTAAAATGTTCCCACTTTGTGTTGTTTTGTGCTCCTCAAATCCTAAATATGACGTTTAAGTAGATGAGTCCTTTTTTTTTCTTTAAAGATTTCATTTATTTATTTGAAGAGAGAGAGCACAAGGGGGGGGTGGGCGGCAGCAGGCAGAGGGAGAAGGAGACTCCCCGCTGAGCAGGGAGTCCAATATGGGGCTCGATCCCAGGACCCTGGGATCATGACAGGAGCTGAAGGCAGACACTTAACCCACTGAGCCACCCACGAGCCCTAAATAGATGAGTCCTAAATATACATCTCAAGCTTGAACCCTTGCCTGAATCCTAGATTCATATATGCAATGCCTGACTGACATTTCCTTTTAAAGTTAACTCTTATCCACTTCCCCAAACCTATTTTCCCCCAATATTTCCCTCAAGCCATAAATCTAAGTGTTCTCCTTGATTTCTCCTTTCCCTACATCTAATCTGTTCATAAATCAGTTCCCCTCTCAAATATATCCTTAATCTGTTTGTGTATTTTTGCTCTCTGCTCCTGCCACCATACCGGCCTAGTACAAACCACCATCACATATGCTCCAGATTTTTCTAACACCTTCAGAATTGCTCTCCTACTTCCACTCTTGCTGTCTACCATTCTTTTTCACATCAACCAAAATTATTTAAGAAAAAAAATATAAATGTATGAAATGTTCTCACAATCATCCCCATTTAAAATCCTTCATGAGGGTGCCTGGGTGGCTGAGCCCCCTGCTCACGCTCTCTCTCTCTCTCTCTCTTACTGTCTCTCTTAAATAAAATCTTTAAAATAAAATAAAAATAAAATCCTTCATGAGTTTTCATTACACTTAGAATAAAATCCAGACTCCTCACCACTACCTGTAAGATCCTATGTAACCTGGCTGTCTTCTCCAGCCCCATTTCAGTCCATTCCCTGCTCACTCATTATGCTCCAGCTACTCCTTTCTGTTCTGTCAACTCACCAAAACTATTTTCACATCAAGGCATTTGCACATGTGCCCCCTGTCTGGAATGCTCTTTCCCCAGATCTTTGTATGACCTTAGAACCACGCAGGTCTCAATTTAAATGCCTGCTCAAAAAGGTTCCCTAACCTCTATATCTAAAGCAGATGTCCCCAGCCCATCTCTGTCCCCATTCTATCACATTACCCTGTTTGGATTATCCTAGAGCAATTTTCTATAAATGTTTCAACTAAAATGGTCTTATTTGTTTACTAATTTATTGTCTATCTCCCACTATTAAATTACGAGCCCCCTAAAGATAGTGATCTATTTGTCTTATTCACCATTGTGTCCTCCATGCCTGGAACAGAGCCTAGCATGTGGTAGGCACACAGTGAATATTTGTTGAAAGATTTGGCTTTTCCTTAGAGCACGAAGCATGTTTCAAGGTAAGATATCTAGGTGGGATACGGAGTCCATTTGCTTACTTATGATAAAAGATGCAACCCAAAGATTCAGAGGTCACCTAGTTAGCTTTTCTAATAAACTCCTTCCTCAGCCTCATTAATATGAATTAAATTTCTGCCTCTTGAACATGAGTGATAATAGACATTGCCAATTCATTGAGTCTGACCCCTGCTTGTCACAAAAGGCATACGTCTGGACTATTAGGTATTTTTAAAATAGTGAAAAATTAACACCTGTCATTTTATTCTTTGAGAACACTGGTGTCATGGGAGGAACTTTATATTAATTCTTACAGTCACTGACAAAGTCTCTCTCCTTGCCTAAACTTTCGTTAGACTCCTCTGAGTCCTGTTCCTAAGTAGGCCTCAACTTTTGCCTCTAGAGAACTTGTAGTTGTCAACACAAATGACTTTGTCCACCTCCCACACTAAGATTTGAACAAACACAAATGTAGTTTTTATCCAGCTCAAGTCTGTGTTCCTAGCACGAGGACCTGAGCCCCCTCAAAATGCCATGCCTGAGAAAACTCAACATTGCCTAAAGAATTTATTGTTTGTTCTAGACAAAACCTGCCTATAGGCCCCTGACCTCCCTTTTCTTGGAGCATTTACTTTAGAAAACATGTGATTGTAAATCTTTTCTCTGTCTTTGAGATTGTATATTCTACATCCAGGAATGCCTTTCTCAAGGATATGGGACCATCCTTTTGAAATGTAATCATCAAGAAGGATAGGGCTTTTGTCTCCTGGGCTCTGTGGGAGAGGAGGAGCCTAACTCTGCCCCCCATTAGCAGACACAGATGGGCTCACCATATTGACCACCCATCTCCCAACACACACAGTGTCCTGTAGTACTTTTTTTTTTTTTAACACACCCAGGACTTAAAAAGATTTTGCCTTGTGTTTTGCAGAACTTACCTCAGTTCTATACTGAAATCTCTCTCCCATACTGCAGTAGCTCGGGTAAAATCTGTCTTGCCCCTTTTAATAAGAGTCCAGTGAATAGTTTCTCTTTAACATCATGAGCTAGCCAGTTATGTGCGGCATGTTTGGCTCTATTTTAGTGTAGATGATTTCTTATAGATGGTGTACTGCCTCTAGCCAGCAATTTCGGCTCCCCAAGATATTGATATTCTTCAGGAATAGTTCTTTTTTTTCCCTTTAATCTTTATTCTAACTCCAGTTAGTTAACATACAGTGTAATATTAGTTTCAGGTGTACAATATAGTGATTCAACACTTCCATACACCACCCAGTGCTCATCACAACAGATGCACTCCTTAATCCTCATCAACCATTTAACCCATCCCCTACCCATCTCCCCTCTGGTAACCATCAGGTAGTTCTCTCTAGTTAAGAATCTGTTTGCTGGCTTGCCTCTCTCTCTTTTTCTTTCCTTTGCTCATTTGTTTTCTTTCTTAAATTCCACACATGAGTGAAATCATTTGGTGTTTGTCTTTCTCTGAATGACTTATTTCCCTTTGCATAATACTTTCTAGTTTCGTCCATGTCATCGCAAATGGAAAGATTTCATTCTTTTTGATGGCTGAGTAACATTCCATTGGATATATATACACCATTTTTTTATCCATTCATCAATTGATGGACACTTGGGCTGCTTCCATATCTTGGCTCTTGTAAATAATGCTGCAGTAAACAGAGGTGCATGTATCCCTTTGAATTAGTGTTCTTGTATTCTTTGGGTAAATATCCAGTAGTGTAATCACTGGATCATAAGATAGTTCTATTTTTAACTTTTTTTTTTTTCCATTTCCTCCATACTCTTTTCCAGAGTGGCTGCACAGGTTTGCATTCCCACCAACAATGCACAAGTGTTCCTCTTTCTCTACATCCTTGCCAACACTTGTTGTTTCTTGTGTTGTTGATTTTAGCCATGCTGACAGGTGTGAAGTGATATCTCATTGTAGTTTTGATATACATTTCCCTGAGGATGAATTATGTTGAACATCTTTTCATGTGTCTGTTGGCCATCTGTATGTCTTCTTTGGAGAAATGTCTATTCGTGTGTTCTGCCCATTTTTTAATTGGATCATTTGATTTTTTGGTGTTGAGTCTTAGAAGTTCTTTATATATTTTGGGTACTGACCCTTTACTGGATATGTCATTAGCAAATATTTTCTCCCATTCCATAGGTTGTCTTTTAGTTTGTTGATTGTTTCCTTCACTGTGCAGAAGCTATTTATTTTGATGAAGTCCCAATAGTTTATTTTTTCTTTCTTTTCCCTTGCTTCTATAAAGAAGTTGCTATGGCCGATGTCAAAGAAGTTACTGACTGTGTTCTCTTCTAGGATCAGGGATGGTTCTTAACCCTGTCTTCACCATGATGGGAAATGGGCTCAAGGAAGTTCCTAGGGATGGATCTCTATCTAAAAAGAAAAGAAAATGGTAGAGTTATGCCCTGAAGTAATGCCCAGACACCTACATCTCCAAGCCTGTCTTTATCATCTGAATTCAAGCAACCCTGAATTCCTTTTATTATCTTATTTTCATCTTGCAGTCTTAACTGACCGGGGGGACTACAAGTCCAGCAGACAGTTGGCTATTGGGCCTGGGTCTCAGGGGAGGAATCTGAGCTTGGAGACCCAGAGTTGAAGTACTCAACCTTCAGATGTATATTGAGTAGATAAGATTACCCACCAAGAATGGGTTAACTGAGAAGAGGGTTAAGGACAAAACCTCCTAGGAAACACCAATGTGTTTTCATTTCCTGATATTATCAGCTGACTTTTTAATGTCATATTTTATGTTTGCAATGAAATGAATAAACTTTCTAATAGTGTATTATCCCTTCAGATTTTTTTTCTCTTCCAAATTGCTCTGAATGAATCCATGGGCATCAGAATATGCAACATGACTCAGAACACAGCTTAGCAGGACCTAGATAAGAAGATCCTTTTCCCAACATCTTGGGGAAAGAGGTGATCTGTATTTCTTGATAAACACTATCTTAAAGATGTAATTCCTCATAACGTTCTCCAGGAGCTGGAGCCCAAGAGAATGCACTGGGGACTGCTCATCATCTGATGGGACACCAGAGGCAGTCTCTAGGGAGAGGTAGGGAGTCTCCCCACAGCCAGCAGAACTGCAGTAGCACCTGCCTCTGCAGGAACGTCAGGCAGTGACAAGCAGCAGTGAGGGGACAGAGGGAATGGCAGCAAGGTCTGGCAGCTCCTTTAGCATCTTCATCACAAATATTCGGTAGGATCCAGTTGGTGGCATTGTCACTGGGGCCAGAGAGGCAGAGGGAGCCTTCTTCTCCATGGGGAAGAGTGTACCTCTCTGCTTGAAGAGGGAGAGGAGGGGCAGTGGGGAGCAAGGAGTGAGGGGATACAGGACTCTCACTGTC
This sequence comes from Phoca vitulina, assembly GCF_004348235.1. Taxonomy (NCBI): domain Eukaryota; kingdom Metazoa; phylum Chordata; class Mammalia; order Carnivora; family Phocidae; genus Phoca; species Phoca vitulina. The sequence goes on from NW_022589714.1 coordinate 7,593,589, forward strand.
CTGGTGACCTCAGCTGGGCCACAGCTGGGCATCGTGAGCAGGTTAAGCCCAGCCACTTTCAGGAGGAGGATGCGGGGCCCAATCACTGACCAGTTTTAGAAGTTTAGGCTCATATCTGTTTCAAAGGTTTTCTCTACCAACTTAGCATCCCAGAAAATTTCTGAGCTGGAGTAGAAGGTCTGGTTGAAAGTGCTTTTGCGTCCACAATACCCAAACTATGGAAAGAGCCTAGATGTCCATCAACAGATGAATGGATAAAGAAGATGTGGTATATATATACACAATGGAATATTATGCAGCCATCATAAAAAAGAAATCTTGCCATTTGCAAAGACGTGGATGGAACTAGAGGGTATTATGCTAAGCGAAATAAGTCAATCAGAGAAAGACAATTATCATATGATCTCACTGATATGAGGAATTTGAGAAACAAGACAGAGGATCATAGCAGAAGGGAGGGAAAAATGAAACAAGATGAAACCAGAGAGGGAGACAAACCATAAGAGGCTCTTAATCTCAGGAAACAAACTGAGGGTTGCTGGAGTGGAGGACTTGGGAGGGATGGGGTGGCTGGGTGATGGACACTGGGGAGGTTATGTGCTATGGTGAGCACTGTGAATTGTGTAAGACTGATGAATCACAGACCTGTACCTCTGAAACAAATAATATATTATATGTTAATAAAAAATAAATGAAAAATAAATAAATAAAAAGAAAGTGCTTTTTCAACCAATTTAGTACTGCTGCTCTAGGCCAGGACCCTGTTGCTCTTGGAATCCATGGTCCTCATGACCAGCACAGTACTGTTGGAGCTAAACACTGCGGGTGCCATGACTTGTGGCACACTGGCTTGAGAATCAAAGTAGTGAATAGATAGACAGAAGTGTTATAGGCTTTAAGGCATCTCAGCTGGTACATGGGGGAGTCAGGGTTCTAGATACCCACATGCCCTGTCATCTTAAAACAGATGTGGTTATTTTCCTCTGTTCAGAGAAAATTGATTCTCAATTCTTGATCATCACTATTGGTGAGAAATTTATTTAAGTAATAAAAAAATAAGGGGGCGCCTAGGCAGCTCAGTCGGTTTAGTGTTTGACTCTTGATTTCGGCTCAGGTCATGATCTCAGGGTGGTTAGATTGAGCCCCACATGGGGCTCTGTGCTCAGCTGGGAGTCTGCTTCTCTCCCTCTTCCTCTCCCTCCACCCCTCTCTGCTCAAGTGCACTCTCTCTCTCTCTGTAAAATAAATAAATCTTTTTAAAAAGTAAGAACATTTTTATAATCACTCAAAAATTTATGACGGTTGAAATTATACTTAAAGAGGCTATTAGCTCATTTTTTAATTGACAAATGTAATAGTAGAGTTCTCGCAAAGATGAGAATGGATTTTGAATCCAATCAAATTTTCTCTTTTTTTTAAATTTCTTTCAAAAGATTTTATTTATTTATTTGACAGAGAGAGAGAGAGAGCACAAGCAAGGGAGCGGGAGAGGGAGAAGCAGACTCCCCACTGAGCAGGGAGCCTAATGTGGGGTTCGATCCCAGGACCCTGGGATCATGACCTGAGCCAAAGGCAGTTGCTTAACCAACTGAGCCACCCAGGTGCCCCCAAATGTTCTCCTTTAAAAAAAAATATTGATTTATTTATTTGAGAGAGAGAGAGAGAGAGAAAGACAGAGCAGGAGGGAGGGGCAGAGGGAGAGAGAGAGAGAGAATCTCAAGTGGACTCCTTACTGAACATGGAGTCTGACTCAGGGCTCGATCTCACGACCCCGAGATCATGACCTGAGCTGAAATGAAGAGTTGGTTGCTTAACTTACTGAACCACCCAGGTGGCCCCAATCAAGTTTTCTCTTGATGAACAAGAATGCATTGTGAGGATAGTCATCCTGCAGCTACCTTGGAGACTACTGAAAGTGTAGTTGGTGCTATATATTTGAAGACTGAATTTGGTCCTTTGATTGCTGCTCCAATGGGAGGGAACCCCTTCTAGCCTCCCCACCACCACCAGCTGTGGATTACCCTTTTTGGCCTTGTCAGTCTAAATAAAGTGATAAACTGAGGCAAGCTCAAAAGTGTCAAAAAGATAAGTTTTTAGGGAATAGCAGAGGAATTGCAAGTCAGGACATGTAAATGGTAAAAGCAAACTGCAGGCAAGTCCCTTGAGGGTTTGGGGAAGGGCTGTATTTATGGGCAGGATTGTAAAGAGAAAAGAGCTCAGTTAGAGTCTGTGAAAATCAAAACAAGTGGAGACCACCTTGGAAAATTCCCGAGCAGACAGAACCAGTCCAGTCACACAAACAAAGCTCAATTCAGCTTATTTTGTGAGACCAGCCCAAGCTGGGTCATTTCTTATGGATGCCTCTCGAAGCCATAACTAAAAATTCCCGAAGTTGATACGAGGCAACCCCTGACCAACTCCCTGTCATTTAAGAAAATTCCAGTATTACCAGTTTTCTATGAATCAGGCATTTACAGGAAATCAGTCTCCCAGTCCTTAAGCTTTATATTCCTGTGGACATGTGTGTGAGATTTTCCCATTTTATATCCTTCAGTTCTATTTTAGACTAAAATTCTTTCTCATGCTACCGAAGTCGATGTGCAACTTGGCCTCTACCAGAGCTATTCGATAGAGCAGTGAGTTCCATGTGTTGTGGGAAGGAGAGAGACACACTTTCTGATCCACTTTTCTTATGTGGCCCTCATCGGAGCACAGAACAAAAATGTTTCCAATGGTGGCCATCAGCCAGGAGGTTCTGTCCTTCTAGGCCCTGCCTGGGTAAAGCGATCAATATCTCTTTGCTTCCTGTCTGTTGGGAAGCTCTAAGGTAGAAGAAGTTTAAAGGCAACTGGTGAAGCCATGGAAAAAACGAACGAGAGTGATGTCTGAGAATCAAAAAGTCAAGGGCTGATGATGCTCTGGGTAGACAGGACTGAAAAGTTTTCACAAAGAGGTTGGGGAGGGGGGAACTTGGTAGGAGTAGTTTTAGTCAGGTGGTAAGAGCCCAAGCACAAGTTTGCCATGGTTTACAGAGAATGGCAGTGAGAAGTGGGGACAGTGGAGGTACACAACTCTTGTGTCAGATGAATGCCCCGTGGTGTCTCTAAGCTTCCTGGATTTTTGTTTCGTATTGTCTTGGGTAAAATGGTCAAATATTAAAACCCACCCCATAGGATTGTTAAGAGGATTAAAATAATTGACATGAAAACTTCCTGAAAATTATAAAGCACCTGAAATCTATAACTATATCTCTATATTGTTAGGTATTTTAGTTCTACTGAAAGTCTGTGATTCCTCCCATACCATCCCCAGCACCCCCATGAGGGCATCACTCTTCAAATCTGGTAAAAAAAAAAAAAAGAATAATAATAATAATAATGAACCAGGAACAAGAGCTGGATGGAGCCAACATTTCTTGATCCTCTTTGGTGCTTAGGTGGTTATGGAAGTAAATGCCTTAGGCTGTTGGTAAGAAAGGAAAGAAAGTCACCCCAAAGAGCTACCTCTCAACAAACCACCAAATTTATTCTCTAAGGAGAAAGTATTTTTCATTAATTGTGATTCGAATTTGGCAAAATGCTGAAAGGGGGTGCCTGGGTGGCTCTGTTGGCTGAGCATCCGACTCTTGATTTTGGCTCAGGTCATGATCTCTTTCCCTCTGCCGCTCCCCCTGCTTGTGCTTTCTCTCTCTCTCTCCTCTCTCTCTAAAAATAAATAAATAAATCTTTCAAAATGCTGAAAAGAAGCCAAAAGACATGATAATTAATTCCTTGAAATTTTCAGAAAAGATAAATTCTAGAAAAGCCTACGAGGGTAGATTTAGGCTGGGAGTGGCCTTGGCTGAGCCTGAAAATCCTAATGGAAATACAGGAGTTTTTCCGCTTCCCCCTCCTTCCTGACCAGCTGTGGTTTTGCTTTTCACTGTTTCAATTACCCTCCAACAACCATTGTCTAGAAGCAGATGATCCCCCTTTTGGTGAGTCCTCAGAAGGTCAGTAGTAGCCTAACATTATATTACAAAGTCTGCATCATTCATCTCACTTCATCGTATCACGTAGGCATTTTATCATTTCACATCATCACGAGAAAGGTGAGTACCGCACAATGAGATATTCCGAAAGGCAGACAGAGACCATATTCTCATAACGTTTATTACAGTTTATTGTTATAATTGTTCTATTTTATTATTAGCTATTGTTCATCTCTTTAGTGTACCTAATTTATGAATTAAACTTTATCATGCAGGAAAAAATTATATATATATGGTTTGATACTGTCTACAGTTTCAGGCATCCACCTGGGGTCTTGGAACATATCCCCCATTGATAAGTGTACAATCTACACTACTGTAGATTGCTGGCAGTCTCCTCCCGTGAACCCAACTCTACCATTTTAAGCCTAGATGAGGTTTACTTTGGCGTTCAGCCAGAGGAGGAGCATGTTCTAGAAGAAAATGTTCGTAGATCAAAACCTTGGTTTCCTTTCCCATCATATTTTCATGGAAGAGCGTTAAACTGGGAAACAGGCATGTGTAGAGTTGAAGTGGTGTCAAGCACAGCTACATGTCTTTGCAGTTCTATACCCTTAAATCCTGGAATTGGATCTGCCGCTGAAATCAAACCATTTCACTTCGCTCACATAACTATATGATTACAACTGTGTAGACCATTAATAGCTGGTTTATCTTAAGAAAACATCAAAACTATTTTTGGTATACTGAGACACTATTTTGAATGACTATTTCCACTTTCTGAAAACTGATGTCAAAGCAAAAATGGCACCAAAGTTAGGTAGGCAAGAAAGACTTTATTCAAGCCTGTTGCATTAGGGGCCAGATGTCAGAACTAACTCAGAACTTAACTTTCACTGACGCAGAAGGGGTAGGGCTTTTTAAGGGCTGGGGTTAGGAAGTGGGAAAGTACTAGAAAATATTGCAGGGGGAGCCATAGGCCATCTGTTTGCTAATTGGCTTTATCCAAAGGAATAATAAGCTCCTAATTTTGTAACCTGGAGCAAGGTGCCCTTGAAGTTAGGCTCCGACCCTCCCACAGGAACTGGGAGATAGGGGTACCAGCTCCTTTGATGATTACATTTCAAAGAGTTGACTCCCAAGTCATTGAGAAAGATATTCCTGGGTTGCGAAACCAGGAAGGTGCTTTTAAAAGACTCACATACATCTCAAAGGTTCAAAGAAATCCTTTACAATCCCAAGTTTTCTAAAGAAAATGACCTAAGAAAAAGGAAGTCAGGGGCCCCATTGTGAGGAAGAAGGCTGTCTGAAGATTAGTCAGGCTGAGGGGAAAGGTTAAGGCCATCTTTGTTGTAATAATAAATTTTCATTTAAAATTGAAATAATTTTTGTTCAATCTATTTCCTCAGTCCTACGTCAAACTCCATTTTTTTGCTTTCTGCAATGAAAATGCCATCTGTTTTAATTTTTGCAAAACTCCAATTAGCACCACCCAATAGAACATTCTGCAATGAGGGGAATGTCCTATAACGCACACTGTCCAATCCAGTAGCCACTAGGCACATGTGCACTTGAAATATAGCTATTGACCCTGTGGAACTGAATTTTTAATTTTAGTTGATTAAATTTAAATAATCACATGTAGCTAGTGGTTGCCATATTGGACATTGCAGCCTCCAAATCTTCCTCACTATCATTATATCTGCAGAAAAATTGTTACTACCAAATGTAGTGTCTATGACCTGGGCTATCAGTGGAGCATGGGAATACTTATATTCAGTCTGCAGGATGGTGGTGAGAATTAAGTAAGATACTGTATGTAAAGTGCCTAGCAAAATGCCTCCTACAAAATAGCCAACAATGTTAGTTTCCTTTTCAGTCTTCAGGGGCACATAATCAATGTGGCAGGGTCTTTACAATCTAGAGCACAACAAACAATAGGGCCCTGGTTACGTGGATGTTTAGGAATAGATGTGTTCATATTCTTCCTTGTTACAAGGCACAGATGCTCTTGCTCTTTTGTGATGTACAGGAAGTTAGTTAATCTTGGACACAATCACCTGCTTTATATTGACTCCAATAAAAATGCCAAATTTTAAAATCAGAAATTGCAAGCCTTTGGGTTACTCTCAATATTGATTTAATATTAATCACCTATTGCATGATATTGATGTACTCTTTCCCACGGAAGAGTTGAAATAAAAGTTATGTAAACACTAAATCAGAACATGCATGGTCTGAAGTTTCCTCTGATCCAAAGACATGATTTTATATTATATAAATTATATATGTGTGTGTTTTTAAAAATTCTACTGCAGTGAATTATATATTTAGAAATGTGAGATACACAGAAGAGGAAAAGAAAAATAGCATATATAATGGAGGGAAGAGAATAATTTTGGCAAATAGGTTTCAGCAGAATATGAGGATCTTGGCATACTGCAATTAGCTTTAGTCTGAAGTGAAGTTGCTATAGCCTAAGCCATCAGGAATTCCATTACCAAGCTATAGATACACGGCTGGTTTCTCCCAGATACTGTTCTCTCCTATGTCTGACTTTTCCCTCCTCTGTTGATCACTGTCATGTATTTTCAGTTGTGTCCAAGAGTGCCATCCCAATATTCCCTTGGGAACTGTACAGTGATAAGTTGCCCCAAGAGATGGTAACATTTTTATAACTTGATCAGTGTATTTATATGAAAGAATAATTATTTTGAATGAACTACATTTACCCTTCTGATTCAGGAGTTTGGAATGTTCCGTTCAACCAAAAGCAGAATAATGGAGCATCTGATCTCAGATCCCAACACAGTGACATGTAAGAATACATCAGTTTAGCAGTTTATTTCATTGGTCTAAATATGGAGATGTCATATACTACCTTTTTATTCTGAATCTTATGCCAAGCAGATATGACCCATTACTCAATAGCTTAAAAAGTTTCTTTTGTTTAAGCAAACTTTACTTAAAACAATACAATTTTACACAATGTAGAAATGATAAAGTTTTGCTACATATCTCTAAAGTAAAAGCTAATAATCCATTTAAGATATTTAGTTTACAAAATAATGGTATTTAGTTTACAGAATAAAACAAGACACAACTACAGACGTTCCTCAATTTACAATGGGATTACATCCCAATAAACCCATCATCAGTTGAAAATATCATAATTTGAAAATGCATTTAATACACCTAACCTACTGAACATCATCGCTTAGCCCAGCCTCTCTTAAACGTGCTCAAAACACTTACATTAGACTACAGCTGGGCAAAATCATCTAACACAAATCCTATTTTGTAATAAGGTGTTGAATATCTCATGTAACTTATTGACCACTGTACTGAAAGTGAAAAGGAGAATGGTTGTGTGCGTACAGAACGCTTGTCAGTGTACGGGTTATATACCCTCATGATCGCATGGCTGATGAGAAGCACGACTGCCTCTGCGCAGCATCACAACAGAGGATGTACCCCGTACCGCTAGCCCAGGAAAAGATAAAAATCAGAATTCGAAGTAGTTATTACTGAATGTGTATTGGTTTTGCATCATTGTAAAGTCAGAAAAATTGGAAGTCAACCCATCATAAGTCAGGACCCGTGTGTATGTAACAATGTTTCCTTTGCCAGAGTTGAACATATAATAAACTGGAAGGAAGGAAACTAACATTTGCCTGGTAACTTTCGTGTGCCAGATGCACATATGGAAAAGACTCTTCTAATCCTGTTTTGTAAAGATATTTTTAGTCGCCATCTACCTTGCCCTGAATTCACTTGACTTTTTCACTGACGATCATTTCATGATTCCTTTAGATACCACAAGTCACCTTTGTGTTGTGATGTCTGACTAAACATACTAATATTTTATAGTCTACAAATACATAACTTGCTTTCACTTTTAATTTTTATATCAATTAAAAAGCATATTAGTTTCTCACAGATAGCTACTGAACTCAGCATAGACTTTTAAGTACATTATATAGGAATATCCTTATTTATAAGCATTAAAGAGCTAAACCAAAAAATATTAGCAAAAATTGGGAAGTGCTTAAGATTTCAGAAAAAAAATTCTCTCACAAAGTTAGTCCTTTATGATCATTTAGAAGCCTTGATATATTGTTAACCTCTGTATCATAGATAATCTCTTCGCAGAATATCTTTTGTCCATAGGTCTAAACGTAACTCCCCTCAAACACCTGAGTTAAAGATTTCTGATTAATGAATTGTTCACCAGTATCTGATTTACATTTACCCTTTAAAAGAAACTTCAGTATTTGATTTTAAAAAATGATTCTGAATATATTCAAGGTGTAAGGTAATAAGTAGCTTCTATAGAATGTATTCTCATTTTGAAGTGATTTGTATCAGCTAATCCTATAATGGCTAATACTGTAATAGGCAGACTAATTCTTCCCAAGAATGACTCCTGGCACACTACCAATATTCTTTTCTCTTTGTTGGACTTCTTTTCACAGTCCGTGATATGAGCTTTGCTTAGACATTCATCTGGAACAATTATCACCCCGATCATTCTACAATTTGCTTTCTTTATTGAAAACTTTCCATTTTATAGTTTCAAAGTTTTAGTTTTTATTTTTACTTGCAGATTATAAGAGCGATTGCATTTGCAGCACAGGTGCACTTCTGTGTGCACTTTCCACAGCATCCAGCTAGGATTAAGGGTTAATGTCTCAGCAATTGTGTAAGTTCACATTCTTGGGTTCCAAGCAACAGTTTCAGAAAAGTTTTCTTTTCTTCTTTGTTATGGAAAATAAAGAAATCCTGTTACAGAATCAGTTCCTATCATGAATGGGCTGATTCTATCATAGAATCACACACTCTTAGAGTTGGACCTAGTCCAGCATCTCACTCAGTTCAAGAATCCATTATCTAGCATAATTTAGCACCCTTGATGGATGACCATCTAGCCTTGGCCTAAGTAATGGGAAGTTCATCTCCATAAAATCCAAAACATCTTGCTCTATTTATGATATAGTACAAAGCCCAATGGATTTGGAAACAGGCTGGATTACAATCCCAGTTCTAGCAACACGAGTTAAGGCAAAGTTACTTACCTTCTCTGAGCTTTCACTTCCTTGCCTATTTCTGGCACATAAGTGCTCAAAAGATAGCTAATGGTAAACTATGAAGGTAAAACTAGTTAATATAAAATATGCTTTATGATTGATAGCCACCCCCCCAATTTTCTGTCCCCACAGAAAGAAAATTTTTCTGTTAAGCCCAAATCTGCCTCTCTATAAATTAATTCATTCAATAAACAGTTATAGGAACACTGTTCAAGGTACTGTATATAACTGTGAACAGGGTAGAAGGAACCTCATTCTCAAGGAGCTTATATTCTAGTGAGAAAAAACAGGCCAACCGACAATAAGTAAATGAATTAAGTTTACAGGGAAAAAAATCAAGTGAATAGATAGTGATAACCCGTTATACGGAAAATTAAAATAGAGTAATGTACTCATTATTGGGTGGCTACTTCAGGCAAGACCTTGCTGAGGAAATCTCATGCTGAAATCTGAATGACAATTGTACCCCTCTATCCTCCTTATAGCAGCCCAGTAAAAAACAAAAACAAAAACAAAAAACCTTTCAAATAGTTGAAGGCAGCTAGTATGTCTTCCCTTAGATTTTTCTTTTTAAAGCTAAACATCACCAGTCCCTCCAACTATTTCTTATATCACATGATTTAAAAAAAATTTTTAACAGAGAAGACTCTGGGTTTATCAACACTGTCTTTATTTATTCCATTTATTTATTTAATTATTTTTTAAAAAGATTTTATTTATTTATTTGACAGAGAGAGACAGAACACAAGCAGGGAGAGTGGGAGAGGGAGAAGCAGGTTTCCCGCAGAGCAGGGAGCCCAATGTGGGGCTTGATCCCAGGACCCTGGGATCATGCCCCGAGCTGAGCCGAAGGCAGACGCTTAACGACTGAGCCACCCAGTCTCCCCTATCAACACTGTCTTTAAACGTGCATGCAGAATGAAAACAATTATCTAGATGTAGCCCAAACCATGTGAAATAGAATCCCTTCATCTGGATTCTGTGCTTCACTAGTGGTACATAAGCTTGCGTTAGCTTTTTTTTTGTAGTGACTACAGCAAAATGCTGACTAAATTGTCATCAACTAGAAGGGCCTGGTCTTTTCCATAGGAACTCCTATTTGGACACACTGCCTCTTCCCCAGGTATGCACACTTGTTTCTGTGCCAGAGCTTTACATTTACTTTTGCTACAGTTTATCTTGTTCATTAAAACCTAATTCTTCCAGCCTGCAGAGAGTTTTTGAATCTTAGAACTCTCCTCTACATATTAACTCTTCTTTTTAATCTCCATGTCACTCATAAATTTAGTTGATATGTTGCTAGGACTGTCAAATAGATGTCTGGCAAATACAAAACTATTTCAGAGCCATGCTAAATTATTCAAGAAATATAATTTGCCCATGGGAAAGAAAAGACACATTGCTATGGATAATTTCCTCTGATGTTTTCTAAATTATCTGTAGTAAGCGTGAACTATTTTTAAAATCAAGATAAAAAGCTATAAAAAGACATATCCTATTACTTTTTCAAAAGGTGTGCCTTCACATTTTCATCTAAAAAGTTGATGAGTGTTAAAGAATACAGACAATGATAGAGTCCTGTGACATTCAATTAGAGATTTCCCTTCAGGGTTGTTGATTTATTATCAGGGTTGTTAATTTAATCCAACTCTTCCATAGTAACATATGCATAGTTTATTTTTTTAAAGATTTTATTTATTTATTTATTTGACAGAGAGATAGAGAGAGATTGAGCACAAGCAGGGGGAGTGGCAGAGGGAGAGGCAGAAGCAGGGAGCCCGATGCGGGGCTACCCAGGACCCTGGGATCATGACCTGACCCGAAAGAAGATGCTTAACCGACTGAGCCACCCAGGCGTCCCATATGCATAGTTTATTAGTATGGTATGGTAACAAAATAATAATCCAGAAAAAGGTAGGCCTTTGATTCTAAGTCCTCCTATTTGTTACATTCTCAAAATATGAGATTTTCTGGTGGAATTTCTCTTCCTACTTCCTGGTTTAAAAGTACTTTTATCAAGAATTCCTAGAAATAAGTATTAACTATTTGAGTCAATCAAGCAGAAAAAAAATAATGTTCTCTTCTGTGATAGTACATGCTTAAAAAGCTTAACAAAAGAATTTAGAATCAAAACTTTGAAACTTGAAATAAAACGAATACTCAGAGGACCAAGAACACATTTCTGAGTGTGGGAAAGCATTTCCTTTGAGAAAACTTTAGAATAAAAAAAACATTTTGCTGGGTGTGTGCAGATATTAGGCCTTATTCAGAGAAAAACGGCTACATAATGTAATTGTTTTGATACAATATACACACAGAACACATTGACCTTGAGAAGTTTAGTTCTATTTGAATGTTTATCTATCTCTTCATTTCCCTCAAAACTTGACATTTGAATCTGATTCTTTTTTTGTAAAATTATCTTAAAACTGGGGTGGCTGGGTGGCTCAGTCGTTAAGCGTCTGCCTTCGGCTCAGGCCCTGATCCCAGGGTCCTGGGATCGAGCCCCACATCGGGCTCCTGCTCAGCGGGAAGCCTGCTTCTCCCTCTCCCACTCCCCCTGCTTGTGTTCCCTCTCTTGCTGTGTTTCTCTCTGTCAAATAAATAAATAAAATCTTAAAAAAAAAATTATCTTAAAACTTAATCTGTGTGTTTTTTTCTAAGACTTGTCAGTAAAATCGGCAAAAGCAAGGATCATCCCCTTAATGATATGGTCCTCTTTTCTCCGGCACCCAGATCACTCACTCATTTTAGGGCAAGAGCTGAGGTAGAGCATGATGGGTGAAACTGTTGGCACAGGCTCGGGTCAGGAAAGATGGGGAGGGCTGAAATAAAGAAGGATTTTTGGTTAATAAAACACAGCAATGGGTTTCTAACTAGTTTTCCTTGGAAAGAATGCATATGGTCTTGATAAATACATGTCTTACATCGTATCAGATCTCATATCAATGACACTCATTGGTTTTGACTGAAACCTAAGAGAGAAAACTGCCACTCTGTATTTGACCACTGAAGCTAGAGAAAGTCTGGGGCACGCGCAATCCCTCCCGTCAGCCTGTCTCTTCAGGTGTGGCTCCACAAACATTTCCTGAACTCCTGCTGAGCCCCCAAGCACTAGGGATTCAGAATGAAATGTAAATCTTGCTCTCAGACAGTTCACAGGTCAAGAAGGAAAGAGATACACTAAAACAGATGCGCCTTGGAGGTGAACCCGATAAAGGTATGCCTGCGTTATTTTATGATCACAGAGGAAACCCTAATCCAGCCCAGAGAGATTCCCAGAGGAAATAATACCCTCCAAGCCCAGACAATTCACTTCTCAGAGCAGCATGCTCATCCCTGCCTCCCTAGCATCTAGCTCCAGGCCTAGCCCATAGAAGTGCTTAATAAACAACTGCTAGACTGAACTGAGTGTACTTTATTGACGTTAAAGGTTTTATGCAAGACCAGAGGGCTGATTGAAGAAGAACTGTATATTCCCCTTAATGCTTCAGAGGATTCAGGTTTATACTGCTTATTTTTCCCACAACACTTATCACACCCAATATCATATATATTAGTGTATTTATTGTCTGCCAGCCCCCTCCCCCAGAAATGTGAGCTCCTTGAGAATGGGACTTGTGCTTCCTTTGCCTAAAACTTGGCTCACATCTGGTAGATATTCAATAAATATTTGTTGAATGAATGTGGAGTCCAACACTAGTTACACTGATGAAATAGTTTAAAAGACAATCCAATAAATTCATGAGACTCTATATGAGAACCTAGTGCCTCAATTTTTGTTGCCTAGGGCAATGGTTCTTAGTCTTTTGAGAATCTCATGAATGCTATTAATTCCCTTTATAGAAAAATGTACATACACATCAAGTTTTGACATCAATAAATACAGAAAAGTATCTGGTTGAGGAGCATCTGGGTGGCTCTGTCAATTAAGCGTCTGACTCTTGATTTCGGCTCAGGTCATGATCTCAGGGTCGTGAGATGGAGCCCTGGATCCAGCTCCGGGCTCAGTGGGAAGTCTGCCTGAGATTCTCTGTCTCTCTCCCTGTCCCTCTGCCCTTCCCCCTGCTCGCGTGCTCTCTCTCTCTAAAATAAATAAATAAATCTTAAAAAAAAATATATATATATATATATATATAATTTTTTTTCCTCCTTCTGACTCGCCTTAATTTTGGTTAGCCAAAAAAAGTGTTTTAGATCTATCGAGTGTTCAGATATACCACTAATATGTGAAAACTAAGGAACTATTTTAAAATGTATATAAAAAATTATTTCAAAAAACCTTTTTTCCAGGGTACCTGGGTGGCTCAGTTGGTTAAGCGTCTGCCTTCTGCTGAGGTCATGATCTCAGGGTTCTGGGATAGAGTCCCACATTGGGCTCCCTGCTCAGTGGGGAGCCTGCTTCTCCCTCTCCCTGCCCCCCCACCCCCGCTCCTGCACTCTCTTGCTATTTCTCTCTCTCTCAAATAAATGAATAAAAATCTTAAAAACAAAACACCTTTTTCCTATATTTTAGAGTACAAAATAAACCACGTTTTATTCAAACAAAACCCACTAACCTTCGGAAATAGTTATCCAAAACTATTGCAATGTGAAAAACCTCTGGAGTTAAAAAGAATTTTCCACATCACGGGAGGTAGGCAGTCTCTGAAATGTCTCCCAAAGATCCCTGCCTCCTGGTGTTCACATGTTTTGTGCCATTTCCTCTATTTGAGTGTGACTAAAACTAGTGACCTGTTTCTGAAGAATAGAATATGGCAAAAGTGATGTGATGTCACTTCTGAAATTAGGTTATAAAAGACTGACTTCTATTTTGCTTGTATTCTCTTTCTGGATCTTCTTGCTTGCTTGTTCTGATGAAGCAAGTTTCTATGGTTGCTCTGCCCTATGGAAGGCCTCAAAGAGCAAGCTCGGCCCACCAGGAATTGAATCCTGCCAACATCAGTGAGCTTAGAATCTGACTCTCCCAGGGTCGAACCTAGAGATGAAAGCAGCCCTGCCTGTCACCTTGACCGCATCCTTGTGAGAGGCCCTGAGTCAGGGCACCCAGCAAAGCTGCCTTTGGATTCTTGACCCACAAAAACTGTGAGATAAAAATGCTGTTATTTTAGCCACTGTTTTGTGGTAATTTCTTACATATTAGTAGATAACAAATACATCAAGAACCACCTTATCTACTGCCAGGAACACACTGATGTCATAATTTTTTTTTTTTTTTTAATTTTTAGAGAGAGAGAATGTGCTCGTATGAGGGTGGGGGAGGGGCAGAGGGAGAAGATGAGAGAATCTCAAGCTGACTCCACACCAAGGGCGGAGCCCGACATGGGGTTCATATCATGACTGATTTTATGACCTGAGCTGAAATCAAGAGTTGGACGTTTAACTGATTGAGCCACCCAGGCGCCCCTCCTCTGTGTTTGATATAGATTTCAAAGCGGCTAATTCTAGAAAATTTGTAAAACATTATCTCCTCAGAGGTGTGGGAGGCATATGAAAAAGTGGGATCTTTAGGTGCCAGAGAATTAATAATTAGTATAGTGTGGCTCTCTCTCTGCCACTTTTTAATTATTCAGAAACTACTATAAAGCTTCAACTGTATAGGGCTTTGTTCTTATGTCCTTTTACTTTTTGTTTGTGCTGATCTACTTATGAAGAAAATATACAGATTGGAGAAAGATATTATGAATGAAAAACTATTTTAGCCTCATGAGATAGACTTAGTGTCTCTTCAATATATATCATCGGAAGAATTGCAAGAAAAATTATAGAAAACAAAGTGCAGGTAATTTAGTATCTGTATTAAGTAATATATTTTCTACAATTGTATATTATTTTCTCTGTAGACAGGGCAAACAAGTCAAAGTATGAATCAAAGTATGAGTCTCTGGGACTTGACCTGTAAAACGTTCAAACATTTATCCTCTGACAGACCTAGATCAGGGTCTGAACTTCATTCCAAGACCTTGAGAGCATTTTGAGATACTCCTTTTAACACAGTGATTTTTATAGTTTTGCTCTAATTTTGCCTGTGTTTTTGAATGTGTCCTCCCTTTTTGCTCGGCATGGTCTTGTCATTTCTTGCTCCTTATTTTTTCCATTGCCTTAAGAATGGTTTCGTAAAGGATGAAGAAAGGAAAGGAAGAGGCCAAAGAGTGTGGGGGATTACTCCTGTCTCTGTATGGTTCTGGCTTACCTGATAAAACTTAATTCCTGCCTGGCCCTTTTGCACCAACACAATAAGGCTATGGGGGGTGTGTGGGGGATGTATAATGGTCTCAGGTCTCTCCAAAGCCCATTTTAACTGCGGGATAGAGCAGCCTCCACAGTGTAAGGTGAAGAAGAATCCACCTTTGAAGCTCCACTAGCCACAGAAGATAAACAGGCTCTGGGGGTGGAGATGAGGGTGGCGGAAGTACAGGACAAGTGATTGACTTCTTCCTCCAACAGTTTTTGGGTTTTTGCATACGGTTCTAGCAAAGGACATGTATCTCCAAATCAGAAGGCAAACAATTACATGTAAATTTCCTGTGTCAATAAAAATTCTACTCTACCTGGGAAATCTTGAATGATGGCATGGATTTGTGTGGAAAACAAGTACTTAAAGACTGGTTATTTTTTCAAAACCCCAGAATGACTTAATAACTTTCCTACCAAATCCATATAGTGTTTATCCCCTGCCCAAAGATACCTAATTTCCCTTCAGAAATTGTACCATATGTTCAGAAAAAATGGTTTGGTCATGCTGTTTCCACTCTGGCAAGATTTATTTTAGTTCTCAATTTTCCCCTCTGGCCTACGTGCTTTCTCTCGGGTCTCTTCATCTGTCATGAATGAATCTCTTGTATAACTCTTCTGAGTACAACCTTTCATATACATATTCTCCGTTTCCCATAAACCAGAGCTTCTGGAGCTCTGCCCCTGCATTAGGAGCTTCAGCTTAGAGCTAGATTTGAAATGCCAAGTTTCTGGTGACGTTACAGATTGAGAGTTGGTGCCTGATGCTAGGTTAGTTGTATTTCTGGCAGCTCACTGGATGCTAACCACTAGATGCAGCCCATGGATTCCGGATTGACAAGGTCAATGTACTTTGAGTTGATCTCCAAAACAAAGAATATTCTATCTCTTAAAATTCCACTTAAGTATAAAGCAACTTAATCAGGCTAACTCTTCGTGTGTGTGGTTTTTTGGTTCATAATTTTTTTTTATAATATTTGTTTGAGATATGAAGACAATTTCATATAGTGTCAGAAACTAACGGCAATTTTAAAGCAATGACTAGCTATTCCATCCAAGGAGAAAGTTAAGAGGCTTTTTGAAACATTACCTTTTTGCGATTGAAAACATGACTTGGAAATAAATCATATTTAATGTTTATTTTCTCTAATTATAACATCAACGTTTTCAAAATATGTAGCAGATACTGAGAAG
This sequence comes from Phoca vitulina, assembly GCF_004348235.1. Classification (NCBI taxonomy): domain Eukaryota; kingdom Metazoa; phylum Chordata; class Mammalia; order Carnivora; family Phocidae; genus Phoca; species Phoca vitulina. The sequence continues at coordinate 7,610,074 of NW_022589714.1, forward strand.
TAAAAAGCCATATAATATCACAATTTAGAGAATTCCTGTTAACATCATGTTATATTTGAAAATCAATGATTTATTAAATAAATTATATGCAAATCTGTTCTGTAGGTGAGTCAGGGTTAAGTGGTAATTTTTATTATACATAGTTATGAAAAAGGGTTACATTCTACGAAGTTTTTTAGCTTTAATTTTTTAACTTTAGATTTTTTTTTTCCTTTGGTTTGTTTTTAGTCTGGCTTTTTCGAAGTAAGAAAAGCAGGGTGGATCTGCACAAGTGTTTGGAAGAGTATGGTATTATGAAACTTCTCCTCCCTGTCTCAGAGCTGCATTACGTTGTTAGCTCCAGTGCCCACTGACGAACAGTGAGAGATTTTGATGCATCCATCCTGAAGAAAGGTAATGAGGTAGGATGCCAAATCATCACCTCTAATTACCTTTAGAACAAAAGAAAAAAATTGAGGTTCCTAAAATTTTACAGCGTATTGCTTTAATTATATACACTCCCCTGGGTATGTTCTGAGTTGTTAAGTTGGTTTTTTTTTTTTCTGAATATGAAAGTAGTATATATACTCTTTATACAAATTTCAAACACTACAGAACTATAAAATGAAACAAACCATCAATAACTTTGGGGCATATTTTTTCAAATTAAAAAAGAATTCTTAAAAGAAAGGAATTCTCTATTCAGTCAGTATTTAGTGTCCATTACTAGTTTTAATATGGTATTCCTATACAGCTAAATCAGTACATGGTTCTAATAAAGCCAAATGTCTTTGGTTTCTAATATACAATTCTTTTGGGCGCCTGGGTGGCTCAGTTGGTTAAGCAACTGCCTTCGGCTCAGGTCATGATCCTGGAGTCCCAGGATCGAGTCCCGCATCGGGCTCCCTGCTCGGCAGGGAGTCTGCTTCTCCCTCTGACCCTCCTCCCTCTCCTGCTCTCTGTCTCTCATTCTCTCAAATAAATAAATAAAATCTTAAAAAAACAAACAAACAAACAAACAATTCTTTTACTGTTCCTTGTTAACAGTCTATGAAGCTAGCCCAATTGAATAATCTCCTAATTATTTAAGATAGTTAAGATATTGCAGAATGGTGTATTATGGCTAATTTAATGTTCTGGCTGAGCACTAACACATATTTTCCTAGGAGTTGCCATTTTTCAAAGTATTAGAAGAAAACATACCACATTAAAACACATTGAAAACAATTTAGAAAGCACTTGGAAATCTCTTTGTATTCAGAATCATCAGTGACTCCAAAATCTGATACACCGAAGATGTAGTAAGGGATAGGGCCTGAATCTAATTGAATTATGAAATACCCTCTAAATTGCTTTTCTGGAATAAATTTTTCTCAACTTGTTTACTTATGCACATTTTACATTGGTGCCAATAATTTGTCTATGTCAAGTGTACCACCCACTGCATATTTCAGATGAACTAATGATTATATATATATATATATATATATAAAGTGATGGGAATAAATGTAAATAGATCTCTTCACTCCTATGTGGCGGATGGTGTTTTCAAATGGCACATCTCCTATCACAAAAGCTCTTCTTACATGTGACTTTGGCACTCCTCTTTGGCTTTCGTTACTGTTTGGATCGAGAGAGTATGGGACACTATGTGACTTCCAAGGCTAGGTAATCAAAAGGAAAAGTACTTTCTACCCTGTTTTTCTGAAATTCTTGCTCTGGAAGCCTTCAAGCTCCATGTAAACAGCTTCACTGTCCTGAGGTGGCCATGCTGTTTGTGAGGAAACCAGCTCACAGTGAGAGACCTCACACGGAGAGCCTGAGAATACATGAAAACGGAGGGAGGGCAGGAGAGAGTGAGAGAGGTGCTTCCACAGCCCCCAGCTGCTCCCAGCTACTGTTTAATTGCAACCACAGGAAAGATCCTGAGCCAGCACTAACCAGCTAAGGCCTTCTCAAATTCTGAACGCACAGAATCCATGAGAGATAACAGAATGGTTATTATCATTTTACACTACTAAGTTTTGGAGTAACATGTTACATACCAATACCCTACTGGAATACCCTATAAGCTTTTCCAAGTTTTTAGTAATGTAATTTCTTTGCTTCTTGTAGAACCTGAACAGCTCTACCACTCCTCAGTCTAAGGAAGAGGTTTGGACTGGTACAGGTGCGAGCGGCAATCGAGTGGTGAACTTCATATGCAATATGTAGACAGTTAATCTAAACAAAACAAACTAAAAAAACTTCCGTGGATTCAGCTGTATTTTCAAGCACCTTCATCTCCAAATTTAAAAACATGAAATTTAAACAAAATAGGCAATTCCAAATAATATTTATTTAGTTATAAGAGTAAAAAATACACAGAAGAATCGAGTGCATTAGTTAATACTCCAGGATTAGTATTAACACCTGTCAAGTCTCAATTCTGCCAAAACATCTATTTGCTGAAATTTTAAGTAAAAATCATATTCTTGGGACACTTAATTTCTTCTAGAGATGGTGAATGGATAGTATTTTCTTTTTAAAAGTTCAAGCTAAGTATATAGTGTACCTGATTTCTTTATCTTGTTTGCTTTCATTTGAGAAATATTCATATGGTGTTACTGCTGGTGAGGATAAATCACCAGAGGACATAGAGGTGGTAAGTAATGTAACAAGAACACACAAGCTGGATGTGGAGAAGCTGGAATAGGAGCCTAGGAAGTCTGGCTCCAGAGTCTGTATGTCTATATTCCAAACTACTACTTTTTTTTTAGAGAAAGAGAGTGAGAGAGAGTGTGTGTGTGTGTGTGCGCGCGCGCGCGCGCACGCACACGCACACATCTGTGCACACAAGCAGGGATGGGAGGGGCAGAGGGAGAGGGAGAGAGAATCTCAAGCAGGCTCCATCCCAGGACCCTGAGATTATGACCTGGGCCAAATCCAAGAGTCAAATGCTCAACCCACTGGATCACCCAGGCGCCCCAATTGATGGAATATTTCTGGAAATATCCCCACTGGGGACAAATCTGCTATGCACATGTAACTGAAGCCTTACTGATGTTATCTGTAGCTACACCTGAAGAAATACTTCTATCATTCAGAAATATTATGAAGTACTTAAATAAAAAACATCCCAAGTATTATGAAAAAATACAGTTGAAAAAACATTATAAATATTTAAAACTAGTCTTCATGTTACTAATTGCTGAAGTGCACACTAATTCCTTTCACACTTCATGTTTTGCAATGATCAACTTCTTTACTTATGTATTAGCTGTTTCCCCTCGTAAGTCCGTCTCTATATATCAGGGCCTAGCCTGAGGCTTAGCATATTAAGTGTTCAATAAACGTTTTGAGTAAATTAAGGGACAAATAACTCTGTGAGGGAATATCACAAAAATATGGATATGTATATTTGACCTTCTTCAATCACTTAAAACATTGTTTTAAGAACCCAAATGCATTGGATTAGATTTGTGCGAATTTGATAGCCACTGGCCACACGTAGCTATTAAGCACTTGAAATGTGGCTGCACAAATGAGACCCTCAATTCAATGTTCAAAAAATATTTATTTAGTTATAAGAGTAAAACATACCAATGTCTAACAGTTACACAAAAAGATGCTCTATATCATTAATCATTAGGGAAATGTAAATCAAAACCACAATGAGATATCACCTTATGCCCGTTAGAATGGCTATTACCAGAAAGACTAGAAATAACAAGTGTTGGCAAGGATGTGGAGAAAAGGGAACCCTCATGAAGTGTTGGAGGGAATATAATCTGGTGCAGCTCTCATGGAAAACAGTATGGAGGTTCCTCAAAAAATTAAAAATAGAGCTACCTATGACCCAGCAATTCTACTTCTGGATATTTATTCAAAGAAAATGAAACCCTAACTTGAAAAGATATGTGCATCCCTATGTTCATTGCAGCATTATTTACAATAACCAAGATATGGAAACAATCTGTCTCCACTGATGGATGAATGGAAAAAGAGAATGTGGTATTTGTGTATGTGCGTATGTATGTATATACATACACAATGAAATATTATTCAGCCATAAAAAAGAATAAAATCTTGCCATTTGTGACAACATGGATGGCCTTTGAGGGCATTATGGTAAGTGAAATAAGTCAGACAAAGAAAAACAAATACCATATGATCTCTCTTATATGTAGAATCTATAAATAAATAAATAAATAAACACATACATACATAAATAAATACATAAATAAAACCAAGCTTATAGACATAGATTGGTGGTTGCCAGAGGTGGGGGGGTGTGTGTGTGGGGGGGGGGGGGGAGGAATGGGTGAACAGTTTTTCTTTTTTTTTAGTTTAATAAATTGAATTTAAAAAAAAGAAATCACACCAACAAATGGGATAGTTGCTATACTAAAAAGTACTTGGAAGCAATGATACAGACTCATTCATGACAATGATGGGAATTGGTTTTTATCTAGATTAATTGGTAAAAAAACAGATTTAAGAAAGTAGTAAAATTTTAATTCAGTGAAATCAAATGACAAAAATCATTGAACTGGATCTTCATCATAATAGTTATACTTTTAGGTTTCAAATAATATAATACATGTTATTCATGAATGGGTACTTTATTGACAGCAGATATAATTCTACAGGGTGCTAAACATTACACAATCATACAATCCAAATGAATATTGATGAGAGAACAGCCTCAACCAAAATTATGTTATTCTATGGGAATACAGAAAACATGAATTTTTAAAAAAGTTTTATTTGTTTAAGTAATCTCTACACCCAACATGGGGCTTGAACTCAAGATCCTGAGATCGAGTCACATATTCCTCTGACCGAGCCAGTTAGGCGTCCTGAAAACATTAATTTTTCAAGAATGATTTGAAGACCAAGAACTATTTGAAAGGCTGTTACACCAGCTATTGCAACAATGAAGTTTCCATCTCCGATTCTGATGACTTATTAGTTATTTCCAGATAAATCTTTTGCCAAAGAGAAAATTATCTGTTCCCTTTATGCAGAGAACTTAAAGGTGACAGTCAAATAAAAATTGTCCATGTGAAAGAAGTGTGTGTATAAATAGATTATGAAATAAGTTAGAAAAGTTGCTTATGTAGAGTTTAGGAACATAAAAGTGTTGGGTTCTGCAGAAAAGACCAAAAAATATTAAATCATCACTGTCAGAGAGTCGACATGTTAATGCTGGTAGCAGTGAGGTGACAAATAATAAGTGAATTGCATTTTATATTTAAATGTGAAAAGTTACATGGAGAAAAATTAAGTAAGTAAGAATGATAGAGGGTAAGAAAGGTTGGAGAAGGAGGGATAGTAATTGCTATATTATGTGGGATGATTGGCAAAGGCCCAAACGACATTTAGGTAAAGACTTGAAGGTACTGAGGGAGCCATCAAGAGATCTGGGTGAAGAGTGTTCCAGTTAGAGGGAATAGCAAGAGCAAAGGCCCTGAGGCAGGAATATGCTTATCCTGTTTGGGGGGAGGGTCAGTGTCCATTGGAGCAGAGTAAGTGAGAAGGGGAAAGATAAAGGTAACAAAGCCATAGAGACAGGGGACTGGGGCAGATCATGGGGGGTCTTGTAGGTCATTTAATAACTTTGCTTCTATGCATGAGTGGGGTACCATGGGAAAATTTTGAGCAGAGCACTTAAGTTTAGAATTAGTTCTTGTTTTTTAGTAGAGAAAATCTGAAATATATTTTACTTTTGGAAATATTCCTGTGGTTTCTTTCTTAATGCATAGGTTGTATGAATGTCCTCTATGTAGTGAGATGAAAACAATTGTTATTTAAAACCAAATGTGATTGTAGTTGATTCTGCCTTCTAAAGCAAGTTATATAGTTCACATTTGGAACTAAATCTTTATATTGCGCATCAATTTTCAGAGGGCCTATATAGAAGAGAATTCTACTCATGGAATACTGAATTGGAATTTGTCTGATATTTTATTCAGAAACATTTTATTTTAAAAACTGCCAGGAATGGGGTGCCTGGGTGGCTCAGTCGGTTAAGCGTCTGCCTTCGGCTCAGGTCATGATCTCAGGATCCTGGGATCGAGCCCCACATCGGGCTCCCTGCTCAGTGGGAAGCCTGCTTCTCCCTCTCCCACTCCCCCTGCTTGTGTTCCCTCTCTCGCTGTCTCTCTGTCAAATAAATAAATAAAATCTTTAAATAAATAAAAATAAAATAAAAACTGCCAGGAAGGAGTGCCTGGATAGCTCAGTTGGTGAAGCGTCTGACTTCGGCTTGAGTCATGATCTTGAGGTCCTGGGACTCTGTGCCTGCCATGGAGTCTGCTTGTCCCTCTGTCCCTCCCCCAACTCGTGTTCCCTCTCTCTCTCTCTCTCTCAAAAGAAGTCTTAAAAAAAAAAAACTGCAGGGAATTACTCTTTGATTCTTTGTATATTTCAGCCGTTAGGTGTTAAAGAGGCATTAATAGGATACCCTGGAAGCATTTGTTGTATTATTTCTATGGTAAAATGCAATCTGATTTCTAAATCATTGGCTTGCTTATGAATTTTAGGAAGCACAATGTATTAACAATATGGAAATTGTACAAACAGGTAGAAACAGGTAGATAGTATTAATGACTGACCTTCAGTAAATAGTCTTAACGTATTTTTCAAATAGGAAAAAATAGATTTTGTTTGGTTTTAAATATAAAATGTATACTCAATTTAGTCATTGGAAGCTTCTAAGTATGTTTGTAACAACTTGGGTATTTATATCTACTATTTCAACTGTAAATTTTATAAAATCTAAGGGCAGAACAAATATTTCTAATACAAAGCTGGTGTCCAAATTGGGATGTGCTATAAGTGTAAAACACTAGATTTCAAAGACAGGACAAAAAAAGTAAAACGTCTCATTAATAATTTTTATATTGATAACATTGACATAATATTTTTGATATATTAGGTTAAATAAAATATATTATTAAAATATATTTCACCTGTTTTTACCTTTTTTAAAAGATTTTATTTATTTATTTGAGAGAGAGAGCTTGAAAGAGAGAGCATGAGGACGGGGGGGGGGCAGAGGAAGAGGGAGAAGCAGATTCCCCACTGAGCAGGGAGCCTGACTCTGGGCTCGATCCCAGGACTCTGGAATCATGACCTGAGTTGAAGGCAGACACTTAACCAACTGAGCCACCCAGGCACCCCTCTTTTTCCTTTTTTAAAAAAAGACTTATTTATTTTAGGGGGGTAGGGACAGAAGGAGAGGGAGAGAGAGTCCCAAGCGGACTCCATACTGAGTACAGAGCCAGACTCGGGGCTTGATCCCAAGACCCCGAGATCATGATCTGAGCCGAAACCAAGAGTCGGGCGCTTAACCGACTGCACCACCCAGGTGCCTCTGTTTTTTTTCACTTTAAAAAAAATATGGCTCCCTGCAAAATTTTAAATTATATCTGTGGTTCACATCATGTTCCTGTTAGATAGCATTGCTCTATACTAGTGGTCCTCAAATGTGGTAACTTGACCATCGGCATCAGCATCACCTGGGAACTTGTTAGAAAAGCAAATTATAGACCTCACCTCAGACTTACTGAATCAAAGATTCTGGGGGTGAGGCCCTGTTTTAACAAACCCTCCAACTGATTTTGATCTATGCAAAAGGTTGAGAACCATTATTTTAGGCCAGTGGTTCTCAACTTTGGCTACAAACTAGAATCATTGGGGAGCTTAGGGCAAAAAGTCCTGGTGCGAAAGCTACAACCCAGACCAATCAAACCAACAACTCTTTGGCCCAGTCCAGAGTGTTCGCTGAAGCTCTCCAGGTGATTCTAAAATGGGATAAAGATTGAAAACCACTGGTCTGGCTCCTGGATATTCGAATTGTGCTTTCTAGAGGGGATGCTGCTCACAGGCACCACTTCCTGCTTCTCACAAGGCGGTACCATCGATGTCTGTATGTCTTCCCGCCATGGAGATACTGGGCAGGGATGGGCGGGAGACTTTGTAGGTATCAGAAGTTCACGTATCAAAGCTATTTACCCACATGTGTCCATTATGACTGTTACATTAACTGTGAACCTGGCTCTGCTTTCTTGGTTTAACATTATTGGGCTTTCACCAGATTCAAAGGAGGGTGAACCTGGAATTAGACAGTGGAAAATGTAAAAGCTTTGATAGAGCAGGAGTGAAGAATGGTATTCCTTTTACCATTATTATTTGGGGAGGATTTTCTCCAGGACAGAGCTTTATCTTTACATACTGCTCTTCCACACAGCAGAAGCTAGCGGGTATCACCGCACTCAGTGACTTCCCCTGTGGGATTTCATTCCACACAGGCCTAGCAAAGGCTAACAGAGATTTCTATCCTTAGTGCCATGGACTTTAGTGCCACACTTTAGTTTCCACAATGGTTGGTTCTCTCACTGTTGGAAGCTAAAACATTCGGTAAATCTAACCAATGTAACCTTAAAAACCTATGCACGGTTCACGTCACCGGGAAATGATGGATATCAAGCAGTTCATTGATGAACTTTGTCAACCTTAAAACAGCCAGTTATTTAACCACCAAAAAAAAAAAAAAAAAAGAATTTATTTAGGAATCGCAGAGGAATTGCAATTTGGGACTGCAAATTATGGCAAACCATAGGCAAGTCCCAAAATGGAAGGAAAAAGAGTATCCTTGTATAGAGGAAAGAAGGAAGTTGGGAGCGATTGCTTTGAACAAAAGTTCATCGGAGAAGAGGGAGAGTTTGAGGTTGTAGGGCTTCTCATTGGCTAAGTTCATGTGGTTTCTCACTGGCTGGGTTGTTGCTGGACAAGAAGAATCTTCCATCTTCCTGCCGAGGTATGCTAAGTAAGCTGCCAGGAGCACTACTGAGTGAAGTGAGAACTCTCCCTTCGTTGTCTCCAGACTCGATTTTCAGCTCAGTTTCTTTATTGGTTTTCACAGCTCTAACTTTCAGATGATCGACCTCACTAACAGGTCTTGTGTAAAAGGTATACCTGCATCACTTTAGCAGAGTATAAACCTTTTCAGGTGCCCCACCTTGAAACTGCTAATGTTTGTAGTGTTAAAATGTTTTGTAAATACACACCAACGACATAGACTAAGTGTCTCCTCATGGGAAATATATCTTTTTGAGTTTCTATACAAGTACTGTATAACATGATCCAGAATATACTCGTATTAAAATAAGTGAGACAGCTGGTTTCTTTTTCAAATAGACTTCAGCAAAAGAAAATATTGCAACCAAATTATGTCATTGGAAAATTAACATACTTAATGGAAATTTGTTCAGGTATAAGTGAGCAGTTAAGATATAAATGATATAAACATGCCGTGACTTAGTCTGTGGACTTATTCCAGAATTAGCCACCATGCAGTGTCTGTACATGCATACAAATATGTAATGATTGTCATACATAGTAAGAATGAGGTGGGGTTACATTATCCCTAATGGGAATAACGCTTTTAACTGTTAAAGAGTAATATTGCTTTCCTCAGGAAAAAAAGAAAAACAAACATCTCTATAGAGCTCCAGACATTCTAGGGCTTTTGCACAAACTTTTGCTTGAAGAATAGAATAAGGGTACATCTTTTTAAAACATTCTAATGAAATGATTCATACACCCATTTCACCCATAATACTCAAAATACCAATAACTTAGAGCTTGGTTCATCAGGGACTCCTTTGAGCCAGTTATAAAGCCTAGTGAAGGAAACCAGCATAGGTCACCCCAAAATAAATATTTTTGGGAAGAGGAATTGGGAAACAAATCTTACTGTTAGTTTCTTCCCATATATTTACCTTTCCAGTTTGCCAGCCTGGAAAGCCTAAAACTGCTTTCCTTTGTGCTGTCATTTCTCTACAAATGTATTGTTCTTTGCTGAAGATGTCACATAGACCACAGTTTTAAGCTGCTTTGAGTTACTTTGTTTTCTGTTTCTTGGGTATGATGTGCACTGCAAGCATTAATAAACTTCTTGTTAATGTCCTCTTGTTAAAGAGTGCCACCTGAAAACCTAAGATGGGTAGAGATGGAGTTTAGCTCCCCCGCCCCCCCCACACACCAGCACTCATTCTAGTCGTATCCTCACTGCAGAATGCAGGCAAAAAGTCAACTCTTTCCTTGGTTGGCAATTACCCTGGGGCTGGCCATCCCAAGGATGCAGCTGCCTACACTAAATTCTCCACTTTTTGGGTTAGCTCCCCTGGTGGACTTTCTCCTCTCTAATACACTGAACACTGGAATTCTCAAATTAAAACCCCAAAAGGTCAAAGGTCCTCCCTTCATGCAGAAACACATCAAGAACTAAGCATCTTGAGGTTTTCAACTTAAAAATCACTTATTTTACATAGCAGTAACATGCTTTCTGTATGAAGAAATAAGGATCATTTACCTAATATATAGCTACATCTTTCTATCAGATTATCTTTTTTCTCATGAAAGTAAAACATCTCCAATGCTCCATCTTGAAACTTAGTGTTTGTAGTGTTGAAATGTTTTGCAAATATACACCAATGATGTAGACTAATCCTTCCTTGTGGGAACTTTATGCTCTTTTAAGTTTACCATGAAAGTAAAACACTTGAAATGCTGTATGTGCTATATTCCCTGAATTTTTTGTACTTAATCTCAGTGAAATTAGATCAGAATACTACAATCCTATTTTAATGACTAGAGTTCATTGTGCATCAAATTGGGCAAGAAAAACTTATTTTGACTGATAGTATTCTCACCTGTGTAACAGAAATTTACAGGTTCTAATCCTTTAGTTTGTGAATCCTACCCATTCTTAACATTACCAATTATGAGAAGAGTGACTGCACAACTGTAGTTTCATAAAAGGAAAATTAAAACAAGTTTTTTTCTCTTGTCCAAAATTTTTTGGGTTTGTTTTGTTTGTACATTAAAACCTAACCTTACAAACAAGTAAAAAGGACTGAGATTTGATGTTCTGGTTAGCATTTGCATGGAAAAAGAGCTTCTTCCCAGTTCTCTTAGAACTGCACATGAATATAAAAAGTGGATCCCCCAGTTAGGCCTCATACTGTTAGCATTCAAGATGACTGGACTTCCTTTCATAAATTCACATCTCCCCTATGTTTACTTCTCTTTACCTGCACTGCCAGGATCTTGGAATTCCTTTGTAGTTATGGTGTGGGGGAAGAGCCCACATATTTTTTGGTCTTCTCCCTATATTTATGTCAGTTTTCCGATCTGTACATCATACATCACAGAAACAGGAATAGACAGGTAACATAGCTAAACTTCTATACGAGGGGCATTATAATAAGGTTCTGGCGTACTGACATTTTTGTTTCTTCAGCATCGTATGTTTGCTTCCTAGGCCTGTAATTAAACTGTTTCTGTTTCTGATAAAGGACTCTAATTGTAACATGCCTCAGTTAACTCCCCGGAGTGAGTTTTGTAAAGCATACCTTCTCAGGTATCCCAGGTAGGGTTAACTATTTATGGATTGTAGCATTCATGGTGAAAGTGTTACTTAAATGCAAGGAATGGTTTTAAAGAACTCTGATGCCAATAAAATGTTCCCCGTTAATAAAATGTTCTCCCTTGAAACAAATGATTCTAAGGAATTCAAAGAATAGGCCCAAGAAGCTTCTGGATATAAGTGTGGCCCAAAAATACAGTTGTAGCAATCTTTCTGATAAAGTTTCATAAAACATTAGATGTGTGTCTAGTTTATGGATATATAAAATGAACCCCTAATCAATCCCTAATACTATCTTTTGTACCATCATGAGGTAGAAATGAGCAGGGCAGAAACTAGTGATCCTACTTACCTGGAAAAGAAACTGGGGCACAGAAAGCTTTAGTGGTTTTTGCGTGTCACACACTCCTTTTGGCTTTGTTCTGACTCCTCCTCCATTCCTTGAAACTTCAAGTATAAATATCAATAATAACAGAATTCCAGTGCTGGAAGATCATTTATTCTCTCTCCTTTGACCAAAGAAGAAACTGAAGCCCTTTAAGTTTGAATTACCCATTAATATTCAAAGAGGTTCATCAACATCCTGGTTTCTGAACTCTCACCAAAATTATATGCGAGATAAATGTGACTGTTCAGTGGGCCCTAACATATCTGCAGCGTAACACACCCTGACTTTTACTTTAATTAAATTAAAATAAAATTCCCACTGATTATCTGGAGACCCTCCGTGTTCTGGCCCCACTCTCTCCTTTCTCCCAGTTCTATTCCGGCCTCTGCTTTCTGGGTCAAGGTTGAGTCTGTCTGGCCCCTGGGCGTGGCGGGCCTCGGGACGGTGGATAGAGAGCTTCGAAGCCCCTGGTAGGAAGGGACAGAGAGATCTGAGTCTCAGTCAGTCGGGGTCTTCTGCAAACAGCCCCTGCGTCCACCTCGTGAGTGCTCCCATGAGCGGTCCCGCAGCCGCTGTGTCCGCCTGCACCTCTCCATTTCGCACCTTCCCAGCTTCGCAGGGGCTCCCGCTAAGGGCCCACCTCGGCCAGGGGCGACGGTACCCGCAAGGCCCCCGGGGCTGGCGGGGAAACATGGCCTTGCTGGCCGCGTGGGTCTCGGGGGTAAGAGCACTCCCTGAACAACGGAGGCACGCCCCACGCAGGGACGGGCGAGGACAGTTGTGATCAGAAGCCCTGTGCATGGAAGGGAGCGACTCCCGCGGCCGCCTCCCCCCCCCCCCCCCCCCCGGCTCCCGCGGCGCCGCCGGAGCCTCGCTCTTCCTCCTCCTCCTCACTCGCCGGCTCGGCTGATCTCCTGCCATGACTCAGCGATTCTCGCAGGCTGCCCGGCTGGGGACACCGGCTTCTCGCGGGCTCCTCCCGCCGCGTCCACCCCCTCTCGCCACCCACGCCCGCCCCCGACCGCCGGCTCTTTCCCAGCGCGGCCGCCGCCGCCGCCGCAGTCAGCGCGGGCGCCGCCACAGCATCCGCCGCCTGCCCCGCTCGGCGCACGCTCCGGCCCGACCCCGCAGCCCACCCGCGCACCGGCCATGGAGCCCGCAGCCCCCCGCCGCCGCCACACCCACCAGCGCGGCTACGCCGTGACGCGGAACCCCCACCTCAACAAGGTGAGTCCGCCGGCCCACCTGGCGGCCCAGCGGCCGCTTTCGGTCCGACGCAGGCCCTCGGGAGGGTCCCGGACTCGGCCTCGCCCCTCTGCCGGCTCTCCCGGGACGCGCGGCTCTCGGTGCGAGCAGAATGGAGGGGCCGCCCAGTGGACTCTGTGCCCCGGCAGTGTGATGGGCGCTCGGTGCTGGTCCACCTCGGCATCCCGTTTTGGGAGGGAAGGTGTAACTTGTTTACAGTACTTTTTGGCTTCTCAAGAGCCAAGCCAAAGAAAGTAGCATCAGGCTAAGTGCGCGAGTTGACTGTTTCTGTGAAGAGAGCAGGTAGGCTGCCAGCTCAGCTTTGTCTGTGCCACCCACTTACTGGTTCCACTCAGTGTGGCAATTATTGGAGGCTGCTCTGGAGAGAAGTGGCCCTACTGGTCAATCCTGAGCAGGAAAGCCTCAGGTCACATTAACAAGCTCGAAGTCGAGGCCTCTTGGTTTCTGGAGCGACACGATTAAGAGGCTGGGAATGCCTGGTGGGTGACTTCTGCCTTGGACATTTTGCATGGCCTGGTACAAAATCCTTGTCCTAGACATGGGACTGTGGGTAAAGCCATTCCTTTTTTTTGAATCTGGCCTTCTGGAAATTAAAACTTTTTTTTTTTTAAGACCTTTTATTAAAACAAGAATTCAGTGTAGTTAGACAACCTTTTTCAGATCCTGGAAACGTTTCATTTTTCTTCACTGTAAACACCTAATATTTCTCTCAAATGAAATATACCTAATATATATTTTGCTTATGTAGATACTAAGCAGTCACACTCTATAACCACGTTTGTTTCTAGATAGTTCTTTTTGTGTAACTGTGCTTTTGACCTATCCTTCTTATTTAAGATATGGGAAATGCCATCAGTAAGCCCAGAGATCTGTTTAGTCATTTTGGTCGTCTCTTTAGTAGATACTCTTCATTAGGAACTGGACCTCAGCTCTTACCTTCTGGTCATGTTGCCGGTGATTTGTTGATCATTATTAATGGCTTGAAGACTTGTGATTTCTTTAATAAATTGTAGCTAGTGTGAGTTCTTTTTGATTTCGTGGTGACAGGTAACTTCTACAAATACATGGTTATGTAGTATTTGTGGTCATAAGACATTATGAAATTTTAAATAGTTCCTACTTATTTTTTTTCAAAATGAATTTAATTGCTAGTTTGATTTTTTCTTTTTATTATTCTGCAGGTTGGGGGCTATTTTCAGTAGAACAAAGGTAAAATCTGGTGTGACAGAACAATTTGTGACTTTCATGTGTATCTGCTTCCTGTAATTTATGACCAAATAATGGGTTGTCACTTAAGAAGGACTGCATGAGTGGTATAACCTGTTTGGATTTCCCAAAGTCATGGGCAAGTATGAGTGTTTCGAGTGGGTAGATGGAATAGGTAGTCACTGAGCAAGAGTCATTATGCCTTTACTGTATGCATCAAGAATACATGTTCTTAAAATCTTTTTTGGCTCCTGTGCACCAGTAAGGATTAACTCCTATTTAACAATAATATCACGGAGATCTTCCACCAAGTTGAAAGGTGCAGCATAATATGTTAAGAGCACATTTTTGAGTTTATAATTGAACTTTATTGTCTGCATAGAGTCAAATTGGATTTGAAATCTAGTTCACCAGCTCCGGGGTGATTAATGGAATAAGCTTTACTTTTCTTACTCAGTTCTAAGATAGTTGTGTGGTGCCTTATAGAAGTCACAGAATTGCTTTACATGTACCTTTGAAACTATGGCTGTGGGACATTCTTGATCTGCCCTGCACTGAAGATCTCTTGGCTTTAAAGTTTTCTGATAACCCAGGAATTTTTATTGATTTTTATGATAGCTTTCGCTAGTACATCATGCCCTCTAAAACCCCAGCCTGTCATCTGGGTACGTGAAGCCTTCTTCAGCCAAATTAACACAGACCTTCATCACCTCACCTTTTTGGTAACTGCAACAATTTTGCTGGTTTTATTTTCAGTATTATAGTCTGTCCTACATGTAGATAGGAGAAACATATCTTCATCAATTAGTGTTTTCTTCATGTTACTCTTCTGTCATCCAAGTATTTATAATAGTTCTTATTATGCTGAATGTAAAATCAGTCTTGTCAGGTTTACTATCTTATCCAAATTGATCTCATTAGTCCCCCAATTTAGTCTTCCACTTGAAATATATTTGCAGAATCTCTTACTTAATGCTTTCCTTTTTGTCTCTGTGTAATTTCCTATAGTTAAAATGGCATTACTTGATTTAATAATGATCTCTCTAGGGAAGACTTTCCTAATTATTTCAGTCTTATTATTATTACTTGACACCTCTGTTTATATGTATTCAGTAGTATCATGTCATTTTGTATTTACTGCATTTTATTTTTTTCTTATTTTGATTGTCATAGGTCAAGAATCATACTTAGTGCAGAATTTTGCTCATTGGGCTTTAAATAAATGTTTATTTAATGAATGAATGAACCATGTTTTTATTTCTTTTGTCTTTTAAACAGTACTCAGCTTTTAAAGCAAGAAGCGTTTAGAGTGGTAGATTGAACATTAAGACATCCTGTTTAATGTAATTTCTTGGAAGTAAATCACATTGAAATCTAAAGCTCAGTTGACTCTCTATACATTTATACAATGTATATTGGATACAGGAGAATAGTTGGAATTCAGTTTAAACCTGACCATCCGTGAAATTTTAATTACTTGCTAGGTAACATTAAGGAGGTGATTAGTCTTGGTAAAATCAAGGTTAACAGTAGATGTGATCCAAATTAAAAAAATAAAAAATTATAAAAACCGAAGGGAAATAAGGTTTTCTTCGTTGGTAATATGATTCTTGCTATTTGCTTATACTCAAATTACATAATTCCAGGTAGGATTTCATCATAGTATTTGGGAAAGTACCTTACACTTCTGAGATTCAGTATCTTTCTGTACATAGCCCAAACTATCTTTGAGGTGTTTTTCTTTGTGTTATATGTGCTTATCTAATTTAATGTTTAATGTTTATGATTTTCAAGGATACCTTCTGATTTAGATGAGTTGTATTTCAGTTTTTTCCTCAGGAATTTTCATGTGACTAATAATGTTTTGTAAATCACTCTTCAGAATTAAAATTCTACACACAATAAAAATCTCTTATTTTTTATTTCTAAATGTATTAGTTTGTTTCTCTAACAGTGGTAGAAAATACTAATCGATAGTTCTATCATAATTGTGATTACGTTGTTTCCATGTCTTTAAGATTAAATAATAACATGACCTACAAGTAAGTCTCCAAAAGATACCATTCTTTAATGTTTTAGGCATTTTAATCCAGTTTTAAAGTCCGTTTTGGCTAACATTATTAACTTTTAAATCTAAAAAAAATGAGCTTCCAGTCAAGTGCATTTGTAGATGATTGTGTCTTGGTATGTCAAGACCTAGTTGGAGGTGTTGTAGGGAAAGGAGAGTCATGACTATGAAGAAAAGATACCTTAAACCTCCTCATTTTCTTCAGTGTAAACTGTGCCAGAGTTAATCATCCAGGAATTTTTACCTACCACAATCTCTGGAGTTGCCTCAGCAATATGGGAAACTGATGTGTTCTTTAATGGAATCCCACTGATAGGAATGCCATTGTGATGCGGATGTACATAGACGCCTCCATACCTGTTACCTCGCAGTGCTTCCAACAGCAGCCGTAGCGTAGGGTAGCACAAAATGAAAATAATGTGCTCGAATGAGTAGAAAGATGAGTTTGATTTGAGAACTTTTGAGACTGGTGATGTGGAGTATAGGAAATCCTGAAGAAAGTCTGAGATTTTTCATTTTTGTGTTCTAATTTCCTTCTAACTTTTGGGCAAGTACGAGAAATTCAGTGGAATGGAATGAACATTCTAAGACATTTTATCTAGAGGAAAGCCTAAGTCCCAAGTTGTGAGATTTTGAGTTGTGAGATTTTGAGTGAACTTTTCTTAACTAGCTTCAGTTACTGTCCTTACAAAGTTAAGTGATAACTTCATTTATTATTTAGAAAATATTTGTTTGTTCAGAACCTACTATATGCTAGGTAATATCCTGGTTCAAAGAATATAGCAATGAAGAAGATTCTTGTTGTGAGTATACTTACACTTCTGTTGTAATATGATTTCTACCTTGCTTCTTCACTCAGATATTGAAAAGATTATTTGAGATAGTGAATATTAATTGTTGCTAAATTATATATTCTAAAAACAGGAGGTCTTTTAGTACTATCATTATTAATATAGTACTTTTGTATAGAAAGTCTGAGCTCATAGCTGGAGCAATTATAAAGTACATTTTTTTTTTTTAGTGTACTAACCCCCTTCTCTTGAATTTTTGATGACATGATTGTGTTCCCTCTTTATTTTATAGTAAAAAAACAAAAATATATCTTCTCTCTGGGAGAGAAAGATTTATATTTTACCCTCAGATTCATATAATTGAGCTTGACTGATGTCACATGACCTTTGCAATCTTTCATACACTTTCACAGAATGCCAGGTATAAAGAATGTATTTGTGAAGAAATAGAAAAAGGAAAGCTTTTTGCTTCTCAGTACTCTGTCAAAGTATGTAAAGGCTTGGAAGTATGAAAGAACTTGGCTTGTTAGAGAGAGGTAGAGGTATGCTTTGCTGGTTAAAATTATTGGGAAAAGAGGGAGTGAATTGCAGAGACAGGAAATTTAAAAGTTCTAGTGGTGTGAAACCAGCCTTTACTTGATTCTGTTTGACTTTGGAAAAAATCAGTTACTCTGACAAAACAAATATTTGGACTGTTTTCCAATAGTTTTCAAAATTGACATCACCAAATATTGTGAGAGGCTCAAGATTGCCCTGATTTGGCCTATTTGTTACTTCATTATTTTATGTTATTGAACAAACTCAACCAATTTTGATAGTATATAGATCCAGAATAAATCATAAGATATGTTACAATTAAGTAGGACAAATTTGAAAATGTTTCCAACCTAAATGATTAGGAAATTTTCTTAGACATGGACGTGGGGCCTAAATGTAAAATGTGGATGTTTGTATTCTTAAAATGATATTTAAAATATTTTATGGCTTATATGTTAATTTTTACCTGTTTTTAGCTTACTGTATATAAAGTAGTACATTTTATTTTATTTATTTTTTTTTAAAGATTTTATTTACTTATTTGTCAGACAGAGAGAGAGAGCGAGCACAAGTAGGGGGAGCGGCAGGCAGAGGGAGAAGCAGGCTCCCCACTGAGCAAGGAGCTCGATGAGGGACTCGATCCCAGGACCTTGGGATCATGACCTGAGCTGAAGGCAGATGCTTAACTGACTGAGCCACTTGGCGTCCCTTTTTTTTTTTTTTAAAGATTTAAAGTAGTACATTTTAAACAAAGGATTATTGTTGCCTTAAGTGAATTTAGAGAATTTAAAACATCAATATTTTCCCTCAGGCCTTAAAAATATATCTAGGTTAGCCATTGATTAAACTGTTAGATATTTGAGGCTTTTGAGTTTTAAGAGAGGGGAAAGACAATATGGCTTTAAGTTTCTATAGTTTAATCTGGTAGCTTGGGAAGTCAATATAATAATGAATAATAGTCTCTAAAAACATGGAAATATAACTATTAGAGCTTTATACTAATAAACCCTACACCTAAAACACTAGGATTATTTTTTTAAATCAGGTAATGTTGAGTAAGAATATCAGCAAAAGTACTTACATGTTCATACAAATTTTCATAATTGCATTATGAGTATCCCTGGGGTAGTTAAATTCTGAACTGCCTCGCGAAGACTTGGAAATCTGGAGACTGAAGTTCTAAGACTCCATTGTAAAATTACAGCTAGGCCCTTTAAGTTTAGAATATATTTAATACATTTGAATTGTCTATTCAGAGTCCTCTAAAAAGGTATTTTAAAACTTTTTTGATTGCACACATACATAATACATGTATAAATGTAATGTTATGGGCTGAATTGTGCCCTCCCAAGAGTCATGTATTGAAGTACTTATCCCTAGTATCTCACAGTGTAACCATATTTGGAGCTAAGATCTTTAAAGAGGTAATAAGTTAAAACCAGGTCTTTAGGGTGGACCTTAATTCAATGTGGCTGATGGCCTTACAAGAAAAGGAAAGACGGCGTGAACACAAAGAGAAAAGTCAATGAGAAAAGCCTCAGAATGTAAGCAACCCTACCAACATCTTGATCCTGGAGTTCCAGCGTCCAGAACTATGAGAAAATAAATTTCTGTTGTTTTAGTCACTTAGTCTGGTACTTTGTTATGGCAGCCTTAGCAAACTAATACACATATAGTAGAAACAAAATATCATAATACAATACTTTGCTGCGTTTAGTGCACCCTAGTAGTACCTATTCTATTTCAATTTTTTTAAAAATGTAAGGGGTGTCTGGGTGGCTCAGTTGGTTGAGCGTCCAGCTCTTGGTTTCCGCTCAGGTGATGATCTTATGGGTCGTGAGATCGAGCCCCATATCTGGCTCCGTGCTCAGCAGAGAGTCTGCTTGAGATTCTCTCCTTCTGCCCCTTACCCCAGTTATGCAC
Organism: Phoca vitulina; assembly: GCF_004348235.1. Lineage (NCBI taxonomy): Eukaryota > Metazoa > Chordata > Mammalia > Carnivora > Phocidae > Phoca > Phoca vitulina. The sequence continues at coordinate 7,629,651 of NW_022589714.1, forward strand.
TCTCCCTCTCAAATAAATAAATAAAATAAAATCTTTTAAAAAAATGTGAATCACAACCCATAGTTAAAAAAAATTACGCTCTATAACTTCTTTAAGTAGTGCATTCACATACCTAGGAAGTGATTAAAGAGTAACTTTCTTTTCCGTGTCTTAGTGTTGCACATATGAGCCTCTAGTTTGCCTTGGCAGTACTGGCCCAGCCTCCTTCTGTTTTTCTATCTACATGTCCAAATTGAGGTAATCTTTTAAACCAATAATCTTGAAATGATGAGAACATTATTGTTACTAATAGTGGCAGATCTTGGTTAGTTAGCAAAACAGTAAGTGCTTACTTGGTTGCTCAGAGCCAGGAAAAACTAAAACTTGGTTAATTAGCATTTTTGTAAGCTTTTAAAATTTTACTTATTCAAAATCTTATACTTAATTTTTACATATCGTAACTATAACATAATGGTGACAGAATTGAGAGCAAATATATTGGTCATATTGTTGTGGGGTTGTCAAACCCAACAGTCAAGAAAGAATTCTTGAGACGTTTTATGGTGCTATTTGGTAAACTTATTTGAGTAGCATGGCAATAGGACCCATGAGCAAAAGAGCTGCACTTTTGCTGTATGAAGCTGGTGGTTATATGCTTGGTACTTGGACAGGAGATGTGCAAGAAGTATTAAATCATAAATGTCTTCTTTGAATTTCTGCTCATAAAACTACTTTCACAAGATTTCTCTGGTGTTTATCATTCAGTTTGATATTAACTATTGGTGAGATATCCAGGCAGTCATGAGACTCTTTAAGAATGTAGCAACCAGGGGTGCCTGGGTGGCTCAGTCTGTTAAGCGTCTGACTCCTGATTGAATCAGGGGCTCAGTCAGTTAAGCATCTGACTCCTGATTTCGGCTCAGGTCATATCTTGGGATTGTGGGATTGAGCCCTGCATCAGGCTCCACACTGCAGGGAGTCCGCTTGAGATTCTCCCTCTCCATATCCTCTCCCCGCCCCCCCGGGCATGCATGCGCGCGTGTGTGCTCTCTCTCTCTCTCAAATAAATAAGTAAATCTTAAAAAAAAAAAAAAAAAAAAAAGAACTTAGCCACCAGCATGTATTTGATCCTTATTGGAGCTATGGATATTATAGATCAGCCTTCTGGGCTTAAAGTGAACATTTTCTGCTTCTGTCCCTCATCAGTATATCAGTAAATATAAATAAGAATAACTCACCTGTAAAATAAAATTATTTTCAGATCATTCCACAAAGCATAAGCAAATGATGCTATAGGTAAGAGATATATTGGAAACAAAATGCTGTAAAAAGACTAAAAATAAAGACATGGGAAATGCAAACAGGGTTACACCTGACATCAGACAATGTAGAATCCATATCAAAAAGCATTAAGTGAGACAAAATACTCTCTATAATGCTGAAAAGTACAATTTTGAATGAAGTTAAAAAGTAACGAATATCTGTGCACCAAATAACACAGCAGCTACCTTCATAAAAAAAGACCCTGCTACAGAACATGCAAAGAGAAATAAACATTAATACTAGCAGGCTTTAACATATTGCTCTCAGTGCAGGACATATAATATCAAAGGGACAAAAACTGTTTCCATATAGGAATTCTTTCCTCAAATTTCTCAGGAAATTTGTTTTACCAAATAATGAGAAAATTCACTTAAGCAAGTGGGAAAATGGAAAACAGTATTATAACTAACCTTTGAGAATCAAAGCTTAATAAATAATATAGAGATATTACTGGTTTGAAAGATCCAATGATGTAAGTCAAAAGGAAGAGCTGAAAATAGTGACATACAGAGTCAGAGGTTAAGGTTGATATTTCCTAATCTTTATAGGAACATGTAGGTGAGAGATAGTAATGATCTAATCAATTTGGCTTGTAGCTGTTGCCAATTTCTGATAATATCTCTTTTAACTCCTGTCTTTAGACCATTTACACTTAATGTGATTATTGGTGTGTCTGGATTTCTGTTCACTATTTTATTATTAGGTGTCTGTTTCCTCTGTGTTTCATTTCTTTATTTCTCCTTTCCTGTCTTCTTTTATATTGTTTGAATATTTATTCCATTTTAATTTATCTTTGAGTTTTTGACAGTATCTCTTTTTATGGTCCTTTTTTGGGACTTGCTCTAAGAATTATGCTACACGTAAGTTTTCGGTCTACTTAAAATGACCATTTTACCAGTTCAGTTGGAATGTAGAAACTTTATTATCATGTCTTATTACTTTCCTCTGATTATGTTATAGTTGGTATATTACATCCGCTTATATCTCCATACGTTACATAGAATTTTTTAAATTGATATATAACTGACGTATAACATTAAATTAGCTTCAGGTATACAACATAATGGGTTGATATTTGTATATATTGGCAAATGATCACAATAAGTCTAGCTAGCATCTGTCACTGTATATAGTTATGAAAAATGTTTTTCTTGTGATAAGAACTTTTAAGACTTACTCTGTTATAACTTTGAAATATGCAATACAGTATTATTAACTATAGTCACCATGCTGTACATTCATCCCCATGGCTTATTTATTTTATAACAGGAAGTTTGTACTTTTTGAATACATTTACCCATTTCCTCCACCCACCTACTTCCCACCTCTGCCAGCCAGTAGTCTTTTCTCTGTATTCATGAGCTTGTTTTTTTTTTCTGAGTACCTTTATTATTATTATTATTATTATTATTATTATTAACATATAATGTATTATTTGTTTCAAGGGTAGAGGTCTGTGGTTCGTCAGTCTTATACAATTCACAGCGCTCACCACAGCACATACCCTCCCCAGTGTCCATCACCCAGCCACCCCATCCCTCCCACCCGCCTCCACTCCAGCAACCCTCAGTTTGTTTCCCGAGATTAAGAGTCTCTTACAGTTTGTCTCCCTCCCTGGTTTCTTCTTGTTTCATTTTTCCCTCTCTTCCCCTGTGATCCTCTGCCTTGTTTCTCAAATTCCACATATCAATGAGATCATATGATAATTGTCTTTCTTTGATTGACTTATTTCGCTTAGCATAATACCCTCTAGTTCCATCCATGTCATTGCAAATGGCAAGATTTTCTCTTTAGATTCCACATATAAGTGAGATCATATATAGCGTTTGTTTTTCTCTGACTTTATTTCAGTTAGCGTAATGATTTCAAGATCCATCCATGTTGTTGCAAATGGTGAGATTTCCTTCTTTTTTATTATGTCTGAATTAGATTACATTACATATATATGTGCCACATTTTCTTTATTCATTCATCCATTCATGGACATTTAGGTTGTTTCCATATCTTGGCAGTTGCAAATAATGCTTCAATGAACGTGTGGGTGCATATATCCTTTCCATGTAGTGTTTTTGTTTTCTTTAGATAAAAACTCAGAGGTAGAATTGCTAGATCATATGGTAGTTTTATTTTTAATTTTTTGAGGAAACTCCATACTGTTTTCCATAGTGGATATACCTATTTCCATTCCCACCAACAGTGCAAAAAAAAGTGTTCCCTTTTTTCCACATCCTCACTAATACTTATTATTTCTTGTCTTTTTGATAACAGCCATTCTAACAGGTATGAAGTGATTTATTGTGCTTTTGATTTGCATTTTCCTGATGATTACTGATACTGAGCTTCTTTTCATGTCTCTGTTGTCCATCTTTTATCTTCTTTGGAAAAATGTCTATTCAGATCCTCTGCTTGATTGTTTGTTTTGCTATTGAGTTGTTATAAAAATTTTTTTGATGTAATAATTTAAGGTAATGTTTATTATTTTTTATTTTATTTCATTTTATTATTATTTTTTTAAAGATTTTATTTATTTGACAGAGAGAGACACAGCGAAAGAGGGCACACAAGCAGGGCGAGTGGGAGAGGGAGAAGCAGGCTCTCTGCGGAGCAGCGAGTCCAATGCGGGGCTCTATCCCAGGACTCTGGGATCATGACCTGAGCTGAAGGCAGACACTTAACGACTGAGCCACCCAGGTGTCCTATTATTTTTTATTTTAACTGTCATACATATTTTAAAGAATTTAAGAGGGAAAGGATAACCTGTTACAGTTACCCAGATATTTGCCATTTCAGGTTTTCCTCAGGTATCATTTCCTTTCCATCTAAAGAATTGCCTTTAGCGGGACACCTGGGTGGCTCAGTCTATTAAGTGCCTGACTCTGTTCAGCACAGAGTCTGCTTCTTCCTCCCCTTCTGCTTCTCCCCCTGTTCACACATATGTTGTCTCTCTCTCTCTAAAATAAATAAATTTTAAAATTCTTTTAAAAAAATTGCCTTTAGCATTTCTTTTAGAGCAGGTTTGCTGAAGACCAGTTGTCTTCGTTTTCCTTCATCTGAGAATGTCTTTATTTCACTTTGATTTCCAAAGGGTATTTTCACCAGTTGTAGAATTTGTGGTTGACAGTTGTTTACCTTCAACACTTTAAAAATGCCATTTCTCAGGGCACCTGGTGGCTTAGTTGGTTAAACGTCTGCCTTTAGCTCAGGTCATGGTCCTAGGGTCCTGGGATCATATCCTGCATTGGGCTCCCTGCTCACCGGGGAGTCTGCTTCTCCTTCTCCCTCTGACCCTAACCCCTGCTCCTGCTCTCACTCACTCTCTCTCTCTCTCTCTCAAATGAATAAATAAAATATCTTTTAAAAAAATACCATTCCTCTTTCTTCTGGCCTCCCTTGTTTCTGATGAGAAATCTGCAGTCATTCGAATTGTATGCATGCAGTGGGTCATTTTTTTCTGGCTCCTTTAAAGATGTTTTCTTTGTTTCTCGTTTTTAGCATTTTGAAATCATTTTTCTGGATTTAGATTTTTTTTAGATTATCTTCTTGGGGTTTGCTGAGCTTCTTGAATTTGTAAGTTTACATCTTGTGCCAAAATTGTTAAGTGTTTAGCCATTATTTCTCCAAATATTTTTTCTTTCTCCTCACCTTTTGGCATTGTGTTGATACAAATGTTAGGCTTTTTGGTATTGTCCCACAGGTCCCTGGGCTCTGACTTTTTTTTTTCCTGTTTTTTTCTTTGTTTTTAAGATTGGTTGATCCATCTTCAAGTTCAGTGACTCTTTGCTCTTATATCTCCATTCTGTTCTTGAGCTCATCCTAGGAATTTATTATTTTAGTTACTGTATTTTTCAGTTCTAAAATTTCCATTTGGTTCTTTACAGCTTTAATTTCTTGGCCAAGACTTTCTATTTTCCCATCATTTCAAAAGATTTTGCCCTTATGATTTGGGGTTTGGTTATAATAACTTTTTAAATCTTTGTCTGATAACTCCATTCTCTGTATCATCATTGATTTTCTTTTCCTTTGAAATAAACATTTTCCTGTTTCTTTGCTGAGTAATTTTTGCATATATCCTGGACATATGCATGTTATGATATTCTAGGTTTTGGTTAAATCCCAAAGGGAATACTATTCTTTTTCATTTTTAATTTTCAACCTGACTAGGTCAGTTCACAGGTCAGACCCATCTTCTATGGTTTGTGGTTCCAATATTCCATTTTCAAAGCCACTTTGTAGTGCTGTTTGGATCTGTTCCATCATGTGTACTGCCCTGTAGCCAGGGTAGGATCTGTGCAGTGGTTTACACCATAGTTTAGTTCTCAAATCCTTTGTAAGACTATTTAAGATCAGGTCGATACATGCATAGCTCAGAGGTGAGTTCAGGAGTTCACATAAAACTTTGTGGGATTGCTCTCTTGAGTTCCCTTCTTTCTGTGATCTTGCTGATACTTTGTCTCCTTGAGGCCCCCCTTTCCCAGCCCACTAGCCAGAAAACTGGGCCTTTAGTTTCCTTGCTCAGCAGTATACTTCCTCTACCTGCATTTATACTTAGGGCCAAGTAACTGGAAGACAGAGATAAATGCAACAGACATTTGATCCATGATTTTGGGACAATTGCTCTTCTGGTTAAAACGAATGATTTTCCTTTCTTACAATTTGAGACATCTGTGGTGGTTGTGCTCCTGTCACCCACTCTGAGATTCCCATGGGGGCTGGGGCTGGAGAGAATGGAAGATAATAGTGGATTTCCCTCTTCTGTGACCTTTAGGAGTCTCCTTTCCTGATTCTTGGACCAGAAAAAGAAAGCTCTTGGCATTCTTTTTGTCTGCACTCCGTTGCTCTTTTAGCTTTTTAAGTCAAGGCCAGTTGATTACAGATGGCGGGT